>NW_008350388.1:231833-266782 GCF_000622305.1 Nannospalax galili
TTTAATCCCAGTACTCAGGAGGCAGAGGCAGGCGGATCTCTGTGAGTTCAAGGCCAGCCTGGTCTACATAGTGAATCCAGGACAGTGTATGAGTGTATTGCCTGCAAGCATGTGAGTGCACCCATGTTGTGCAATGCTTGCAGAGGTCAGAAGAGTGTGTTGGATCCCCTGGAACTGGAGTTATGGACAGTTATCAGTCGTCATGTGGGTGTTGGGTTTCGAACTCAGGTCCTCTGCAAGAGCAGTCAGTGCTTGTAAACGCTAAGCCATCTCTCCAGTCCCCTGAAACAGGATCATATTCTGTAGCTCAGGCTGGCCTGGAATTCACTATGTAGTCCAGGCTGGCCTTGAACTCACAGAGATCCACCTGCCTCTGCCTCCTGAATGCTGGGATTAAAGGCGTGCCACCATGCCAGGCTTGACGTGCATTTCCATTTGGTAATATATCTTGGAGATTGTTCCTTGGCAGTACTCAGAGGGCGTCCTCAAATTTCCTTTTCCCATATTTTTTTTATAGTATCCTGTTGGTCAGACAGATTGCAGCCCCCTGTTGATGAACAACAATGGGCTTCTTTTCAATCTTCTGTCCCTGTAACAATTTTGTAACCACCTATGCCCTGTATGTATGCCATTTTGCATGTCTAAAGGATAATTTCCCAGAAGTGGTGGTAGCCCCCCTTAATGGTTTTGTTTTCTGTGGCTTCAGTTACCCAAAATTAGTCAATGGAAAATTATAGAAACAATTCATAAATTTTAAATTTTATACTGCTCTGAGTAGCATGAAGAAAACTTGGGTCCTTCTGGCTGGAACATGAATCATTCCTTTGTCCACTGTATATGCTACCCACCTGTTAGTTGGTAGCTGTCTCAACAGATCCACTGTCACAGCATCTCAGTGCTTATGTTCAAGTCCCTTATTTACTTAATAATGGCCCCAAATGGGCACAAGGGTAGTGATACTGGAAATTTTATTAACCTCCTACTGTGCTTAATAAACTAAACTTTAGCATAAATATAATGAATAGAAAACAATGTAGTACATGAGGTTTGGTACTTTCTGTGGTTTCAGGCATCCCCTGGGATCTTGGGATATATCCCCCATGAATGGGGGGGGGGCTACTGTATTAGAGCAAAGGGTGTACACATTTATAAATATAAAAGGTCACCTCAGTGTTTTGCAAAGAGAACCTTCAAAATGAAATGGATCAACTCTCTGGTTTGTTAAGTATCATAGCCAAGAGCTTCATGCTGGTCATGTGCAAAACCATGGAGTGCCCAATTGCTACCACCTGACTGCTAAAGCTCTGTGGCACTTTGTGTCATATTTATGAAATCTGAACACACCCTGCAGCTGGAACTAGAGCTGCTGGCACAAGTCCAGTGGAGTCTTTCTATAGCTGATGGGCAGAAAACAACTTAACAAGGCAGTCTCCCCAGCTCCTCACCAAGTCAACCAGTGCATGAGGCTTTGGAAATGTGAAACTGACAAGAAAAGTGAGGCAGCTGTTAAGAGCTAGTGCTGGATGGTTTGGAGTACAGACAGGGAGGGTGGGAAAGAGGCCTCAGCCACTAACGCCAAATTCTTTTGGTCCTTCTGTTCTACTAAGGGCCTATCGAGTGTCAGACATTGTGCCAAATACTCAAAGTCACTGAGAAGCCTGGTGTCCTGGACCCATGATCCTTAGGCTACCAGTTGCCCAGGCAGTCAGGCCTCTAATAGGCAAAGAAACTTTTGGGCTAGGTGGGAGTACAGAGCTGCCTCTCCTAGTTCAGGGCAGCCACTGAATGCTATGAGCAAGTTATCCACTAATCTGGGCTTCCATTTCTTCAATCACCCCAAGACAGAAGAAAAAGTCCCCAGACTGTCTTATTAAAATCAGATGGAAGATGGGGGTGTGACTCCACAGAATGCTTGTTTAGGATGTGTGAGACAGAGTTTCATTCCCAGCATTGCAAAATAAATGGATAAATAAATAACAGAGAGAAAATAATCTCACTTCTGTAAAAACTAGATAGACAAAAGAAAGCCTCTATGTGACATATATCTGTAATCTGGGCACTTAGAGGGTGGAGGCAGGAGGATCACAGGTTTGAGGCCAGTGTGGGCTACAGAATAAGACCTTGACTAAGAAAAACAAAACAAAAAAAGCAAAATAAAAACAAAAGCAAATAGTCACACCTAGGTAGATGGATGGATAAATGGATGGATGGATGGACGGATGGATGGATAGATGATAGATGATTGATGACAGATGACAGAAGACAGACAGACAGATAGATAGATAGATAGATGGATGGATGGATGAATGACAGATAGATTATAAACACTAAAGATGTACTCCAAATATTTACTATTACGAAATTATATTAAGCATTTTCTTCTTTTCATTTGCTTTCTAAATTTCCCATAATAAGCATTTGGTTTTGTCTTTTTTTGTTGTTTTGCTTTTGTTTTTTGGAGACAAGTCTCACATAGCCCAGGCTGGCCTCAAGCTTGCTATGTAGTCAAGGATGACTGAACTGATCTTTCTGCCTCCACCTTCCAAGTGCTCCTAGCAGGCCCAGTGGTAATTTTTCTTTTAATGAAGAGAGTGGACTGACTCATTTCTAAAGTTTTGCCCACAAGCATTATGGGTTAAAATTAAGCCATAAGAAAAAAGTTATTTGTTTTAATAGCATACCCTACAGTTGAATTCTTGCTGGAAAATTCAAAGCCTAAGCAGGGAGCCATGCACCTTCCTCTCCAGTTCTTCACTCCTGTCTGGATGTGCCAGCAGGCAATGACTGACAGCTGGGCCCTGAGTGTGTCTAAACACTGCACAGGCTGTAGCTTGAGTTCCTGGCTCCTGTGGCAGCCTGCTTCCTGGCTATTCCTCTGATTCCAAGCAGTCTCCACCAGTTCTTGGCTTCTTGGAGGTGTTCTCTACATCGTGTAGTTCCCCACAAGGACAACTTCACAAACCAAGTACTGCAGTCAAACCGTGACAAGCCTTCCTACCAGACCATGTGTGTGACAATCTCACCCACGCTCCATCTCTCAACCACTCACAGGACAGAGTCAGAACCCCCAACACTGAGTCTTTCTCAAGAGGCCCCTCAGTATTTAAGTCCCAAGACCTGGGTTCATAGCCAAGCTCTTTCATTCATAAGTTAGAATGTGACATCTTTGTTTTCCTATCCCCAAAAGACAGTGGGAAAGAAACAAGTGATTTGAACCATAGAGCTGTGATTAAAATGAAATAAGAAATGTGCATCAGTATACTGGCCACACTGTCCAGCAGCAAGTGAACATACAATTAATTTAAGCTGTGACTGCTCTTTGTACCTTGATTGCATATTCCATGAGTAAAGGTGAATCTAAAGTCTGACTGCTTCATGAGATTTTGTCTATGGAGTTAAGAAATCATATGAAGTTTTGTCCACAGCCTAAGGCAGGGAGTTCTGGGGTTTCTGTTTACTAGGGACCATGAGAAAGAATCCATCATACTGGGCATGACAAAGGGAAGCTAAAAAGCCACCCCCACCCCCCCTCCCCCGCTTCTATACCAAGAATCGGGAATACATCCCACCACTAGAGGGGAAGTTAATTTTCAGGTCTGCCTTGGTTGGACCCACTGCATAACCTCTTCCCCATTCTCCATCACAAAAGCTGTCAGGCCACCTCTGCTCAATATCACTGTACCCACAACACACATTTACATCCACCCACAGCCTGGCAAGCTGGGATCAAGAGAGTCCTTAACTTGAAGAACATGTTTAAAATGTGTCCAATCCCTCAGGTCTGGAGAGATGGCTCAGCAGTTAAGGGCACTGGCTGTTCTTGCAGAGGACCCGGAGATAGATTCCCAGCACCTACACAGTGGCTAACAACTATCTCCAGTTCCAGGGCAACACCTGGACCAACATCTTCTTCTGACCTCCTTGGGCATTGCACTTACTCACATGCAGACAATACACTCATAACTGAATAATAATAATAATAATAATAATAATAATAATAATAATAAATAATGTGTCCAATCCCTGCATGTGTCCAATCCCTGCTCCAAGGCCTAAAAGCCAAGAGGAGCCTGAGCAACAGAGGAAAGCGAACCCACACAGCAAACTTGAGGATGTCTCCCTGGGAGGCTCCAGCCAAGGCCTAGTACCCAGAGGAGGCAGCACCCTGGAACACTGGGTTTGTTTATTCAAACCACTCAGCCTGAGAGAAGAGCAGGCAGGCATGCCGTTTTCTTTAATCAGCTCAGCCGGTGATGGAGGAGGGCACCTGACAGACCACGGTCCTCACCTGTGGAGCTGAGCCAAACAATACACACTGCTGCCATGCTATGGGAAGTCTGGGCTCACCTCTTCACCTTGGGACTGAGCTACTTGTTAGAAATTGTCTCCAATCTTGGCAATCAGGAGACATGGGGACTATTGCCTGGAACTGGAATGCTCCAGCCTAAAAAGCTTTCTTTCCTCAGCAAAGGACACCCAGACCACTTGCAGTACCAAGGCAAAGTCAAAGCAAATGGTTGGGTGGGGGGAGGGGGAGATTGGCACAGGAAGCTGCTAAACCCAAGACTTCCTGGTTTTCCCAGCAACTGACTTAACCAGAAACAGGTTCAACACGTTGGGCTACATTTCCCCCCCGATGATGGCACCATGAGAGACACCCCAGTCAGATTTTCTAAAATTGAAGTTCAGGTAAGACATAAGTAAGTGTGTGAATCTCCAATGTCTAGCTTGTTGAATGTGTGCAGGTGGAAACTCCCACCGTCATCACCATCTAAACATAATACAGACCTGACCCTCCCTCACACTCCTTCTCAGAAAGGACGCCTCTTTCAAATCACCTGTGTGACTGCAAGCTCCTTGTCACTACAGTGCAGTATGCCATTGTATAAGACGAAGTGTTTCTCCTAGACTGATCTATGGGTCATCTCTCCACAGCACCGCTCTACCCACAAGAGTCATATCAATGATACACACCTACAGCTGTGATACACAGTCCATACCTTGTCTTTTAAAAAGTAACAGCTTTGGGCTGGAGAGATGGCTCAGCTGTTAAAAGCACTTCCTGTTCTTCCAGGGGACCTGGGTTCAGGTCTCAGTTCCCATGCTAGGCAGCTTACAACCACCTGGAACAACTCCAGCTCCAGGGGATCTGACCTGGCTTGCACAGGTACCTGCACATACATGGCATACATTCACACATACACACGAATAAAAGTAAATCTTTTAAAAATGATAGCTGTTGCCAGGTGTGGCAGAGCACACCTTTAATCCCAGCACTGAAAAGGCAGAAGCAGGCAGATCTCTGAGATCTAGGCTAGTATGGTCGAGTTCCAGGCCAGCTGGGGCTATAGAAGACCCTGCCTCAAAATAAACCATTTTTTAAAAAAACTCATACATATACAAAGATGCATGGGTGTAGGTTATAAAACTAGAAAGGAGCCGGGCGTGGTGGCACAAGCCTTTAGCCCAGCACTCAGGAGGCAGAGGCAGGCAGGTGGCTGTGAGTTCAAGGCCAGCCTGGTCTACATAGTGAGTTCAGGTCAGCTCAAAAAGACAACAATAACAAAAGAAAAAACTAGAAGGGAGACTTTAAGGGCACAGGGAGGTACTGAGGAAGCTAAGGCAAGAGAACACATGACCTGCCAGGGGAAAGGAGGTTACTAGGGGTGGGAGGGCATAAGGAGGAGCAGGAGGATGGGCAAGAAAATGGTGGATTTTCAAACAATTGTTTAAAAATGCCACAATGAAATGGAATATTTTATATGTTAACTTAAAATAATTTTAAAAATAGCCATAATGAAATACAATGTATAGGTCATAAATTCTCTGGTAAAGTGTATGGTTCAATATGTTTTAATTATTCAGAGTTGAGCAGCCACCACTGTCTCATTCCATCACGTTGGACATGTTTGTTTTGAGCCTGTGTCTTCATTTCTCTTGGGTGCACACCACGGAGTGACAGGTGGCTACGATGGAAACACTGTTTAATACTTGTGTTTGCCACACCAGAAAGCTCATCGCATGTCCTCAACCAGCATTTGAAATGGCCAGTCTTTTCCGTGCAGCCATTTAGGTGTCTATACCATTCCTGGTCAGATTTGGTACCTCTCTGTGCTGGTCCCCACTGCCTCATCACCAACCTACAGCAGACTAGAGGCTGTGATTCCCCACTGGGGACTCTCCAACAATCTTCAGAATTGATAGCTCTTGTCCTTATTATTAAAAAAAAAAAAATCAATGAAGTACTTCTAAGATGTTAGACAAAATGATAAATTGGATCCCCTGAATTACTTGAAATCTTTAAAATGTATTCTTTCCATTTCTTTGATTTATTTATTTTAATTTTATGTGTATGAGTGTTTTGCCTGCATGTGTATGCAAGTGCATCCATGTCGTACAGTGCCTGAAGAGGCCAGAAGAGGGTGTCAGATCCCCTGGAACTGTAGTAACAGTTGTTAGCTGCCATGTGGGTGCTGGAACTGAATCCTGTTCCTCTGCAAGAGCAGCCAGTGCTCTTAACCACTGAGTCATCTCTCCAGTCCCTTTTAAAATGCATTTTAAAACTGTGTGGTGCACTTGAATCTGGCAATTTTAAAACTCTTTTGATGATAAAATGGTAACAGAGAACAAAGAAGTGACAGCTTCCTACAGACACCAAACCACAGCTGAACTCAAATGCAAACAGTACTTCAGAGTTTATCACCCTATGAAGGAAATCTCACTCTCTTCAAGTAAAAGAACAACTTAATATATGTCATTCTGTATGTCTCACAACATTTCTGTGACGTATATGCAGTTATTCCCATTTTGCAGACAAGAAAACTGATCTACAGAGAAGATCTTTCTGCTTCTAAAATGCTGGGCTACTGGTCACTCATTCCTGTCTTATCTCCCTTGTGTGGACTGTGGTAGGCCACTCTACACATCTGCTGAATGAATTTGCTGACAGAGCATCTTCCCACAAACCTACTTAAAAAATAAAATTTTAGGTGAAAGAAAACCTTCCTAAGAGGCAGGAATAATTTGAGTTCTAGGGCAGCCTCGGCTTCACAGAAAGACCCTATCTTAAAAAAAAAAATCACCACTACCAACAACTACAAAAAGCCACAAAGCAGAAGCAGGATACTAAAACTGGGCTACGAATTACTTATCAGATTGAACAGTTATCAACCCAGCTATAAGTCAAGACCAGGGGGTGAAGGCTACAAAACACATATAACCATGCCCAACTTCATGGAAGACTCAAAGCAGATCAGCTCCAGTGGTTCGCATGGTACCTCAACCCAGATGCACAACAGGGACACTCCAGTAGAGGAAACATCTATTGTCACCTACTTCTCTATCTCTGAGAGTGTTTGAGCCCAAAAAGACAAAACAGAAACCAGGGCTGGAGAGATGGTTCAGTGGTTAAGAGCACTGGTTGCTCTTGCAAAAGACCAAGATTCCATTCCCAGCACCCACATGGCAGCTAACAACCATCCAGTTCCAGGGGATCTGATGCCCTCTCCGACCTCCACAGGCATTGCACGACACGAATGCTCTTACAAAGAGGCAAAACACTCATACACATAAAATTAAAAAGAAAACTTGGAAAGCCAACAAAGACACCAATGAAAGATGAAATTTAGTAACTGTCAAAATATTTCCTCTCAAATCCTAACATTTTAAGAGTGCAGAAAAGAAAGTAGAGGGCCCTGAATGACACAGCCAAATGGCAGCAAATGCTTGGCAATTTGGAACAGCAAACCAGATACTGCCGTGGTAAGTTTTCTATGATGGTAGGGCTAACAAGATGGCTTGATGAGTGTAGGTACCTGCTACCAAGCCTGAGGACCTGAGTTCAAACCCTGGGATCCACATGGTAAAAGGAGAGAACTGATTCCATCAGGTTGTCCTCTGACTCCCACATACATGCACATCCCCATGCACGTATACATACAAATAAATAAGTAAATATGTAAATTTTTTAAGATTCCTAAGATGGGTATACAAAATCTAGCATGAAAGGGCACAACCCTACTCCTGCCTACTTCAGAGATGACAAATCCTCCTGTTTGGGGTAAAGAGTGGGACACAGGTAACAACAGGCGATTAAATCACTGAAACTAAAGACTTCAAGTGCCGAGAAAATAAATCTAACCTGGTGTGAAAAAAGTCAAATCATGCTGCTCTTTTTGGGAGGGGAGGGAGGAACCTTTACACAGGACTGACTTGAAACAATGGTTTCTAACCCCATTTTCACTAGTGTACACTTTGATCAGCTTATTTCAGAGCTCATTGGAAACTCATTTGTTCAATACTATTTGTCAATGAACCAACTCAGGCCCCGACAGAAGATTTGTAAATTTGCCCAAATAACTAGTCTTTATGTTGAAAAAGTAAAAAGTTACTTTAACTTTAGCTATTTTAAGTTATCTATGATATGCGAAGCATCCAGAAAAATCTCAGTCAGGAAATTTACAGAAATTAAGTGTATCTCCTCAGTAAATAATAAGCAAATTCCTCTGGGTCAAAAATGGTGAAACCCAGAATTGTCATCATATTTTTGCAACACAGAACACTGTGATGATCAATGGTACTAAAAATAGTCCAGAAAAAAAATGAAAGCACATAACTAGAAACAAGACAAACAACAACCTTATCCAAAATAGCAAAATGCCCATTAAACATCACTCACTTCCCTATAAATTATTTTGACAATAGAAACAAAATATGAGGGCTTTTTAAAAAAACCCAGAATTCACTTCCCCTCCCATGTGTCCGCTGGGAAAACCTTGTTCATAAACAAATAGTTTCCAGATAACCGGCCTCTTAGCTGAGTGTTTCTATACGACACTAACAGTGCGTCCCTAACATGCCACTTCATGTTCCTGTCACTTCATCCATGATGTCACGGAAAGAAATTGACATGCTGTTTTTGCTCCCGAGCTAGAGACCATAAAAAAAATTATGCTGCTGCCTCCAGGTTTAAATTTTCCATGAAAAATTATTCCCATTGCCACAGGAGCTTAGACAGTGAACAAGAAAAATGATTTCATTAACAGACAGCCATAATTAGATTTTTTTCTGCACATTCTTTCAACATAAAAGTTACATTACAGCAGAGCTCTATTTCATTTCACCATTTATTTACATCAGTCCATTCCAGAACACACGAAGAGACTGACTAACAACCAAAGGAAGAAAAGAGATATTAGAGTGAGATTTTTCATCATCAAATGAAGTTTGAAATGTGATGGGAAGAAGAGATGAGGGACCTGAAGAAGCTGAGAAACTGGGAAGAACCATAAATACAATAGAGAAGGAGGGAGGGGCCACTGTGCCCGTGATGACACATGAGATGCAGAAAGACAGACAGCCTGGGCATCTGAGAGACAGTGAGAGGGTGGGTGAGGAGAGTGATAACAGAAACAAAAAGAACAGCGCAGACAGGATGTGCCGTGGGAGGAAGAGAACCCTCCTGTTGACAGACTGACAGACTGAGAACAAAACATGACACGCATCAGAACTCCACTTCCAGGATTTCTTCTGCAGTCTGTTATTGTATGTGCATACATGTCAGAAGCCAAACCCAAGAATACTCATTACAGGACCTGAAAGATTTGTCTACTTGTTGACTACTCACAAGTTCAAAGCATCAGTCAATGTTAAGCCTTGGATCAAAAAACAGGGGCTGGATAAATGGCTTGGTGGGCAAGCATGTGGCCCTGAATTTGGAACCCTCATACCCACATAAAAGCCCGCTTTGGTAGCAAATGCCTGTAACCCCAGCAGTCGGGGCAGGGGAGACGACCAGCCAGTCTGGTCAAAAGGGTGGGCTCCAGGTTAAGTGAAAAACCCTGTCTCAAAAAATGAAGTGGAAGGGGCTGGAGAGATGGCTCAGTGGTTAACACAGGCTGCTCTTGCAGAAGACCCAGGTTCAAATCCTGGCACCCACATGGCAGCTAACAACTATCCATAACTCAGTTCCGGGGGTGGGGGGGGGAGGATCCAGTGCTGCCTTCTGGCCTGTACAGGCATTGCATGACATGAGTGCACTTACATACATACATTCATAACACTCATACACATAAAATAAAAAATGAAAAAATGAAGTGGAGAACAATAGAAAAAGACACCTATTGATCACTGGCCTCCCTGTGCACATACACACCCACACAAATATAAATAAATCAAATTCAATAGAAAACAAAAATTCATATTATTTAGATGTCATAAAATAATAATTCATATTATTTAGATGTGTGATTCCATATCAAAACAGCTCAGCTTTTCTGTGTGTAGGGTGTATGTATACTTTTTGAACATGAACATGTGTGCACATATGTGTGGGTCCAGAGGTCCGTGTCAGGTGTCTTTCCCCTTCAAATTTTAAAATTTTATCTAGTCAACTGACGTAGCCAAGACTCCTCCTTAGTTCAGCATCTTGACAACAGGTCTAGAGACATATCAGCGTGCCACCAAGAAAAGGAAGGGAGCTCTGCTATGATCTTCACCTGGCAAGAAAGCCTGAGAGATACCTGAGTCAAGACTCAGAAGACTTCCTGTGCATGTGAGAGCTTTTCATAAGGATAAATCAATCAGATTTACCAGTAGGGTCTTCCCAACTCTTAACAGAAACTTTCTCCTACATGGGAAATACAGTCTAGTGTGGCGGTCATGGCACTCTACAAGGAGATGTTGTTATGGAGACAGCTTTGAAGGTTCTCAGGCAATGCCAGGGTATAATTAAGGCTAGTGAGTGATCACAGAGCAACCAGCCAGGGGTGGTCTCCATGGAAACCACCAAACACACATTTTCACATGCACAGCAGCAACTCTTTGGAATCAATGACTCTTTATATAGGTTTTAAAACATTGTGAATGGTGCATCAATTGCTTCTTTTGTTAGACAATCTCACATTAAAGTACACTGTGAGAGACTTTGTTCTGGAGGATGCTAAAATTCAAAGCAGCCTTTACAGTAGGCAGTCTACAACTAAATTCACTACCTAGAACTGGTGATTACAAATGATAAATGCAGAGCCAGGAAATCACTGGTTAGCTTTGAGAAAGAATTGAGCTGGTGTTTGACGAGCCAAGAAGGACCTGCCAACAGCTGACTTTCACTAATCCAGAGTTGTCAGTACATTATTAATCCCCTCAGTAAGGTAGACATTACTATTGTACTTGTTTATAGAAAAGAAACTTGATTCACACACCTAAAAGTGGCAGAGCTAAAACTCAAAACTAAGTCAAATTAAGACTTCACTTAGATTCTACTAGTCTACATAATGCCTTTTGCAAGGAACACAACCACTCATAGCTATTTTCACACACATTAGCTCATATAATCTGCTTTGAACCAAGTAGGAGCTCAGTTTCTAGCACCTTCTAATTTTGTAATACTTCCCCCTTTGGTCCTTGACTCCTGTCCCCACGTCTGCATCACAGCAGACTACAGATCTGAGGATTCACCTGACCATCTTCCATATGGACCACGTGAGCAACATTCTATCTTAAGGCGCAATGGGGAGGGAAATCCCATTTTGTCAGAGTGATTTTCTGTTTGTTTTTGTTTCTCTATAGCCACAGCTGGCCTGGAACTTGCTATGTAGACCAGGCTGGCATTGATCTCACAGAGATCCTCCTACCTCTGCCTCTTGAGTGCTAGGATTGAAGGTGTGTGTCACCATGCCCAGCTGTGTGATTTTTTTTTTAACTTTAAATTTTATTCATTTTTATTTTATGTCTATGAGTGTTTTACCTGCATGTATCTAAGTGCTCCATGTCATGCAATGCCCACAGAGGCCAGAAGAGGATGCTGAATCTCCTAGAACTCCTGTTATGGACAGTTGTTAGCTACCATGTGAGTTCTGGGAACTGAAAAGTCGGTCCTCTTCAAGAGCAGCCAGTGCTCTTAACCTCCGAATCATCTCTCCAACCACTGTGAGTGTGAATTTTTACTGTCCAAACTAAGGACAAAAATTCCAATAAACCATTTGTAACATTGACATCACAGTCTTCTACAACAGAGGATGAAACCTGGTGACAGAGTGAAGAAAGTCCCATTGTGGAGTGGTATATTCTGATTGGTGCTTTTCAGTCTGGAAAATGTTTATTGAGTAGGCACAATCATTAATGATACAGTTCCAAGAGACCACTACCTAGCACTATAGTTAGATGTAAAAGCCTTTAGCAGTCAGTCATGAGCGTCAGAGCCAGCACTATCAGAGCTCACTGTAATATTTCTGCGCTATCTTTAGATACCTCTTGTCCAAACTCTGCTTGAATGTGAAATGTCCACCATAGGCTCTGCGTCTGAACAGCTGGTCTTCAGATGGTGGCACTGTTTGGGGAGATGGAAGAGCCTTTAAGAGGTGGAGCCTCATTGGAGGAAGTGGATCACTGGGGGAGACCCTGAGGTTTATGGTTTAACCCCACTTCCTTTCCAATATCTGCTTCCTGTTCAGTGGAGCTGTGAGGAGGTAAAGAGGCGAGGAAGTGAGGAGGCTCCTGTTGCCATGGAGCCATCTACTGCTGTTGCTTCCCAACATGATGGCCTGTATCCTCCCAAACCATGAGCCAAAATAAACCCTTCCTCCCTTGAGCTGTTTTGTCACAGCAGGTCACAGCAATGAGAAAAGTAACTAATGCAGGTGTCTTAGGGTATCTTGGTTGCTAAGACAACCAGAGACTGGGTAGCTTATAGACAATACAAATGTATTTCTCACTCTTGTGGAGGCTGGGATGTCCACAATTAAGGTGACAACAGATTCAATACCTAGTAAAAGCTGCTTTTTCAAAGACAGTGCCTTCCTTCTTTGTCCTCCTCACACAGTGGATGGGAGAAGGCAGGTCTGTGGAACCCTTTTTAAACAGCACTGATTCCACTCTTGAGGACTCTGCCTTCCCCAAAGCCACATTGTTACTATCACCTTGGGAATTCGGACTTCGATTGTCTGAATTTTAGAGGGACAGAGAGCATTCTATCAGCACAGAGGGGTTCAATGGGTAGTGACCAAAGTCAAACAGTGGCACTGCCCTTGCCTTCCCCCTGAAACCCCAGCCCCTCTCCCACGCATCTCATGGTGAAGACTAAAGCCTTGTCTGACTCCCTCCTGTCTATCACTGCTTTTCTGCTAAAGGCCAGAGTGTGAGCGGGAGGCTTTCTGGTTACTTTAGAGACAGTCCCCCATCCCCTAGTGCTTCCATGAACTATCCGTGCCTGTCCTTCCTATCTCCCCTTTCTCTAGCACCTGGGCTTTTTCCTTCTGGCTTTGAAGTGTGCCCAAGCCCATTTCCTAAAGATGTCTCTTCGTGAGATTTGACTGTTACCCTTTTCCCACCACCAATCTCTGCCTTCTACCCAATTCGCAGGATGTTTATGATCCATCTTCGGGCCACCCCTGCCCGTCAGTTTCCTCAAAGGCCACCAATGTCCTCGCTCTAATCTTTTCTCAACTGGATCTCTTTGACATTTTAGTGGCACCTGCTTATTACTCCTTAAAAATCCTTCCTAAGACTTCTCCACACTAAATTTCCTTGGCTCCTTTGGGGCCACCCCTCTGCCACCCAGCTTGGCATTTTCCCCTAACAGTCTTATCCTCACTTACTCTGACTTGTCCTCTGAGTTGTAATAGGCCTTGGGCACTGAACACAAAACAGACAAAAAAACGAAATCAGGAGACTTATAGGCAAAGTACAGAAAAATAACTTCTCAAGGGCCATCCGAAGAACAGACTTGGTTTTCTGGCCTGTCACTGTCTTCAGGACAAGAATGACAATGACATTTGTGATCTTAGCTTCAGAGGAGGTGAGTTCAGAGCCAGCTTCGAAAGGGGCAGCAAGTGACGCCATCTTGGGATGTCTCACCTCCCCTGGCTTGTCTTCATTATAAACTCTCTCAGGCCTCAGTGGCTTCTTTCCAATGACTTTGAGAACCCAAAGTAGCTTGAAATTGATAAGGATGAGACCAGGCACCACTCAATCCAGGAAGAATTCTCACGAAAGAACTTAAATCTGTTGGAAAAACCCACTAAGAGAAAAATGAAAACACAGACTATCCCTTCCTTACACACCCACGAATTTCACTGCTGTTAAATTCTCTCAAATTCGGTCACTTTTTCCTATGTTAACCCTTTGCACTCCAAATGAGAAGGGATCTCAAGATTTCACCAATGCAATTAGATTTCACACGCCCAAAGTTACCAAAATGATGAGCATTTAAAAAAAAAATGTTTCTCAAACTCCCAGAGAGAAAATGAAAATTACGATAAAAATATAAAATGACTCTCAAGCTAAACATGTTCAGACCAACATAAGATACTAAGAAAGGTAAGGGGCCTGGAAAGGGTGAGTGCCTCCTCTGAAAATGTGGGAGGGCTAAAGCTGATGTGCCAACACCTTTAACAATGGCTGAGAAAAGAGTCCTTTTGGAGCCAGGAAGAAGGCACGTAGGCTCCTGAACAATCTCCCTGCCTGTGTCTCTGAGTGTTCCACACAATACAGATTCCCCTCTGGTACCAATGGACGTCCTTCTAAGTCACTTTCTGAATCCACTGGCACCAGTGCTGTCAAGATGACTCATGAGCAATGTTATATTACCATACAGTCATGTTACATTACAAACATCAACCCATTTGGATATGCAGGTGCTCAAGGGAAAGGATACATATTCTGCCACTATATTCAATAGAAAAGAAAACGGAAAGAGAGATTACTCTTTGTACAGAAGCTGAAAGAAGCCTTAATGATTCATCTAATGTAATCTTCTTCAATTAAGAAAGATTACTTTGGGCTAGAGAGATGACTCAACAGCTAACAGCACTAGCTGCTCTTGCAGAGGACCCAGGTTCAATTCCCAGAACCCACGTGGAGGTTAACAACCATCTGAAACTCCGGTTCCAGGGGAATCTGATGCCCCCTTCTGACCTCCATGTGGATTGCACAACATGGGTGCACTTACACACATGCAGGCAATACAGTCATACACATAAATTTAAAAATAATAAAATATTTTTAGCCAGGCGTGGTGGTGCACGCCTTTAATCCCAGCACTCAGGAGGCAGAGGCAGGCGGATCTCTGTGAACTCAAAGCCAGCCTGGTCTACATAGTGAGTTCCAGGACAGCTGGGGCTACAGGGAGACCCTGTCTCAAAAAGACCAAAAAAAAAAATTTTTTTTAAGAAATATTAGCATTAAACCATTTAAACTAATTAAAAATCCTCCCTCTTCAGAATTAACTATTGGAGAAAAAGTTATTAACTGTCCCTAAAGTTTTAGAAAATGTAAATAAATGTAAAATAAAATAAAGAAGACTCATGGTGACCAGTGGTCAAACAGGCAAAGCCATATGTACATGAAAACTGTTCCATTAAATCATAAAGGACAGAATATGAACACCATGCTTTACAGATCTCAGAGGATGGTCTATAATCCATAAGTCACCTATTGTAAATTTAATTTTTTTTTTTTTTGGTCATTTTGAGACCCCACAACTCCTTTGAACCTATGTGCAATATATTTCTGCTCTAAGAAACCATCAATATATGTTTGTCTCTATAAATTTACTTTTTCTGAACACTTCACATGGATAGATTAAATATTAAATATTCTCTAGTGATTGGGTTTTTACTTAGCAAAATGTTTCTAAGATTCATCTATATCATAGCAATGTTTGAATAGCTCAGTTCTTGTTACTGTTGATAGTACTCCACTATTACCTTATTTATCCATTCACTAATAAATTTGTATTAAGATTATTTCCACCTTGAGGCTTTACTAGTAATGCTACTATAAATATCTTTGTACAAGGTCTTTGGTGGGTATATATTTTAATTTCTTGAATGGTTTCTTAGGAATAGAAGTACTGGGTGGTAATCTGTTTGCCTTTTAAGAAAGCACCAAGCTATTTTCCAAAGTGTCTGAATAGATTATAAATGTCTACCAGCAATTCATAAGGATTCTAGTTTTGTTGCATACTCGAGTACCTTCAGTCTAGTCGTATCTTTGGTCTAAGGTGTGTATCTTTTAGACAGTATGTAATTGGGTCTTGCATTTGTAAATCCAACCTGATAAACTCTGTCTTTTGAGTAAAATATTTAGCTTGTTCCCATTTAATATAATTATTGATATGGCTACTGATCTCTCAGTCTTTATTTATTTGGGAATGCATTTATTTCTCTTGTCATAGTTGAAGGACAGTTTTGCTATATACTAAGTTTCTGGTTTATATATTTTTCCCCTTCAGCATGCTGAGTGCGTTTTCCTTTTATTACCTCTGGTCACTAGGGCTTTTTTTTTTAATGAGAAATTAGTTATTAATTGCATTTATTTTCCTCCATGTATGCTGAATCCTTTTTTTTAAAATTGATGCTTTTTAAGATTTTTCTCTTTGTCGTTTAATGGTTTGATTATAGTTTGTTTAGGTAAGGTTTTGTTTTTGTTTGTTCTTAGAGCTTATTAAACTTTAATGTTTTTAATCAAATTTGGGAATTTTACCCATTACTTGTTCCAATGTTTTTCTATCCCTGGCTCCTCCTCATCTGGAACTGTTTTTACACACATTGACATGTTTGATGTCCCACAGATATCTAAGGCTCGGCTCACATTATATTAAATAACATATTATGTAGCTGTATATTAAATAATACCTTTATCTCTATTTTGTGCGGCTTCTGCCATCTCACATCTGTTCTTGGTCCCGCTACAGAACTCTCATTTCAGTTATACTTTCAACTCTACAATTTCTATTTGGTTCTTCAAAAAAAATTCTCTTTCTACTGAGATTTAGCATTCATCAACTCTTTCCTCTAATTCTTTAAACGTTGTTGCTGTTCACCCCTGGACATTCTGAAACAGATGCTTTGCAGTCTTGGGGGCTAACTCCAGTGTCACAGGCAACTCCATGAACTTCTCTTTTCCTGTACATAAACCACATTTTGCTCCTCCAAATGTCTATAATTTTTGGTTAAATACTTGAATTTTTAGATAAATACTGGGATGTGGTAGCAACTCTGGCTTTTGACTTACCCTCAAATAGTTATTACTATTGTTGTTTTGCTTATTTAAATCATTTTCCCAGACCAAAAATTAAAATACGGCTCCCATATAGGATACAGTTGCTGATGTCTTTGCTAATTTTCTTCGTGTTCTTATTTTAAAGTCTGATTTCTAGATATCGTCTTCCTTTATGTGAACCTTAATGTCCTGGAAAGACTAGTCAGAGGTTTTGCTGAGACACTACAGGCCAGAAACTTTGTCTCTGCCTCTGTGTGGTCAGGGGAGTATACTCAAACCTCAGGCAGTTTTCATGTCTGCCTTACATTGTCTTTCTGTGGGTTCTTTCACAGATCCTTTGTGTGTACACACAGGCTCAACTGGCCAGGGATGTGTGGGTGTTTGGGGCCTGCTCCATCTCTGAAGCTCATGTACACAAAGATCAGTGTGCAATATATGGAGAGTCACAGAGCCCATGACAGGCTCTCTGACCTCCCAAAACTACTTATTAAGTCATCAGCAAGACCACTGGTCCATCGCTTTATCCAAAGAGGGCTATAAACTCAAGCTAGTAGACTAGCCTCTCCTGCTCACTTACAACCAAAATGGTCCTTGAAATGGTGATGCCCCAAAGAGAGGGAGCCCCTTCTGGAAGCAGCAAGGCTACTGGTTTTCACAGCTCCCCCAGTCCCCTGCTCTGGCTGACACATCACACTGACAGAGCTGCGAGAAGGGAACGGGGAGACCACAGGTGAGAACATCACTAATTCATTCTGTTCCTATCAGGAACAAAGGCTTCCAGGTTTACTGTATGCCTCTAGTCAATTTTTACATCATGGAAATGAAGACTTCGGACAGCCTTTTCCCAGCTTACTGCTTGTTTTGGAGAGGAGAGTCTGTCAGCATCTTAGTGTCCTGGGAAGATCAGTCACCCTGTCATGCTGAAAGTCAGTATCTCAACTGATCTTTACATCCTTTTAGAATTGATACTGCTAAAAAGTCAACCGTGCTGGTGGCAACACCACTGTGAAATCTCATTTTCCAGGGAAACCGAAGCGACTGGAAAAATACAGATGACTGAAGGCACGACTTTCAATAATCATTTCATTAGCTCAAATTAATTAAGAACTCTCACTCCTTGGAAGCAGGTCCAGGCCCCGGGACTTAACCCTTTCATAGGCATGAGAGAAATGAAAGGCACCAGGAGAAAAGAACTCATCTTAATGCATTCCAATCGATGGTACCTCCCACGGCCACCTTTCTGCTCCTGACACTTCACAACTCGCCCACCTCTATCTCTTGTGTTTCAGAGATGGTCACTCGGATACACGAAGGCTATTCATGGAATAATCCTCTGTTTTCAAAGGAAAGTTTTCATCAAAGTCTCCCCATCTAGCCATTTTTCAGTTCTCCTTTATCATCTCATCGAACAGGCTGACTCCTGTTGGGAAAGTCACTTGTGCTCTGGACATCCTCAGAGTACCCAGGAAGGACAGACAACCTCCAAGTGCATCTTAGAGTCTAGTCTCTTAGGGTTTGAGAGGATGTGGAGAATTTTTGACAAAAATCTATCATTTTTCAGAGGGGTATATTAGGTTCAGGGAAATGAAGGTGCCTTCTAGGAATGGGATGAAGATTAAGACTATCATGCTAATGAACTAAGTGGAAGGCCTCAGAAATTCTCTCCTGACTCACTCAGGGCAGGTGATTAGAAATGATTTCCTGAATGCCAGACTTTACATAACCCAGGCTGAGAACAATAGCCACACCAGCTCCTGAGGTAGACTTCCCCATGTCTGCATCCTCTCTCTTACCTTAGCAAAGAAAATCCAGGCTGCACACTGCCCTGGGGCCAGTAGGCCTTTCAGCTTTTCTGTACTGAGCATGAGAAAGAATCCTAAAACTCCGCTGAAAGGAGAAAATATTCTTTGGTTAGTGAGGCTGCCTTTGTTCAGTCACAGCTGCTTGGCCACTGTACCACTTTACTAGTCGATTCCTCCTCACACACCCCTCCCGCTTCTTGACATAGGATCTAACTGTATAGCCCATGCTGGCCTGGAACTCTCAATCTACCCGCCTCAGCCTTCCAGGAGCTGGGATTACAGGTATGTACCATCATACCCAGTTCACCAGTCAATAGCTAAGCATTATACAATGTCAATCACATTTATGTTATCTAGTATCTCTAAAATAAAAACAACTTAGCAACCCTGAGTCTCTACTTTCCCAAGAAGTGATGATGAAAGTGTTTCATTGTAAGTAGGAGAGGCACAGAAATTGGAGAGGATTCTGGTGACATCATGAAAGAAAGAAATGCAATCGGACACTTCTGGTTTGTATGTCAACTGACCCCCTGTAGAGGTTTGAATGAATGTCCCCACAGGCTCCAAGTATTTGAAAACTCTGTCCCCAGTTGGTGGCACTGTTTTGGAAGTTTTAGGAGGTGTGGCCTTGCTGGAGGAAGCTTGTCACTGGGTGTGAGTTTTGACCATTCACGGTTCACGCATCCTTGTTCCCAGTTCCAGTTTCTCTCTCTGCTTCCTGTGCCTGCTTGAAGATGTGAGCACTCGGCTTTCTGCTCTAGCTGCCTCTGCCACCGTGCCTCCCTGCCAAGATGGACTCATTCTTTGGAACTGTAAACTAAACTCTTCCTTCTATAAATTGCCTTGGTCATGGTATTTTATCACAGCAGCATAAAAGTAACTGAAACATTCCCCAAAGCTCAGGTGTTGAAGACTGGTTCCAGGTGTAAACAGTGTTCAGGGTAGGGGTGTGGGAGGTGCTTTGGGGAAATGAGTACATGAGGTCTCTGGCTTTGTGGATGGATATATCCACTGATGGAGTCATAATTTGAGGTTTTCCTTAGAGTTAATGGAAACATCGGGAAGTGGAACCTGGTTAGAAAAAATAGGTCCCTAAGGGCATGCCTTTGAAGGATGTATCTTGCCCCCAGCCCTTTCCCATCTGCCTTACTTCACTACTTCCTGGATGTTATAAAGTGAACAACCTTTATCACAGTCCGGCTGCCATGATATTCTGCCTCTCTGACTCAAGTAATTAAAGTCAGTCAACCTTGAGCAGAAACCTCCGAGACCAGGAGCCAAAAGAGACCCTTTGTCGTGTAAATTGTTTCTTTAGGTACCTGTCATAGGAACAAAAGTCTAATGCAGTCATCAAGGAGACAGAGTGGGATGGTCCAGGTATCCATGTCTGTGAGGGCAGGGGTGGGGAATGAAGCTTCCACCCGTGCATTCAAGACCTAACATCACAGGTACATCCAGTCTCCCACACCTCCTTGCCCCTTTGCTCTTTCCCTTTTCTCTCCAGGCAGAGGAAAGGCATGGCTTCACCCAACCTGTTCCCTCAGCACAGACTTGGCTAGGATGAGCTAGTCCTGGGTGGCAACTGGCATGTTCAGGGAAACATCCAGTACTTCTTCCCTGTGCCTGGCTTGTTAGTTTGTGAATAATTTCTACCCTACTATGGCTACCTTATCTTCCTCTTCCTTTCAACTTTTCTACCACTTGCTATAGGGTAGATCTGAAAAGCATGGAGAGGATCCCTGAAGTAAAGGATCCTGGGAGCGATCTCCAGGGACCTCTAGGTCATGGCTATCTCCCTGACTTCAGTCTCCTTGATCCCTTGATCCCTGAACTTCTTCAGGACCTCCTGAAGGTGACATCTCCTAGTCTGAATATGGCCACAGGGAAGCACTGACATGATGTGGGGAAATTGAACACATCTTTAGAAAAGGTCAGTTCTGTACTAAAGTCAAAGGAGGTAAAATGCAACAGTTAAGACAAGACAAGCAAAGATCTCCAGCTCTTAAAAATAAAAAGCTGCAGACTACAGAGGGACAGGAACAGGGCTAGAGTATGACCCCACAAAGCCAACACTGGTGAGCTCTGAATGTGTTGCTCTATTGCAAATAAACAAGTATTGACCGCCCCCCAGAGCCTGCTTGTCCATGCTGCCAGACAACCACACAAAGGGAAAGCAATCCGAGGGGCTCAGGCAACTGAAGACATTGAAGTCCCAGCTGTGAGCAAGTGCACAGGCCCAATCAAACTGGCAGGAACTGGGAGAAGGCCCCGTTATTGCTTTCCTGAAACTTTTCTGAGGATGATAAATAAAACTCTGAGGCTCAGATGCAGAAACAAAGTTTCTAATGTTGATTCTTTTTACCCCGTTGCCTTGATAGCCCAGAAGAGCCATAACTCCTTCAGAAACAGTATTTAGCTATATTTCAGCCTTTTACCTCACTGTAAAGACTGCTCCACAAGGCATCATTTTATGTGTGGGAATGGGTGGTTTGGCTTTTACTCATGGTTGAGATTTTTCTTATACTTGACCTGAGCAGATACTAATAATGGCCACAACATTTATTGGGCCAGCCACAATTCTTAGGAATTTATACATATTGTGATACATGCAATAACCCTATATTGGCATTATTTTTCTATCTTATAGATGAGAAAACTAAAACTTGGGAGAACTTGTTTAATCTGCTGGCAATCCTGGGGTTCACCCAAGTCTGTTCTTTCCATCATGGCAGAACACGAGCTTGAGACTGTCTCTAGAGCCTTCCCACCTCTCACCAATGAAGACTGTGGTTGGGATCGGTGGACAGGGTAGGCATGAAGCTCTGTATATCCGTAGGTACGCATGTGATTGTTCTCCATCCCTGAGTCCTCCCAAGGCCAGATACGACTGATCTTGCTAACTAGACATTTCCCTCCTAATTTCTGATTTCTACCATGTACTTCTGAGTCTTGGGGTTCAATAGAGGTTTTCACAGGTTGCAGGAGCGAGAGGGATGACGAGGTGGAAGAGCAAGAGGTGGAAGCTGGGAGGACCCAAATCTCCCATTGTACTGAATCAGTTTCATATACTGAAGTTCTCTGTGATATTTGGTTGTGCAGCGAAAAAGGCAAGGGGATCCCAGCAAGCTTGAAAACCACAGTCCTGGCTGAGGCATGCCTACAGGCCAGGCTCCTATAGGACCATGCTGGTGCTGAACACCTGTGGGTGCTCAGTAATGACCTACTTGGGGACAGACTGAGCTACTTCCCAAATGTCCCTACCATTTGCTTCTGCAACTCATTTAGCTTACTACAGTGACCGTGGGCTGCACAGAGACAGTCAGCTAACAGCACAGAAAACATGCAACTTAGCTCAATTACCTGGCGAGGCAGCTGCCATGGAATCTGTAGAGATACAGGAATGGAAAGTCCAGGGCACTGAAGAGGTCACCTGAGGAGCACAGCAATGGTGACACAACAGTCCACTGCTCCCCTCATGTCCCTCCACCCAGTCACTTAGAGAAGATAAAGGGCCTTCTGCACAGTGCGTTCAGCCCTGCAGCTCTCATATTCCCAGGACTTAACTATTTCTTTCTACTAAGAATAAAGCATGGGGACTGGAGGGTTGGCTCAGCAGTTAAGAGCATTGCCTATTCTTGCAGAAGACCCGGGTTCAGTTCCCAGCACCCACATGACAGCTAATAACCATCCATAACTCCAGTTCCAGGGTATCCAATGCCCTGTTCTGACCTCCATGGGCATTGCATGACATGGGTGCACTTACATACATGCAAGCAAAACACTCATGCACATGAAAGTAATAAAATATTTCTTAAAGGACAAAGCAACAATCTTGATCATTTAGAGACAGCATGCCTTGTACACAGCCCTATATGAAATGTGCTTGTTTTCATCTCTGTTAATCCTCATAGCAACTCTGAGAGATCTATTATCCCCACTTTAACTGGAGCCCAGTGAAAAGCTGCACGTAAAATTGTGTAATTGTTGAACTGTGTAGCTAGAATGTGCACCGGGTCAACCAAGACCGTAAGATCCTTCTCTTCACCAAGCAGCCATCCCACACAAGGGAGAGTATAAGAGGAAAAGTCTTTTTTTAAAGATTCTTTTCTTTTTTGGCTTTATGTCTAAAAAAAGACCATGAATGCATTTCCCTGACATCTTTTTTCATTTTGGTCTTTAATTACTGCACAAGCAGCACAGGGGACAGCACGACTATGCATACTCATTTTCGTAGAAGGCCCAAAGGGTACATTTATTTCTCGTGAAGTAAGTTCATTCTTTTAGTTCCACTTACAAGAGGAAATAATCACACATACTGGCTGCTTCTCTCTCTGGAATTTGAACTTGGTCACAAACAAGAAGTCAGGAGATTAAAAAAGCAGAAAGCCTTCCAAAAATGTCTCAAGAAAAGGAATTAAGCATTTCCACAGCAGATAACTTAATCCTTCCAAATCTGGAATTTCTGACACTCTGCAGGAGCCTGGTTCTCCAGAGCCCTGGGCTTTAGTGTGTATCTCAGTTACAGGCAGCCTGGAAGGGCTGGGATGACTTTGTTAAGTACTCACTGTTTAAGAGGTATGCAGTGAAACGTGAGCAACTACTTCCTTCACCACTCGTATTATGGATCAAGCACTGCAGGCTAGGGATGCAGCTTAGTAGTAGAGGCTTGCCTAGTATATGGAACCCTAGGTTCCATCCCTAGGCACGTGAGAGCACAAACACACACACACAGAGAAAGAGAGAGAGAGAGAGAGAGAGACAGAGAGACAGAGACAGAGTGAGAGACAGAGAGACAGAGACAGAGAGACAGAGAGAGACAGAGACAGAGAGAATTTCAGAACAACAGACTTAAAAAGCTCTGTACATCTGTGAAGTCCCTAAGTGATCTCAAATGATTCAACCATCTATTAGAAAGTTCTGAGTTCTATCTCTCTGACAGTTTGATTTTAACTGTGATTATAAGCTTTGCTTGTGTACCTGAGTGTCTAACTAAAAGGGATTCTTGGGATTTGGTTTCCATGCAGCCTACCACGAGGTCAAGAGTTCTTGTTGTTTTGGGGTTACTAGTCCACTGACTGCCTCTACCTTCCAATTGGAACCTGTGTTGATAAGAAGGACCTTGTTAAACTCATCACCCGTCTCAGACCTCTATTGTATAATGTTCATAGTGTATTGTAAGGTCTCTTTCCCCACAGAAGTGATAGCCAAGATAACCCTGGGATTGCAAACCGCAAGAGAGGCCAGAGCCTCTCACTCAGGCATATGGAAGGGACATCCTCAGAGTATTTGTTCTGTCTCTTTGGCAGCTGCTGGCTCTTGGCCTTTGCCCAATTTCCCTCCCAGTGTGAGAGGAACTGCAGCCTGGTCAGCAAGATCATGAGGATTGGCAGGGAGGGCTATCTGTCAAATCCAAGACCTTGAGACCCCTCAGCTGTGCCTATTCTAGGCACCCCATCTTTTATCACAAATGCTTCAGGCAGTAAGCTGGATTTGTAGGTGCAATGCTAATATTTATATCCTAGCCCAGACTTCGGATGAGGTCTAAAGGACACAGAAGTGGTTGGGGTAGATTGGGAGGGAGAAAAGAAGAAATCATAGTCCTAAGGAACTTGTCAGATGATAACCCTCACCCAGATCCCAAAACTGATTCCGTAAGTTACAGGGAGAAAGAAGGAGGGAATGAGAGGAGGAAAGGACGAAGGATACAAGAACAGCCTGTCTTTATCCTTAAGTCATTTCCAAAACCTTCAACACATTTCTCACCAGCACCTACCTGACTATAACACCTCACCTGGCTAACCCCCTAGAATTGAAGACTCTTAAGAACAGGGATTTCATCTTACACACCCCGGTCTCCACTGTAAGTTAGCACCACACAGACAGCCTAGCAAGCACTACTGAAAGACAGATATCTGAAAGACCTGGAAGTTTCCTGATTGACCTGGAATGTTCTAGAGTTTCCAGTTGACTATGTGGTCTTCAATTTTCAGTTGGCTCCAAATGCTTTCTTTTTGATGCATTCAATCTGCCTCTCTTTAAACAGAGAAGGATGCCTAGTTCCCCTTAAGCAGCAAAGGTTGGTGACTTTGCCATAAATAACCCAGGAGAGCTCAATCCAGGGACCTAAAGAATATGTGAAGATGTGGGGACTAAGGAGATGGCTCAGTGGTTAAGAGCACTTGTTGCTCTTGCAGAGGACCTAAACCCAATTCCCAGCACCCACAATCAGGTAGTTCACAGCCGCCTAAACTCCAGCTTCAAAGGATCAGACACCTTCTTCTGGCCTCCACTGGCATCTACACACATATGGTGCACATATATACACTCAGACCCACACACATATATAAAATAAGAAAATAAATCTGAGAAAAAATATGAAGTTTTTCACAAAATAACACTCTTGTGCTACTTTGTGCTGAGCTGCACAGTGTGAGAACCAAGTAGGTGGTTATGGGCTTGAGTCACTGATGGTGGCAGCAACTCGAGGCTTCTGCCATCAAGTCTGAGTGAGCCTTCGTGGCTAGGTTCCAGTTCAAACTCTGCCAACCAGAGGGAGTGAACTCCACTTCTCTGAAGAATACAGAAAGCAAAATCACCACAGTGAAAAGTGGCATGGTCTAGTGCCTGGGGAGGTCATTGTGCCTATGTGAGGTCAAGCAGCAACAGTGCCCACCCCAGGTGCCAAGGTCATTGCTGGCTCATGTTCCTGCAGATCTCCCTGGTCCTCTGGTTCCTTGAAAGCCTCTTTCTTGAATACAAGGGCAGAGGAGCCCATAAGAATACAAAGTGCAAACTTAAAAGTTGGGAAGAATTTCTCCTCTCTACTAGCTGTCCAAATAGCTTAAAGAAAAAAGAATTAAGGGTCTTCTCAATCAAGATTCCAAGGCAAATGGAACTCTAAGTTCAAGGCTAGCCTGTTCTTCATCTGAGGTCCAGGCCAGCCAGGGCTATATGGTGTGACCCTGTCTCAAAACCAAGAGCAAACAAAGGAACTTGGACAGGTTCTTAGCACTTGGGTTTTGTAAGATTTACTACTCCAGTCAAGATTGTTTCACTACCCAACAGACCTCACTCACAAAGGGATGTTTGGGAAAACTCCACAGCTGCCAAGGTTTGAAGTCTGTGGAGTCTTCTGACAGGACAAAGCAGCAGCAGATGCATCTGTTCTCAAAGCACCTGACACACAATTTGTAAAAGTTCTAAGAAAGTCATAAGGGGCTGAAGAGATGGCTCAGCGATTAAGAGCATTGGCTGCTCTTACAGAGAGGACCCAGCTTTGGTTCCCAGCACCCCCATGGTGGCTAACAACTGTCCATAACTCCAATTCCAGGGGAATCTGATGCCCTCTTCTGACCTTCATGGGCATTGCACAACTCAGGTGCACTTACATACATGCAGTCAATATCCTCATACACATAAAATAAAAATAATATTTTTAGAAAAAGAAAGTGACAAACATGATCTTGGTGATCACACAGAGCATCTCTACAAAAAGACCACACCTAGAGGCTAGGGAGATTCTTGGGCAATAAAGTACCAGCCGCACAAGTATAAGAACCTGAGTTTGCTCCCCAGCACCCACCTAAAAAAGCCAGGCACTGGTGACATGTGTTTGTAGTCCCCGCACTGAGGAGACAGAGACAGGCAGTTCCTTGGGGCTCACTGACCAAGTCAACCTAGCTGAATCATTGAGTCCATTGAATTATTGGATAAAAGTGAGAGAGACCATGTCTCAAACAAGGTGGGTGATATCCTGAGGAATGACACCTGAGGCTGAACTCTGGCCTCCACACGCATGCTCACACATGTGCACACACAAATATGCATAAGCATGCATACATATATGCACATACACACATGAAAGAACAAAACACACCTTTATATTACCTAACACCCAAAGAGGTTGTACGATGCTCCCCTGAGATACTCAGGGATTAGATAATCATGGTACTAGTATACACAGAAGGATCCAGATTCTTCTGGAAGGCTGCCAACACTGTACATCAACCAACACCAACCTTTGCCAAGGCCTTTGCAGGAACCCTGTGACAATACTCAGACCTTCA
This sequence comes from Nannospalax galili, assembly GCF_000622305.1. Classification (NCBI taxonomy): domain Eukaryota; kingdom Metazoa; phylum Chordata; class Mammalia; order Rodentia; family Spalacidae; genus Nannospalax; species Nannospalax galili. The sequence continues at coordinate 258,703 of NW_008350388.1, forward strand.
GAACTCTGGACCCTGAAGTTTGGGGACATCCCTCCTTGGGAGAGCCTCAGTCACTTACAGCAAGCTCTCTGTGCTGTTGACATTAAGAAGCACAGCCAGCATCACTGGCTCTGCAGAATCTTTCTCCCGAGTTCAATTTCCTCTGTCTGGCCTCTTCAATGATACCACTTCAGTTAACATGAAGCTGCAACGAGCTGAAGTCACAGACAGGATTCCTTTCGTGTGCCAAGCTGATGTATGGTGTATTGAACAGGTTTCCACAACCCCCTGAGCTGCCAATCTAGACCAGTCCTCAACATTGGCATGCAGTGAGTTCAAAGCAAGGAGAACAAAGGGAAAGCCATCATCTGATAGGCGTGTGTGTGTGTCCAGACACACACACACAACCAGTGCTGGGGACTAAATGAGGCCTCACACATACTAGCTGAGTCTCTGCCACTAAGCCATACTCCCAAGCCTTTACAAACAGAATTTGAAAGAAAAATACTCCTCTTTCAGTGTGACTACATTCCAAAGAGGTCTGCAAATTAGAGCGTTTTCTTTTTGTCTCTTACATACACACTATAAGATTTACCCTTGAATTTGAAAATGTACACTTTCTGGGTTTTGGTATATCCACAACTGTGTAATCATCCAACTATCTAATTACAGACCATTTTCATACCCTTGTAAAAGAAATTGATGCTCATTTTGTCTTACTCTTCTGTATGAGCCATTCCCTATTCTCAGGCTGCTGACCCAGACAGTGGCAAAGTATTCAGGGTATTTTCATAATGACCTAAATGCTTAGCAGTAATTCAGGATAAAACATTGGAGCACTAGCCAGAACAGATAAATTATTCCCAGCATCCACCACTCTGGAAAACTGGAGGTTAAAACAGACTCCAAAACAAGAGCCGCTCCAGAAGGAAACTCAGGGCTGACTTACAAAAGTTTTCGCTTGCTTGGAACATTTCATAATAACATGCAGGATCCTCGGAAAAGAAGTAATCAAAGAGAAGAATCTGGCAACAAGGTCAAATGCCCTCTACTCTGGCTTTCCCAGGCTGTACACACGCTCTGCCTCCTCTGAGCGTCAGCTCCCTCACTTGCAAACTTTGGTGACACCTGGGATCACCATTAAGACACCTTCCAGCTCCGATAACCACAAGTGTAACAAATATACAGACACAATCTCTTAGCTGAATGGCAAATGCATCTCCTTGGATTAAAAAAAAAATCAGTTACCCAAGTTCATTGGAAATAATCTAAGAAGTAAATACACAGGTAAAGCAGGTGAACCTTCCGATATGACTTCCCAAAGGCTTTCAGTTTGAAAGGCAGAGCACATAAGCATCTGTAAGGCCCACCAGAGGACTGAGAGGAGCCATGATAGGAAAGCAGATACCAGACAGTATGAGTAATAAAAACCATTTAGTGCTGACAGCTTTGGGGGATTTATTAGGCTTTTAACACATGATGGTGGCAAGGACATTGAATGGCAAACCTGAAGATTTCTGAGATGTCACCAGGTTGTCACAGTGAGTGGACCAAAGTGATAGGGCTTTAGTGTGGACAAGTGGAGAGTAACATATTAAGGAAAAAAATTCAAATTATCTATAAGAGACATGGGTTTAGACATGGTATATACAATCTAGAAGCATTACCCCTGGGTCACACTTGAAGTTTCTCTGAGGAAACTCAGAGGGTTGGAAGCATCAGAAAACACCATCAGAAAGCTGTCATTGCTCTGAGTGTGAGAGCAGGAAGGGACACTCAATGGCCCTTCCCACCATTCTCATTATGCATATATGAAAGACCCTGAGAGATTGAGTGGTGCCTTTGGCATACCTGTAGTCAAACATGTTTGGGTATTTTTGTTTATTTTGTTAGTTGGTTTGGTTTGAAAATGTTCAAGTCTAATCTACCTTTGTGAGGTAAAAAGAGGGTAGAAACTTAACCCAACTATGATGCCGAGGCCTAGGACAATCGGGAGATTAGTATGATTAAATAAGGTAAAGAGCTGGGACCCCTCACCCCACACCCTACACCACAATTTAATACTGGTAGCTTTATAAGAAGATGGAGAGACACCAGAGAAAACATATATACAAATTCATCTTTGGGACTCTGCTAGTGCAACCATTCTGACAAAAATGAGGATACTCTAAAGAGACATGTCTAAGTTTGGAAGACCACCTGCCCAGTCAGTAAAATGCTTGCTATGCACGCAGGAGGACCTGAGCTTGAGTCCCAGAACCCACAGAAACAAGCTAGGCATGGTGCACCCACTTGTAATCCTAGCCCTGGGAAGGCAGAGACAGACCCCTAGCTAATCAGAAATCCCAAGGCCAGAGAGACAGACAGACAGAGACAGAGACAGAGACAGAGAGACGTGACAGAGAGAGACAGAGAGACAGAGACAGAGAGCAAGAGAGTGCGAGAGCAAGAGAGAAAATGAACTGTGCCCCTCTCTTTGGCTATCAAACTAGTGAGACAATGGTCCACCCAAGGAAGGAATTTCCCAAGCAATCTCATGCTGAAAGAAAGAAAAGCTGAAGTCTGGTACCAGTTAGAAAAGGAACTTGTCTCCCAGGAAGAGATTTCACAGGGTTCTGACAATTTATCAGTCTACCTTTCAGTAAAGACTGGAGCCAAACCTTGGGGATGGGAGGGACCACACCTTGACCAGATATGCATACCTCTTGTTTTCTATTTAAACCTAAACTTCATATTAAGACCCCAGAGACGGACTTGGAAGGGGGTGGCATTTTACTGGCTCTCTTTGTTCAATCCTCTTCCCAATGCAGTCATTGCATAAATCTCCCTTCTCTGCTTTTCACTGTTACTTAGCTCTGTAATTCGTCTATTGCGGACCCATGGCCAAACCTAGCTAGTTAAGGCTCTAGGGCCCAGGTTCTGACTCTAACAACTCTAGTAATGCAGCAAGAAAGCCTCAGCAGATGTGGCCCTGTGACCTTGGACCATAACTAGAAGCCAAAATAAGCCTATTTTCTTTATAATTCACCCAGTCTGTAGTATTGTGTTATTAGCAACAGAAAATGTACTAAGACTTCAAAACCTTTCAAGGCAAGAGATAAATAAATAAAACAGCATGACAGAATAGAACATTTAGGGAAATTCCTAAATCTGAAAAAAGAACAAAAGACATGTCTAACGAGACACGTCTAAGTTTGGAAGACCACCCGCCCAGTCAGTAGCTGAGGCAAAGCAGAGTAAAGATGCTTTGAAAACCAACTTCTTTACTCCAAAGTTAAGAGAACTGGATGGTTAACATGATTTTTTAATGGTATTGAAATGTTAGAGAGACCAGTGAAATGGCTCACCAGGTAAAGGCACTTTGGCACCAAGTCTGATGACCTGATTTGATCCTCAGGACCTACATGGTGGAAAGTAAGAACCAACTCCCACAGGTTGTCCTCTGATCTCCATAAGCATGGTAAAGCATGCATGCAGGTGTGAAAAATGTAAAAAAAAAAAACCTTCAATGACGTCAGCTAGAAACAGGATAAATTTGACTTTTTTTCAACAAATCCTTTAGCACAGCACTCAAAGGCGGTTCTAGATGATCCTGGGAAGGCATTTTAGAAGAGGGTCAAAGTAACAGAATAACCTGTGTATCTAGGATTGCACCAGATGAACGCACAGACATCAAAATTCATGCAGTGACTTGAGGGTTAAGACAGATTAAAAACAGCCTCCAGGAGGGAGAAGTCAGTGTAACAAAAGAATGACTTCCATTCTGAAGAAATAGAGAAAAGCATGGAAATCAGCAAGGTTGTGCTGAACAGCTGATAAGAATGGAGAAACAGAAAGCTCTGTAGGGAGGATGGATCCCAGGGCTTTGCCCCCACTCCCCTGCAGAGGAGCAGAAGCTAAAATCTCATCCTCAAGGTAAGCTGGGGAAGGGACTGGCCCCACCCAAGGACAAGTCCACAGCTCTCACAGGCCTTAAATCGTGTTGGGGAATCTGGTGTGATAGTGACTCTTCCTATGTGACAGGTCAGGACTGGAGAAATTCAGTTTGTAACTCCTTATATCTCAGAGGGCAATAGCCAGGCACCATCTTCAGAGGGGGCCTATTGTATGAAACTGAGCTACTCTGGGGGCCTGAAGACAAAGCCCAGTCACAGCTTAGGGAGTCTGGGGACACCCTGCTTCAGTCCCTTTGGAGACAGCTGAGTGGGGGCAGTCCTGGAGAGAGGGAGACCTGGACTTGGGTACACTCAGAAGTACAGATACGAGGTTTGGGCTCTGAAGGGGTAGTGTTCAGTGGTACCACGCTCTGTGGTAAGGAGCAAACCCAATCACCTAAGGATAACTTGGGACACTGACAGCCCCAGGTCACAGCCAGCAGGGTGCTCAGCCTCTGGGGCTGCCTCTCTACTGAAGTTAGCTAGTGATAGGACTGAGAACTCAGCTCACTGCTAGCCAGCAGAACTCCAAAATTTCCTTGTCCTCCTTCCTCCCGCAGGATGTGTAATGATGGGCAGGATTTAAAACATGAAGACAGCCTTCCAGTACATACCTCTGTGTCCTGCTTGCTCCTCCCCTTCTGCAATGCATTTGGGGTACATCTGTTGCCTCCAGCATTAGCCACTCTACAGTATACAAACTGTGGGGTGTCAGGAGCAAATAAGAACCCAGGCCATGGACTGCAAAACTAAACAAGGCCAGGAGTGATTCTTGGTAATGAAAAAAGGAAGCTCCTAAGGAGAGTGCAGACCTCAAGAACAACTGGCCCTTGACCAGTCTGGTCTTAGGCCCTGACTAAATGGCAAGAGAGACAAGCAATTCCAACCTCAACTGATAACCTGCTCCACCTGGCAGGGTCCAATCAGAGGACCCAGAAAAAGGTGTGTGCTGGATAGTGTCAATTGTCAACTTGACATACTGGGAAGAGGGAACTCAGTTTGGGGATTTCCTCTATCAGATTGGCCTATGGTCATGTCTATGTGGCATTTTCTTGATTGTTGAGTGATGTAGGGGGGCCCAGACCACTGTGAGTGATGCCACCCCTGGAAGATGGTCCTGGCTGCAGGGCTGGAGAGATTGTTCAGCAGTTAAGAGCACTGGCTGCTCCTCCAGAGGTCCTAGATTTGGTTCCCAGCACCCACATGGCTGCTAACAACCATCTAGTTCCAGGAGATCTGACGCCTCTGACCTCCATAGCATTGCAGGCAAAATGTATACATAAAATAAAAATAAATAGAAGTTTAAAAGCAGAAAAAGAAAAAGAAAGCAGGCTGTGCGCAGGCCAGAGGAGCAAGCCAGAAAGCAGTGCTTCTCCGCAGTCTCAGCTTCTGACTCCAAGTTTCCTGCCTTGAGTTCTTGCCCTGGTTTTCTCTCAATGATGAACTGTGATTGAGACACATGAGCCAAATGAATGCTTTCCTCCCCAAGTTGGTTTTGGTCCAAATGTTTCACAACAATAGAAAGCAAACTAGGACAAGGTGCCCCAAACAAGCGCTCTGCCCGTCTCGTTCATGTTTTTTCAACTTTGTTCATTCTTTTCTCTCTTCTTTGTGACCTTTGTGCTTTTACTTAAAAAAACAAAAACAAAAACTATACTTTTATTATTTTTTTTATTTCTTATTTTTTTAGGTTAGAATTCAAAGTAATGGGTTTCTACGGCATTTTCCAACTCACACATCATTATACCTCGCTCTTACTCATTCTCCTCCTCCACTGCCCCCCTGCCCCTGCCCCCCCCCCTTTTGCTGGTTGGTACTAGGGACTGAGCCCTCAAAAGAAGACTGACCAGCAAGATGACCTCCAAATAAAACCAAAAGGGATGCCCATTGCTACAGATGCACAAATCATAACACAGAAACACAAAAACACAAAAAAGCAAGACAACATGACTGTTCCAAAAAGACCCCCTGATAACTGAATCCAAAGACGACAACACTCTGAAAGGCTAGGTGACACAAAAACTTCAAACACTGAAATGTAAAAATGATCAATGATTTTAAAAGACATAAAAATAGTGATAAATGAATCAAGGAAGTCAGTTTAGGAGCTACGTAAGACAGCCAGCAATGTGGGTAAGGAGTTCATCAAGGAAACAAATCCTGAAGGGAGGAAGTCAGAACTGGTGAAATGAAAAATTCAATAATCCGATTTTTAAAAACAATGGAAAGCATCACCAATATACCAGATCAACCAAGGAGAGAAGGGCAAAGATAGAAGATCAAGAGCACTCTACATCCAAACAGCATAAAGAACAGCTAAGCATGACCACAACTTCTGAGAACTCTAGGACATGATCTCAAGAGATTAAGCCGAAGAACTCATGGAACAAGAGGATCTGAGATCCAAACCAATGGAAGAGAAAAACATATTCAATAACTCAACACTACACTGAGATTCCATCTCACCCTAGTCAGAATGGTCATCAACAAAACAAGCAACGTCATGGCTGGGACAATGGCTCAGTGATTGAGAGTGTATACTGCTCTTGTAGAGGAGATGAACTCAGTCCTCAACACAAACATCAGGAGGCTTACAGCTGTTGTAACTCCAGCTCCAGAGGGATGCAATGCATCTGGCTTTGTTGGCATCTGTACTCACGTATACATTCCCACAGACATACAGACACACACAAACACACACACACATATTTTTTATTTTTATTTATTATTTTTATTCTATGTATATGCATGCATTGCCTGCATGTATGTAAGTGCACCCGTGTCATGCAATGCCCACAGAGGTCAGAGGAAGCTGTCGGATCCCCTGGAACTGGAGTTACGGACAGTTGATAGCTGCCATGTGGGTGCTGGGATTTGAACCCAGGTCTTCTGCAAGAACAACCAGTGTTCTTAACCACTGAGCCATTTCTCCAGCCCCCAATAAATCTTTTTTATAAAGAAAGCAGGGGCTGGAGAGGTGGCTCAGAGGTTAAGAGCACTGGCTGCTATTGCAGAAGATCTGGGTTTGATTCCCAGCACCCACATGGTAGCTAACAACCATACATAACTCCAGTTCCAGGGGATCCAATGCCCTTTTCTGACCTCTGCAGGCACTGCACAACATGGGTAAACTTACATACATGGAAGCAATATATATATACAAAAATTTTTTTTTTTAAAGAAAGCAAACAACAGATGCTGGTGAGGAGGCAGGGGAAAAGATAACCCTTATGTAGTGACGATGGGAGTTTAAATTGGTATAGTCATCAAAATCAGTGAGGAGATTCCTAAAAAACTAAAAATAGAGCTACCATATAATTCATCTATATACTCTTGGGTATGTACCCCAAGGAATCCAAGTCAGCATTCCAGACATACTTGCTATTCATACTTACTGCAACACTCTTCACAAACAGCCTAAATGTCCATCAACAGAAGAATGAATAAAGAAACACTCTCTCTCTCTCTCTCTCTCTCAAGTTGTATTCAATCTTAAAACTAAATAAAGGGGCTGGAGAGATGGCTCAATGATTAAGAGCACTGGCTGTTCTTGTAGAGAACCCAGGTTCAGTTCCCAACATCCACATAGCAGCTAAAAACCATCCATAACTCCAGTTCCAGGGGCTCTGACACCCTCTTCTGGCCTCCCAAGGCACTGCATATCATGGGTGCATTTACACGCAGACAAAACACTTATGCACATAAAATAAATTATTTTTTAAAAAAATAAAATAAAATTGGGGATGGAGAGAATACTCAATAGTTAAGAGTACTGACTGCTCTTGCAGAGGATCTGGGTTCTGTTCCCAGCACCTACATGGCAGCTTACAACTGTCTATAACTTCAGTTCCAGGGGATCTGATGCCCTCTTCTGATTTCTGTGGACATTGCATGACATGGGTGCACTCACATATGTGTGTAGACAAGAACACTCATACACATAAAATGAAAACAAATAATTTTTAAAAATAAAAAGATAAAATTATATTATGCAGATCATCCTATTAAGTGAAATAAGCCTACACAGAAAGATAACTATTGCCATGATTTTTTCTCATACGTAGAATCCAGGCTTCAAAATACACCAATTTATATGTATGGCATGATAGTAAACGGAGACTGTTTTGGGAGAAGGAATGAAACCAGTGGGAAGGGTGGGGGGATAA
>NW_008350388.1:266876-313250 GCF_000622305.1 Nannospalax galili
CACACAGAAAATGATATAATGGGACCTGATACTTTATAGGCCAATTTACAATTTTCAAAGTTCAAAAAATAAAAGTTTTTGAACAACTCTGGCAAGGATAAGAATGAATTCCTGGGCAGTAAATCCAACACGGGATATTTTTCACTTTCATGTTATACAGTGCTGGGGATTAACCCTGGGCCTTGTGCATGCTAGGCAAGTACTCAACCCTGCATTCCCCACTCTCAAAGCAGTTTCAAGTCTGTGAGCCATTCATTCTCTCAAACTCCTACAGGATGTCTTCAGAGAGAAGCAGCCTTACAGACCTGTGCTGAACAGCAAGACAGGCACGCGCTCGAGTGGCTTACCTGTGGGATGGGAGGCAAAGGCCAGGAGCACCACACTGAAAAGTAACCACAGTAAAGCAGTCAAGAAATCTTCTCAAGCACACACAGGCACCCAAAATGCATTAAAAACACACACATTTCCACGCAATTTTACCTAGTAATAGCTGAGCTTGCCTGAAAGAAAATTGTCTATACTGACTAGAATGTACTGACTGGTATAGTTTGACTGAACCCAGATCCTCAGAGAGTGAGAAGCTTTTAGAATGGCTTCTGTTTTGGCAAGAGGGTTCATACAGGTCTGATGAAGGTCTCACATCTCTATGTTTGTATTACTTTTTCTGGCCCTGGCTGACTTTATTATCATGTCATCTAATTTACAAAGCTTGTTTGAAAGCTAAACGCATACTCCAAATTACAAATAGGTTGCAATCTAAAAGCTTGGTTGGGGCAAAGGAGTACACAGGGGTCATATACCATACTTAAAAATTACAAAAATTCCTCCCATATCTCCCCATCACTTTTTTCTGATAACTTCATGTGGAGGGGAGGGAGTAGGCATGGATTTGATCAAAACACCTTATATGCATGTATGAAATTCTCAATAAATTATTTATTTTTAAAAAATTATAAAAATTAAGCCTCAAACAACCAACTACCTTAACAAATGTACTTTAAAACATCCTGAAGTCTAGGTTAAAATATTGAATTTTGAGAGTATGCTGAGTGTCACATCAGCTGGATCAGGCCTGTCTTCCCCATAACAACTTTGACGCTTTGTAGGCCTAGAATTGAGTTAGGAAGACAGACCTAGGAAGGCCCTGAAGCCAAACTCAGGACCACTCGGGTAAGAGATTCAGGTATGCAGTCTAGAAGTGAAGGTATGGGCACTGGAATAATATCCCACTAGAATAATATCCCTACACTACAGTCCCCTCGTTCAAGGCCAGCAGAAGCTTTGCCTGCCCAGCCTGAGGGCAGGGCTGCTATTTGGATTCCTCAGATTTTGATCAAGTCATAATTATTTAACTTGCTTTCCTGACAGGCCCTTTTGCTTAAAACTCTCTAATTAAAATATGGTTAGAAAATAGAACCTCAGTATTCTTGAAAAAAAAACTCTTTTTCCTTGATCTTTCTGAGACAGAGTCTCCCTGTAGCCCCAGCTGGCCCTCACTGTGTAGACCAGGCTGGCCTTGAACTCAGAGAAATCTGCCTGCCTCTAATATTATCTTACCTGAATATGTAGTTTAAATACTGCTGGTCAATGTCACTGTGGAATGAGAGAGAAAAGGACAAAACATATGAAATGATGGAAGGGATTTTTAAATCTATAAATGGTCATTTTCAAATATACTATTTCCCTAAATTATCGATAGGAGGAAGAGTACTTTATATTCATGATAAATTCCTGTTAGTTAACCTGAAATAACTTTTTATAATTCCATAATTTTTAAAAACTTATAAATTTCCATTAACAATTTTACTATGGTTTCCTTTCTTCTTACTTCAGACATAAAATATTTCTAGCACTGAAAAAAATTATTAAATGAAGTCATTAATTCAGCAGTTCATATCAATACAATTAAAAAGCTAAAAAGAGAAAATAATAAAAATGTTAAAAGCAGGCTATTTTCACCTAATTCAATTTCTGCCTACCACAGTACAAAAATAAAAAACAAAAAAGTCAACACATTCGAACCAAAGATTTCGGATTTTCAAATTCTTTGTTTCTCTTAATACAGAATGAACGTTTGTTTGACAGTACTAGCATCCATTTCCCTCTGCCTCTTGCCTTGGCAATATTCTAGAACAGTGAATGAGAAGGACTTCAAGGCTGGGTCGGTGCCTGTAACTCCAAAAACAACTAACACAGCATATTTTCCAGGTGTTCAATGACTGTACTGAGGGAGGGAGAAAAACAATGTGCATATATTCTCATCTACATATGTGCACACTATGGTCTGGAAACACTGGTTTCAACTGCTTAAATAGCCACTGTCGGAGCAGTGGTCACAGAAAGGCAATCTGACTTTTTTTTTTTTTTTTTTTTTTTTTTTTGTCTTTTTGAGACGGGGGTCTCTTTGTAGCCCCAGCTGTCCTGGAACTCACTATGTAGACCAGGCTGGCCTCGAACTCACAGAGATCTGCCTGCCTCTGCCTCCCAAGCGCTGGGATTAAAGGCATGAGCCACCATGCCTGGTGGCAATCTGATTTTTAAAAAAATATTTTATTTATTATTTTTATTTTATGTGTATGAATGTATTGCCTGCATGTGTGTGAGTGCACCCGTGTCGTGCAATGCCGCAGAGGTCAGAAGAGGGCTTCGGATTCCCCTGGAACTGGAGTTAAGGACGGTTCATAGCCGCCATGTGGGTGCTGGGAATCGAACCCGGGTCCTCTGAAAGCGCAGTCAGTGCTCTTAACTGCTGAGCCATCTCTCCAGCCCCAATCTGATTTTTAAATTACTATGAAATTCTACTATAAAAACAAAAAATGAGTATTGAACCAGATTTTAGCTATGGTTTACAACATTTTGACATTTCACCATATACATAGCTTAGCATATTTTTATTTATTTATGCTTTGATGGTTTGTTTGTTTTATTGTTTGAACAGGTTCTTACTGTACAGCCCAAGCTGGCCTCAAACGTATTATGTAGCCCAAGTTGGCCTTGATTTCTGTGGTAATCCTCCTAGAAAGTGATGGGATTACAGGCGTGAACCAACATGTCTGATTCTCAGTGTATTTTAAATTTTTTCATATTCAAAAATTGATGTAAATTCTTCTAGCACCTACTTTTTTTCTAACTATAGCTACTACCTCATCAGATCTAAAATTATTTTGGCAAGAGCACAGTATATACACACATGTATTTAAGTGAGCTCTATAGAGAAATACTCATAGGCAGTTTAAAATGGCTTCTTAAGGGCCAGGGAGATAGCACAGTGGGTAAAGACACCTGCCACCAAACCTGCCAACCCGAGTTGGAGTCTCAAGATCCACATGATAGAAGGACTCCTGCAAGAAGCTTGTTAAAAGCACAAGTTGTGTAAGACTGGTTACTAGGTAAACTTTACAGTTTGACATTTACATTTGAAGGGAAGAGAACTCATGCCTTCCTTGCACTCAACACAGGAAGAGAAAGTAATGTAACCAAGGCGACCCATGCTCCACAGTCACTCTGCTCACTTGCCATCTTAGGCAAAGGGTTCAATATTTCCATGTTTCCCAGTTTTAATTAGCAGCAAAAGGACCAAAAGGAGAAGATAACTTTAGAACCACCAGAAAGTTTGTAATATAACCTATAAATACTATAGTAATATTGTCCTAATAAGACAGGAGGACTACTAAGGTAACTTTTAGATGTAAATGGAAATTCTTACTCTACAGACAGGACCAAAAGGGAGACTACAAAGGTAATTATTAAAAAGAACATGAATCTTGATTTGCATATAATTGTTCTTTCAACAAGATTTCAACATTTAAAAAATTTTTCAGTTCTGGGGAGTGAACCGAGGGCCTCAAGCAAACTAGACCAGTACTCTGCCACTGAGCTATATCCCCAGCCCTGAACATTTCCTTTTAAAATAAACCAATAAATCACAATTCTGGTGGTGACATATGCCTGTAATTCCAGAATTTAGGAGACTGAAGCAGGAGGATCATAGGTTCAAGGCCAGCCTCAGCTACATAGGGAGTTCCAGAACAGCCGGAGCTACATGGCCCAGCCTTATCTCAAAAACCAAAAAAACAAAACAAACAAACAAAAAAACCCATAATAAATCAATCACAATTCTGTATTGCTTTTAAGATTATTTTGTTTAAAAATCACCCATTTCACCAGGCATGGTGGTAGTGCATGTTTTAATCCCAGTACTCGGGAGGCAGAGGCAGGTGGATCTCTGTGAGATCAAGGTCAGCCTGGTCTATAGAGCAAGTACCAGGCCAGCTGGGGCTGTAGGAAGACCCTGTCTCCAAAAAAGAGATACATTTTATTATTAACACAAGTATATTTTTATTTCAGGTTAGATTATCCAGGTAGGGAAAGAATAAACCACAGTGCAGTCCCGTTAAGCTGTGAGTCAGGTTTTAATGGCAAAGTTCACTGTGGCAGTGGGCATACAACTATCAAAGAAGCTATAAATACAAATTCTGAACTGCTTCCATCAATGGACCCTGCTTCATTTTTAACAGGCAGTTCCTAGTTTGGTCCTGACACATCCTTACCTGTGGTTAACTACCTCCCATGGTGTGTTGGCCACTTTCAAAGGAGTTCAATTATCAACTTGATCAACTACCTTGAGCCACTGGACTTTCTGGCTTCCAGGGATCATGCTTAGCAGATAAATATCCAGGACCAGTGGGATGGCTCAGTGGATAAGAGCACTTGCTGTGCAAGTATGAGGGTCTGAGTTTGATCCCCTAGTGGATGGACAGAACACACATACTACAGCATGTGCATGCCCACATCATATACACACACACACACACACACACACACAAATAATAATAATAATAATAATAATAATAAATACATTTTAAAATCCAGGACACTCCAATAACATTAAATTACAGCTAAATGGTAATGTTTTAGTATATGTTCCGATCCACATGGAATACTTAAACTAAAATAATTACTTGCTGTTCATCTGAACTTCAAAATTAACTGGGCATCTTGTATTTTGCTGTTGTTTTCCTTTTGTTTTGTTGAGGCATAGTTTTACTATATTGCCCAGTCTGGCTTGAACTCTTTCGGGGTCTGGAGTTCTGGAATAAATTACAGGTATGCACAGCCACACCTGGCTCTACCAGCTTCAGCCGTAAAAACACTTCAAAGAATAAAAGGCCTCTACTGCGTGAAAGTCACAGGGGCATGACCCTCAGGAAGGAGTCACCCCCAGGTCTTCCTCTCTAGGCCTCCAGGCGTCCCCGTCACCCAGAGGCCAGCTGGCCAGCCTCACTGGAAGCCAGAATTCTTTTACACTCATCAAGGCTGTTTCACTGACTACCTGCTAACAAGACTGACAGCTGGGGAGACTTCTGGATATAAACTCATTAGAGCAGAGCTGAGGAAACAAGAGCACAGGAGCTGCCCCCTTTTTTGTATTTTATTTATTTTGTCTTTTTGAGACAGAGTCTCTCTGTAGCCCCAACTAGCTATGTACTCGCTACGTAGACCAGGCTGGCCTTGAACTCACAGAGATCCACCTGCCTCTGCCTCCCAAGTGCTGGGATTAAAGGCGTGTACCACCACACCAGGCTCAGGAGCTGCCCTTCTAAGTTGGATGTAATGTGGGCAGGTCACAGGCATTTCATTACATTCTCATCTAAATGGTTGCCCCTGAAGGAAGTAGGTGGAGACTTCCATGCCTCTGCATACATAGCTGAAGACTGGTCCTACACAGGTAGCAATGGGCCACAGGGTAAGTGACCCAAGCAGCAAAAAGAGATAGTCTGTGAAGGCTGTTTGCTATCCTAACTGCAGAGTCTCTGGTTAGATGGAAGAATTTTATGACGAGTGGGTCTCACCTGTTTAAACAGTCAACTCACCAAACATTAAAAGCTTACCTTAATATGCTGGGCTTCTGCAACTTCTGGAGTACTTTGTAAGCCCCTAGAAATGAAGTGATGTGGGTCACTGGCAACTGCCAACACTTTCAGGGAAGCAGAAAATCCACAGGAAGAAGAGCCCCCAAAGTGCAACTACTGGTCCCCTTTTCCCTATGAGGGTTACACACACTGACAGGAGGAGACAATAGGTTGCAAAGGTTCAAATTCCATCATCCTCCGTGATAATCCCAGCCGGCCCTTCAAGCCAAGAATGCTTCACGACTCCCTGAACAGGGCCCTGGCCTCCTTGTGTTACCTCAGCAGGTAACACCAAAGGGGCAGTTTGTATTTCCTTCCCCTGATGCACATGGAAACGAGACACCCCAGAGATTTCTGATTTTTCTGAAGAGAGGAGTTGAAATAAAATGGTCTTTTTATTTCACCTTTTTTAGGTTTTGTATGCTACAGAAAGAATTTTTGACATGACCTTCTGAGTACCCACCCACACGTTTTAGGGAAGACCAACCAGCATTCCAAGTAAAACCCAAGCCATGGTGAGTTAATGTTTGCACAAAAGAAAAACTCTGTCGGAAATGGAAGCATTTGAGGAAAACTCCAAAATTGGAAAAAAGAACAGAAAATGTCCATTTAGTTTTCATTGTAATACCGAGGATTTAATTTTCCTATTGTCCAGGGTCCCTCAAAAGTGGATACACAGCCAGGTGTGGTGGCACATGCCTTTAATCCCAGCACTCAGGAAACAGAGACAACTGGATCTCTGTGAGATCAAGGCCAGCCAGCCTTGTCTACACAGTAAGTTCCAGGCCAGCAGAGCCTACAAGGAGACCCTGTCTCAAAAAACAAACAAAAAAGTGAATACAAAGTAAAATCTAAAACGATTTCAGTAACTTACCTACACAAAAGAAGTGAATTACAGCCCAAAAATATCCATCTGGATCAAACTGTAATACAGGATTAAAAATTAAGAAAGGAAAAAAAAAAGGCTAAGTACAGACAAAAGGATTTTGTGCAGCAATTAGAAGCCCAGTGGTGAACACAGAGCCAAGGCTCCAAATGGGCCGTGAGTCAGTTCCTCATTGCCACCCAGTGGTTCAAAACATCTTCCTGAGTCCTCCAGAACTCCACTCCCCACACTGCCACCACCCCCATGGTGTTCAAACCTAAGCTCATGACATCCAAACTCCAGTATGACAAGCCCTTGTCAACCCCCTTAGTCACATCTACAGCCCCCCAACCCAAAGATAAGGATGGTCTGCATTTTCTTGAGTGTGAATGCCTCCCCTATAACTCAGCCAAGGAGACCCCTCCCTATTTGTGTATATACTTCTTTTTGCAATGCTGGAGGGTGGAGCCCCAGGGCCTGACACGGTAGGCAAGCTCTCCCTCAGAGCTCCACCCCCAGCTCTGACTCCTTCCTCTTTATTGTTATCCATAGGACTTAGTATCACCTACTCCACCCCATAATTTCTTTACTCTGTCTCCTCTCCTCTAAATTTTAAATTCCAGAAGGGCAGGGATTAGAACCAAGTAGACACATAGTAGGTGCTCAATAACGTTAAATCCCCAAATATTCATGACCTACCCTGAACTTGTACCTTGGCCTACTTTCTTTCCCTAGTTAACTCCTCTTAGTTCTTCCATATTTAGTTCCAGAAAGCAGTTTTTTGCCCCAGCAGCACAAAGATTTGGGTTAATTCTAAAATTTCCATGTATCCATTAGCTGACCATGTCTGGGCCACACCATTCTTTAGTTATAAAATGAACACAAAACAGTCCCTGCCCTTTCAAAATTGTGAAACTTATTTTTCCTGTCTCTCTTTGTGTGTGTGTCTGTACAGGTGACAAGCACATGCACATACATGTGGAGGCCAGAGCTTGACTTTGGGTGACTTCCTGTACTGGTTCCCTACCTTTTGAGACAGTGTCTCTCACTAACCTGGAACTCATCAGATAGCTAGGGGCCCCTAGGATCCTCTTGCCTCTGCCTCCTGGCACTAGGATTATAAGCCTGCACAACCACTACTGGTTGTTTGTTGTTGGTTTTTTTTTTTTTTTTTTTAACATGGACACTGAGAATCTGAACTCAGGTCCTCAAGTGCTGTACTCACTGAGCCATCTCCCAGCCCCATGTTGTAGACTTTCATGAAGACAGGGTACATAAAGCTTTGGCACAGAGCCCAGCACACAGCAGGCTCCCTACAATCATTAGTTGCTCCTATTTCCAGGGTCTCTGCTGCTTCCCAGAATTCACGACTCCCTGAACAGGGCCCTGGCCTCCTTGTGTTATAATGACCTGTTGCCGTGTCTGTTTCTCTCCCCTTTGCTCTAAATGGACTCCAACTTCTGCCAGGTCTGACTAATCTTTCTACCCTTGGAGCCTGGCTCAGTGTGAGATATTTGGGGACTTAATGCCAGGGGATGGGATTAAAGAGCTGGCTCAGTGAGTAAGGATACCTGAGTTCAGTGCCTAGCATCCAAGTTGGGTGGCTCACAACCACCCATAACTCTAGCTCCAGGGGATCCAATACCCTCTTCTGGCCTCCAGGGATACCTGCACTCACATGTAAACCACACACACACACACACACACACACACACATACACACAATTAAAAATAAAATAAATCTTTTTTAAAATAAAAGAATCCTAGGGGAGAAAGGAAGAAAGGTGAGCAAGGAAGAAAATCCTAGCAATGAACTGACTACTGGGGGTAAAAAAGACCCTCAGTAGAGCTGGGTGTGGTAGCACACACCTTTAGTCCCAGCACTTGGGAAGCAGAGACAGACGGATCTCTGTAAGTTCAAGGCCAGCCTGATCTACATAGTGAGTTCCAGACCATCTGGAACTATGGGCTACAGGGAGACCCTGTCTCAAAAAGACCAGAAAAAGAAAAAAAATAAAATAAAAAGGCCCTCAGGGTCTAAGGTAAACCTGACTTGGGCACAGGATGACAGAGTAAAAACCACTGCAGAAGAAAAGGTCCTGGGGTGGCATGGGAACACCAATCTGACTCAGTTCTGGAGGCTGGGGTGACTTAGGTATAGGATCACAGGTTCCCAAGGCACTCACAGAAGGTAGACTACATGCCCCCAGGAGCCAGAGTTCTAATGCCTAGAGAAATGATACAGCTGGGCCAAAAGGCAGGTAGCCTGATGGTTTTTTGAATGTCTCTGCTAGGCCAGGCTACCCTGATTCTAAAAAGAAAGGAGTAGAAATGCTACACATCTGTGAGCTTCACAGAGTCAACAATTCTTTGAAGGCACAATGAGTTCACCTGGTCTTACCTGAGAGTCATTGAAAGGAAGGCACCCTGCAGCGGCCAGGAGGAAGAGGGCACTGTGGACAGGCAGATAAAACAGGCCACATCAACTTCCAACATCAAAGCACTTCCTACAGAGCACGGAGGCAGAAACCATCCACTGGAATCTGCAGGCGATCAAGAACCTGGGTGGCCAACCCAGTTCCCCACCAGCCTCTGAGAGTCTCACTACCCAAATCTCTCTCAATTATGTGCTCTGCTCACAGCCAGGCATTTCCTTCTCTGTGGCTCAGCCGACTGATTCCTCAAGCCTGACATTCGCAGAACACCTGAAAACCAGAGTTGGATCACCCCAGAAAGGTGTGCCTGTCAGATGCTCCCAAATACACAAGAGGCAGATTGGGAGAGGAGACCACAATCAGGAGTAAGATGAAGGCAGCGGGGAGAGTGGAAAGTATATCACATCATTATCGGCCACCACCTTGTCTAAGCCACCGTTCTCAATTTCTCCAATAACAGGGCAGATCCATCATGTGCTTCCTGATACGATGCACTTGGGACACATCACATGTGTGGTACTTCTGCCTAACATGCAGACCTGAATTGAATCACGAGGAAATGCTGCAACAAACCCAAACTTAGGCCACAGCTCACAAGCCTAGACTCTTCCAAGAGGTGAAGGTCAGCCTGGCAAGACGGCTTGGAGGGTAAAGGCACTTGCTCCCAAGCCTGCCGGCCTGAGTTCAATCCCCGAGTCCCACATGGCAGAAGGCGAGAACCATCTCCATCAAATTGTCCACTGACTTCCACAGGCGTGCCATGGCACATGCATTCCCCACATATAAATATATACACATACACCACCATAAATAAATGCAATAAAAATTCTAATGTGAAGGCAAGTCAAAAAATGAAAAGAAAAGGTTAAAGGACTGACCCAGATTGACCCAGATTAAAGGATAAGAAAGACGTATGTTGTCCTGAGGACAAAATGGGATAGTGGCAAAATTAAACATGGACCCAATCTTAGACAATAGCACTGCATCAATGTCAGTCTTCTAAATGTAACAGCACTTTGGTTATATAAGAGATGGTTGAGTTTAGGAGACAAAAGTGTTTAAGGATAGGGTCATGGTCTCTGCAACTTATTCTCAATTGCATCAGAAAAATAAAGGAAATAATATATATTACATATATTGCATAATATGTATGTATTCGTGTATATATGGGAGGAAGGGTGTGTGTGAGTGTGTGTGTGTGTGTGTGTGTGTGTGTATGAGGGGGGGAGGGAGAGAGGAAGTGAGAGAAAGAGAAAGAGAAAGAAAGCATAAATACAAAAACAGTAGCGATGGGTATGTAGGAGTTCACAGTAATATTCTTGCTTAACTTTTATTTCCCGGATACAAATCTTGATTAGAAAAACCTCTGTAATCCTGAACTACAGGTGAAATGCTATGGTGCTGGGATCCACTTCAAAGCCATTCCGAAGGAAGGCAGTGGGTGGGTCTACAAGCTGAGACTCATTGAAGCTGGGGGACAGACATAGCGACTTCATTAAGTTCTATTTCTGCGCATGTTTAGAAATTTTCACAAAACTGGGGCTGGAGAGATGGCTCAGCATTTAAGAACACTGGCTGTTCTTGCAGAAGACCCATGTTCAAATCCCAGTACCTACATGGCAACTAACAATTGTCTGTAACTCCAGTTCCAGGAGATCTGATGGCCTCTTCTGTCCTCCTCAGGCACTGCATGACATGGGTGCACTTACATACATGCAGGCAATATACTCACAAATGCCCTCGAGCCACGCTGACTATATCAGGAATTAGTAAGCATTCGTAGCTTTTCCACAACTGCTAATCTCCTTTAAACAAGAGGATGAGTCCTAAGGTTTTGTGTTATATTTTTTCTTTCAAGTTACAATCTGCAACAAAAGCCAAAAGAGGGGGCGGGGATTGGACTGTATGAAAGCCCAGAAATGCTTGAAACAAAAACCTAAACCCATTTACTAAAGCAGCGCTGCTGGTTTTCCACCTGTAGGACGGCCACCTGCAGGACAGGGCTTCTTAGTCATTGCAAAGAATAGGGGTGGGGACTCAAAGCAACTGGGCACTGTTAGAATGACACTGTAGGCACAGGGACCTGCATGAGTATCTGGCCCAGGACAGACTCTCCCCAGGAAACTGAGGCACAGAGGGTCGTGAAACCTGTCCACAAGCACTGTGCTGCAGCCACAACCACAATTCAAACCCTGACATGTACAGGCTCCTGTTTTACCACCATGGAAAATCTTAGAGGGCCAGTAAACTGCAAACATTGTTTTATATTTATGTGTCTATGTATGTGCATGTGTCTGTGTGTCTATGTGTGTTCATGACGTGGTGGTACACTTGTATGGGAGTGCACACATGGGTATGGTTGCACATGTGTGAGCATGCATGTAGAGGCCAGAGGTCAATCTTGGGTGTCATTCCTCAGGAGCTATCTACTTTGTCTTTTGGGACAAGGTCACTGGGACCTAAGACTTGCTTATTTACGCAGGCTGGCCCATAAGCACCAGGGATACACCTGTCTCTGCCTCCCCACTGCTGGGTCCGTTACAAGCACATGCCGCCACACTGGGCTCTTTATGTGTGTGCTGGGGATCGAACTCAGGTCCTTATGGCTTGCACAGCAAGCACTTTACCAACCAAACCATCTCACCACACCCCCTTTTTACTCTTAACATTTTAAGTTGTTTCCATGTTTTTCATCTTCACTTTCTATCATTGCTACACAAATATTAGTGAAGTTTTGGGCATCCACTGTGAAATAGAAAATGGGTTGATTCCCCTCCAGACTTAAATATTGCAGAAAGTAGAGAATAATTTCAAAAAACCCCACAAAACAGAAATCTGTGACTGATTATAATAAATTCCCCTTTCAGCAGTTTATCAACTAAGTTCAAATCAGGTGAAGGGCCAAAGAGATGGCTCAGTGGTTAAGCACTTAGTGCTTCTCCAGAGGACTCCATTTCAGACCTCAGCACCCACACTGGGCATCTCACAGTCACTTGTAACTCCAGTTCCAAGATATCTAACACCTCTTCTGGCCTCAGAGGGCACCTCCACACATGTGGCAGACATGCACACGGACACAAACACATGCATGTAAATAAAAATAAATCTTTAAAGTTAAATCTTGTACCTTTGAGGTGTTTTCTTTGAACTTACCTACATATCTTTGCAGGAGGAGTTTTCTGTATGAAAGTAAAGAAACACAATTAGTCATTCAAAACTCTTTCATTCCCTTAAACAAAAACATTTAGATTAAGAGGCAAATAAAATTACAAGTCAATTTATTAGGGGATTTAACAGCTTGCTACAATTAGTATTTATTGCAGCTTCTTCTGCTTAAACCAAATAATAACTCGGGCCAACAGCTGAGTCACCCCGGCAAGGCACTTTGACCACTGTACCATGTTTGCTTGTGAACCACAAGATGATGCTGGTGCCAGTTTCAAAATCTTACACACCACGTGTGGGGCCTCGTGGCACAGGGCAGTGTGTCTGACTCCAAAAATCTTACACACCAATCCAAGGACACAGAGAGAAATCAATGTGATCTGCATGGGAAATGAAACTAATCCTCTAGCTCAACTTCTAGTCTGTGTCTGGTAGTCTCACCCCGTGCCTGGGCTGGCTTTGAACCTGCAATCCTGTTGCCTCGGCCTCCTGAGTAGACAGTGGTGTAGTCCTTCCCATATCATCAGACCTGGCTTGTCAGGAGATTTTTCTATTTGGCACCCATACCAATATATATTCGGCATACGCAAAATTCTATGGTTATGTGTTGCTAAATAACCAAGCTTTTGTTCTTTTAATAGATTTTTGTGTGCAAAGCTACGGCTTGTTGCATCTTTCGGGTCATTAACCTCTGAGCACTGTCCAAGCCATCATCAGAGTACGGGAAGCAGGGCTGCACCACCCCCTGGTGGAAAGAGTTAGCCACTACATACAGAGATCACTCACTAACCCGGCCTAAGACTGGCGTTATTAACCCTGTTACAATACAATGTGTTGCCAAAAATTCTGAGCCAAATATAATGGAAAATTCACAAGTCTGGTTAAAAGCAAGAATAGAGGATAGAGATTAAAGAGCTATCCCAATCTTCCCATGAATAACACGCACACCCATTAACTTAGGGGCTGACATCACAAGGGAACGAATCCATGCTCTTTTTAAATATTAATCTGAGACGCAGAATAACAATAAGATACAGGTTCATTACACAGCTCCATTCCTCCAGGGCTCTGAAAACAACTGAGTTAATGTTAGGCATCCACCTTTTCTGGCCCTTGGTCCAGAAATAACCTCACACTGAGTCCCAGTAATATCTCAGGGTTTGGGGTTGGTAAATACATCTAAGCAGGCATATTGCTGGTTCAAGGTCAGCTTGGGCTACTCAGTGAGAACCCTACCTTTAAAAAAATCGTAATGACAAAAACAACAATAAGGGCTAAAATTGCTCTGGATTACCTAGCTTACTCCACTTACTCTGCAGATGCTATTCTATTCTTTGCATGCATTGTCTGATGTAATTGTGGGTTAATGGTCATGGGTTATCTGATACAGAGAAAGTCACTCAAGATATGAAGGAACTTAGGGAAGAGGTTGACCAAGGTCATGGGGTTTGGGGTCAGCCTTCTAGTTCTACAACCTGAACCTTTTCTGCCACAAACTGCCTGCCTGTCCTTCAGTGACAACCCCTCTGGCCTTAAGCCACCAGCTTTCAATTGATACTTCCTCTGCCCATTTGAAATATCCTTTTTTCCTTATCCAACTGGAAAATCCCCATCCACCTCAAGCAGCTCCATTCAAAACTAGCCCCAGCAAAAACTTCCCTGCTCCTTCCCAGTGCTCAGTTCCTGGTCCCCTCACACCCTGTTCCAGCCACATGTGTGATTCCATGGGAGTCACAGACCATGAGTTAATGTTAGCTCTCCTCCACTCAACTCTGAGCTCTATAAGGATCATAAATGTGCCTCCCATATCTCTGCAGTTTTAGGTGGGGCAGAATGTTTAACATTTAGCATGAATATAAAAAGCACTGAGAAACAATACTGGCAATATTCTAACCCTCTGCAAAGTAATGCGATTAATTTCAAAGCTACCTATTACCTTCTAGTCAAACTGGTTATGCACATGGGGTGGGGGATGGGGGGCGGTATCTACAAAGAGCTAACCATGGATGGTAAAAAATGAATCACAGGTTCTAGATCAGTTTATTCTCATAATCTAGGAACAGAGTCATGAGGAGGTTAGTTTTACTCTCCAGAATTCATTCTAGTAAAATCTCCACATAATAGATAAACCAAGCCTTACAACTTTTTACATTTGAGTGTGTTGGGGGGTGGATGGATGGGTGGATGGGTGTTCACTCACATGTGCATGTGAATGTCAGAAGACAACCTGCAAGAGCCAGTTCTCTCCTTCTGTCATGTAGGTTCCAAGGATTGAACTCAGGTCATCAGGCTCGGAGGCAAGCACCCTTCCCACCAAGCCATCTCACTGGCCCTTGCTGTAACATTTGATAGTGTGTAAGGGGAGGAATAACTGTGTTCTTCATGAAAGAATATCCTTTCATTAAGGCTCTTAGCTGTGGATCTAAGATGTAAGTCACATTAAGAACACAGCCCAAGCCAAGGAGGGAGAGGCAGAATGAGTTTGAGGCCAGCCTGGATCACATAGTGAGACCTTGTCTAAAAAAAGGAGCACCAGGTATGGTGGTACACACTGTAGTCCTAGCACTGGGGAGACAGAGACAGAAGGATCAAGAGGAAGCCAACCTCAGCCACCTAGCAAGTTCAAAGGCCAGCTTGGGCTATGTGAGACCTTGTCTCAACAAAACAAAGTACAAACAAACAAAAAAGAACAAATTCCAGAAACCTTCATCACAGAGATTTAAATGCCAAGCTTCTAGAAAAAACATCTGCAAGTCCGCAAGTAGAGACTGGCTCACATGTGCTCCATCCAACATGGAACAGCAACGAGAGCAGGATTCCTGACCACTTATTAAGTGGAAAAGCAGGATGCACTTTGCCATTTGTGTAACTGCATCTATATATGTGCACAGCAAACAATTCTGTGAAAATACAGAACAACTGATTTCTGAAGTTTTTTCCTTTGCCTTTTCTAAAGCTACTTACATCTTGCTATATTCATAAAGAGGATGGGGGTTGGGGCTTTTTGAGTCTCACACAGTCTCACATTTCCAAAGCTGGCCTCAAACTCACTACATAGCCAAGGATGACCTGCACTGCCAAGTACTGGGATTACAGGCACACACCACCATACCCAGGGTTTCACACATGCTAAGCAAGGACTCTACCGACTGAGTACCTCCTTAGCTTAAGAGGGTTTTTTTTAATGAGTAAAATTTTCACCCTCTCAATTAATTTCTAATTCACTCTGGAAGCAAATGTTAGCCAGGTATGATGGTATATACCAAAGGATTGGGAATTTAAAGGTCATCCTCAGTTACACAGTAATTAGAGGTTTGAGGCCAGCGTAGGCTACATGAGACCCTGTCTCAAGCCAAAAGATAAATGATTTGTTGATTTCTGTGACCAATAAAATAGCTGAATAGTCAAAATGCTTTGTGTTCCCTAGTTACTGTAAGGGCTACACTCTTAGCCAGAAGCCTGGCCTTGGTCTACAAGTGAAGGAGGGTCTCTTGGTGGACAGAAATATCCCCAGGAGTATGCTTTCACCTGACTCTTCCCCTCATTTGCATCTATAGAGTCCAACTTGGCCACTAGGAAGCAAAACTCTGGGGATGTGTCTCCATCTTGCCCCAGACCAGGCAAATCTTCATTTCTAAATTTGTAAGAAAGCATCCCTCTCATGACTAAGAATTTGGGTGGTGTGAGTCAGCCAGCCTCCCAGAGCCAAACAGCTGAAACTGAACCTTAGTGAAGAGAATGACTGCCTAGCCGAGGACCTGGGCTGAGCCTAGGGTTATAAAGAGACCCACCATATGCCTTCTTTTGAACAGCTCAAAGGAAGGCAGCCCAGGATGCAGAGAAAATAACACCATGTGTCACTGAACATAAGAAGACAAGAAAAGGAGCTGGCCATTGGGGGGAGGGAGGTCACACCTGTCATTCTAGCACTCAAGAGGCTGAGGAAGGAGCACTGTCCAGAGTTCAAGGCCAACCTGAACTATATAGTGAAACCCTGTCTCAAAAAAGGAAAAAAAAAATAATAAAGCCACCTAAAATCTAGCTTTATTTTATGGACTGAAAAAGGAGAAAATAACACCGAAACACATCAATGATTACAAGAGCCTCCTGATTTTAGATTATTTAATATGGGGTGGTAGAAGGGGTACAGCACAGGTTAAAACGAATGAGGAATGGAAATCACAGAATGGTGTGTATGGTAAGTAAAATGTCAGAGAGGTGTGTGTCCCCCTCTGACCCTATGATGAGCAGTGGCCAACTCCCCACACCTCCCCACTCTGCTCTTGGACAGCCTCAAAACAGACTGACACTGGCTGTGCCTGGGACTTGCACATCAAGCTCTCATTCCTCAGTCCCCAGCCAGCTGCCCTGAGATAGAGACAGATACCCTATGAACTACAGTGGTCACCGTAGAGAAAGAGAGTGAGGGTAGAATGTGGGTAGAAGACTGGGAGTGGACAGGGAGCCCTAGATTCCGATGTAGATGATGGCGACAGACCTGAGATTTCCAAGTGAAAGGCAGATCTGTGGACACATCTGATCCTTTTGCCTGAGGACACCCAGAGGACAGCAGGCAAGGGCTCTACCGGGACTCTGAGCTCAGGGGAGAGGACAGAAGTGGAGGCTTCAGTGAACAGAAGGGAGCGGCTTCTGGGTGGGGTCACCCAGAAAGTGGGTGGCGTGAGGACAGAAGGTCCTGAGGTTCAGCCCTACCAGACCCTGAAGAAGCAAAGAACAAAGAAGAGGCCAGATAGCTGTGAGGGAAGAGCCTGAGGCTCAGAAGAGAACAGGGAAACGACATGAGGTCAAGACAGTATAGAAAAGAAACTGAGTTGACAGATGGTATACAGCTCTAACAAAGAATCACCTAGATGATGGCCACCTACCTCAGGGGCCCCAGCTAGAGTAATGTCAGAGTAAGACTGGGGACAGAGCAAGAACAGCTGGCAGTGAGAGGGACAAGCAGTCCTGGACAATGGCAGGTCTCATTCTTGCTGAGGCCTGTAGTCAAGAAGAGCATGGATAAGATGGGCCGAGTAGGAGTGGGGTACATTTGGCAAAGGAACTTGCCAATCTTCCCACTTGGAGGTTGGTTTTGTAAACACACCCTCCCATTGTTGGGTTAACAGGAGTGAGTCTCCCACAGCTGATTCCAGCACAGGTGAACTGAGAATATTGAGTTTGTTTATGAGTTGAAGGGAACAAGCTGGAAGAGATGTTCAGGACACCAGGCAGAGGAGGGAGATAGAAGAGACCACTCCAAGGAGTGGGTGGATGCCAGGGAACTTGGGTGTGGTAGGGACAGACACCTCTCTGCAGTATGCCTGTAGGAACTATATGGCTCAGGTGGCCATCTAGTCCCTTTGGAGTCCAGAATTTCCAAAACTTGACAGGAAACCAAATGAGCAGATGTCAGGAAAAAAGAAACTCCTCAAAGAGGGACCAATTAAAATTAGAATGAAAGCCACCACTGTTAACTCAATAATTACAGCTGATACATGGAGTACCTACTACATATCAATGGCAGGGAGCACTCAACCCTTGCACAGCTATCAGTCCTCCCTCTGATGTATGAGCTGAGTGTCATTAATGTGGCCTTTCACAGATGGAGGTCCCAAAAGTGAAGGATTTGTTCCAGTGGTACTGCTAGGGCAGGCAAGGAATTTGAGAAACAGGAAAAGAGGCAGATTCTTAAAGAAGTAAAGCTTTCAAATGTTAACATTTCAGCAAGCCATCCTCAAACTAATTGTTACTGCTTAGTTTAAAAATGAACCAGGAGGCTAGGGAGACGGCTCAGCAGGTAAAGGCACAAGCCCGAGGACCTGAGTTCAGTTCCTGGAACCCACATGAAGGCAGAAAGAGAGATCCAACGCCACAAAATTGCTTTCTGATCTCTACACATAAACTGTGGCACACATGTACATCATACACACACATACACATATACAAATAATTAAAAATTTAAATTTAAAAAATGAACTGAGCAGGGGTGGGGGAGATGACTCAGTGAATAGAACACTTGCAGGACAACCATGAGGACTGGAGTTCAGATCCCCAGAAACCCACATAAAAGCCAGGCAGGTGTGACAGACACCTGTAATCCCGGCACTCAGGATGCAAAGATAAGGGATCTCTAGGGCAAGCTAACTAGTGAGATGAGCAGGAATCGGCAAACTCCAGGTTCAGAAGAGACCCTGCACCAGTGAATAAAGTGGAGAGGGAGTGAGGAAGACACATTAACTTTGGGCTTCCATACACATGTGCACCCACAAATGTGAGCACACACACACACACATTCCACACATACCACACACACATTAAAAAAAACACCACAGAAGGGGTTGGAGTTGGAGTTTCATAGTACAGTGCCTACCTAGCATGCATGAAGCCCTGGGCTCAATCCCTAGTGCCACAGAAAGCAAGTGATGTCACACCCTGTAACCCCAGCAACTCAGGGGATGGGAGGCAGGAGGATCAGAAGTTCAACATCATCCTCAGCTACATAGTGAGTTCAAGGCTAGCCTGAGATATGTGAGTCTCAACAAAACAAAATAGAAACCAAAGAGCAGTTCGGGCCCTAAGCTGACCACATAGCTAAAGGGTAAATTGATGGCAATAAATACTCTTAGCTGTGCCTCCAAAAAAAGCTAAACTTACACTAACAAATGCAGTTAGCAATCTTCTATCTCATACACCCATCCTGTGTTTGGGGCCACACAGGACAGCCTTCAGTGACTGCCAGTTAAAACCAACAGTAATGGAGTTGGTTAATCATTCTCTCCTTGGTTGGCCCGAGGAGGTCAAGTGTGGTTTCAGTGCCCAAGGCTCACGTCACCCTGTACAGAATGTAACTTTCATGCCCATGCTAATAAAAGCCTCAGTGGACAAAGACTCAGTGGGACTGGTGCTCTGTTTGTGCCACTGGTTACCCCACCTTGCTCTCTGAGTGGGGCTCTAGCTTGTAGTACTCTTCCATTACTGTGTCCTTAGCCTTTCTTCCAGTCCCTTTGACTCTTGGTCTTGGAAGGTGCTCTAGCAAAGCATCCCTAGCCATAGCTCCCCTCATCCAAGGACCCAGGTGATGTTCCAGTTCTCGAAAATGAGTATGGTAGGGCTGGGAATGGAAAGAAAAGTCTCCAGGGTGAAAGACCCAGTACCCTGAGTGAAACTGCTGTGTTTCCCTACAGCGCCAAGACCAGCTCAGAGTGGAAATGCTTCTGACAGCAAATTCCTATTTGTCTGCCAAGGGCCTTATCCTCCCTGGCCTGGAGTCCAGTTGCATTCCCATCAGCATGCAGCATGCATGTGTGACTGGCTGAGCAATGCCAAAGCTGGGTCATCTGAGATCGGTGACCACTAGCAGATGTCTTCATTGGAAACTGGTGGGAGGAAAGGACTCGCATTCCAGCCATCAAATGAAAAGTGGGTCTTTGGAATTTAAAGCAAGGGATATGAAACTAGCACTTTGCTTGATCATTTACCTCTTTCCAGAAGTATTTCTGGTACCCACAGATGAGAACTTCAGCTACATTATGCAAAATGAAAAACACAGGAACGGCCTGCAAGCAAACAGAGTAACAATCATGAAAATACTCTCTCCCACCTCCCAGCTACATAATTCCTTATTTAAAAAAAAAAATAAGAATAAGATGTGGGGGCTGGAGAGATGGCTCAGCAGTTAAGAACACTGATTGTTCTTGCAGAAGACTCGGGTTCAAATCCCAGCACCTACATGGCAGCTAACAACCGTCCGTAACTCCAGTTCTAGGGGATCCAACAGCCTCTTCTATCCTCCTCGGGCATTGCACTACACGGGTGCACTTACCTACATGCAGGCATAACACTCATACACATAAAATAAAAATAATATTTTGTTAAAAAGATAAAAATAAGATGTGTAGGAACATTCAGCACCCACACAGTCTCTCCAGCAAAGACTCTCCTAGACTAGTGCTTTGCTGGAACATTATTCTTGGTGGAGTAGAGGATAAGTCTCCTCTCTTACAGGTTTTTTTTAATCCACATTTTTAAGCACCACATGTGAATCATGCACCATGGCAGATAAACAAATCTCGTGAACAAAGCGGACATACTGTAGGGAGCCTATTCCCAGCAAGTGGGAGGTCAGATGGAGCACCAGCAAGATGGCTAACCCAGCCAGGGAAAAGCAAGCCTTCATGGAGGAAACAAAGCCTGAGAGCTGAATGCTTGGTAAATTGAAACACAGAGGAGGTGGCAAGTTTTACAGGCAGAGGAGGGCTCAGAGGCCCAGAGGAGAGACAAAATCAGCTCCCCTAAGAACTAGAGGAAGTTGAGCATATGTGGAAAAGAATGAAGAGGAAAATGGTAGGAGAAAAAGTGGAGAGGTCATCACAGGCCATATTGGGGAATTACAACTGTCCTGAGGGTTCCAGGAGCCACTGAAGAGTTTTAAGGCAGACCGTGGCATGAATATATTATGTTTAAAGAAGAAACTCGGCAAAGGCAGCAGAGACGACTGCCAAAGTCCAGGGGTACTAGGGGTACTGCAGGCTGAAAAACATCCCTCTAAAAGATATCCACATCTTAATCCCTGAGGTCTGTCCATGTTCCTTTGTATAACAACCACCAAAAAAAGGTCCTTGCAAATTTGTTACAGCAATTACAGGAAGTTAATCTGAGGGGCTGAGAGATGGCTCAGTGATTAAGAGCACTGGCTGCTCTTGCAGAGGACCTGGGTTTGAGTCCCAGCACCCACATGGCGGCTAACAACTGTCTGTAACTCCAGTTCCTCCGCAGGCATTGCACGACACTGGTGCACCCACCTACATGCAGGCTTACACTCATCTACACAAAATAAAAATAAATTTCTTTTTAAAAAAGAAGTTAATCTGAGCGAGCAGACAGGGAAGCCCGAAGTTGGTAGCACAGTAAAGATGGAGAAAAGTAGCCGCATTCGGGAAATATTTTGGAGATGGAACAGAGGTGAATGTGTGAATAACTGGGAACAGAGGAAGGGAGGGAGGGAGGGACAAAAAATGTAACACTAGTCTAGCATGATGGTGTATGACTTTAGTCCCAGCACTTAGGAAACAGAAGCAAATAAATCTCTGTTGAGTTCAAGGTCAGCCTGGTCTACATAGCGAGTTCCAGGCCAGCCAGGACTAGATACTCAGATCCTGTTTCAATAAAAAGAAAAGAAACCCTACAGAGGGCTGTCTTACCCTATGCAGATCCCTGCTGCACATTTGCTAATAATGGCGGTCTCTCCTAACTTGACAGAAAGATTGACAAGGTTGAGAGGAAGGATTAAGGGTTCAGGCATTGTCTTTAGCACTGACAAACATAATGATGGCTCCTGGAAGGCGGTTGACAATCAAGAATAATATCACAGGTTTGACATCGGCCTGGGCCTCACACTCCAGCTCCTTCACTCATGGATGAAGGAACAAGCCCCATATCCAACTCTGAAGTCTTCCTTTGTGGTATGGAGACAGCAACAGCTATATCCTACGGCTGCTGGGAAGAACCACAGCCTCACATGGGTAGAGGATGCTGTTGAGGATGTTGATAAGCATCTTAGGAGCCCTACACAGAATTAGTCATCACCAGCTGGCAGGCCACCCTACCCCTCTGCAGAGAACCACCTGCATAAACTGTTCTGGTTTAGATCATGCCCCTCACCTGCTTCTAGGTGGGTTTTTGAGACCAGACTTTCTATGCAGCTCTGGTGAGCCTGGAAACTGCAATGGGTCCTCCTGCCTCTGTCTCTCTAGTGCTGGGATCACAGGTGTCAGCCACCATGCTGGCTTGGCTTTATTCTTTATGAAGGATACACATTTACCCTTTTATTTCTATGACTCTATAGCCCTGCTCTAGTTCAGTATCTGTTTTACCTTCCCTGTTTCATTTCCCTTTTAACCCATGTCTTATATTTTTCTTCCTTCTTTAAAATAACATTTTCTGCCTTTACTTATCTTTAACAGTTCAACTCATTTTTTTTCTCCCATTAAAAATCAGATTTTAGGGGGCTGGAGAGATGGCTCAGCGGTTCTGCAAGAATACTGGTTGTTCTTGCAGAAGACTCGGGTTCGAATCCCAGCACCCACATGGCAGCTTACAACTGTCCGTAACTCCAGTCCCTGGGGATTCAACAGCCTCTCTGACCTCTGCAGGCATTGCACGACACTGGTGCACTTACCTACATGCAGGCAATACACGAATACACATTTTTTTTAAAAAAATACGATTTTAGATTAGGTGTGGTGCTGCATGCCTTTAATCCCAGCCCTCAGGAGACAGAGGCAGATGGATCTCTGTGAGATCAAAGCCAGACTAGTTTACATAGTGAGTTCCAGGCCAGTTGGGGCTACTGAGAGACGCTGTCTCAAAAAACAACAGCAGGAAAAGCCCACCAAAATCATATTTTAATTCTTTTCTATTATCTTATTTTTCCTTTGTGTTTCTTATTCCTTGTAAACTTCCATGTTTTAGTCTTATGTGTTTTAAGATATTAAAGGGTTTTTTTTTTGTTTGTTTTTCTTTTTCTTTTTTTGTTGCAAGCTTGTCTTTATGCAGACAAGCTGGCTCCATGTCTGATAAAATCAGGTCCTGGACTTCTAATCCTTGGTTTGAGAGGAGAGCCAAAGAGACCCCCCCCCACCACCACCACGTATAGCGGCACACACCCTGAGAAGAGTGAGGCAGGAGAATCTAGAGCTCAAGGCCAGCCTGGTCTACACAGCAAGATCCTGCCTCAAAGAAAAGAGAAGAAAATCTCAGACAGCTTAAACAGGTAAGTCATGTGGCATATAGAAGCAAGTGAGACAGGGTGACCTGGAGCCGAGCAAATGAAGAAATTTTAAATAGCTTTTCGCATTACTTTTCTCAAAAGTAATGGTTTTGGCCTCCTTGACTATGGAAAATCAGAAATGAGATCAGGTTTAGGACTGAGATTACAGAACTCCAGAATTGTAAACTTGGAGGAGCCTTAATTTTCTCAATTTTACGAAGAGTGGGCAATTTTCTCAATCTCCCTAGGCCCCACCCTTACAGATTCCAGAAAAGGATCTATCTGTCTACTAGAATTGATTTCAAAGCACACTAACAATGGCTGCCAACAGTGTGTTAAGCATGGGCCAATTGTTTTATTGGCGTTCTCTGACTTAAACCTCCCAACAA
The DNA here is from genome assembly GCF_000622305.1 of Nannospalax galili. Lineage (NCBI taxonomy): Eukaryota > Metazoa > Chordata > Mammalia > Rodentia > Spalacidae > Nannospalax > Nannospalax galili. The sequence goes on from NW_008350388.1 coordinate 290,414, forward strand.
CTCTACAAGCAGATGTGATTCTTATATAGACAAAGACACCAAGGCTTCAGGCTTCGAGAAAGACCAGGCAAGTTGTTCCAGTGTTCACAGCCAATCAGAGGCAGAGCCCTGACTCCAATCCAGGCCTGGCTGCAAAGCCTATGCTCCCAACTTTGACCTAATGATACTCAACTTATGTCAGGTACCCAGTGAGCCTGCAACTAAAAAGTTCAACATGGATACTATAAGCCAAATCCTGGCAGCTAGCCAGCTATGTTGGTCATGGTTGTGCTTCCAGCACTCAGGAAGCAAAGGCTGAGGATTACTACTAGTTCAAGTTTAGCCTGGGCTACAGAGTGAATTCCAGGCTAGTCTGGGGCTACAGAATGACAGATAACTCTGTATCAAAAATAAATAAACAAATGAATTAAAATTAAAATTTAAAAAAATCCTGGTAGCACTAAAAATTAAAAAAAAAATTTTTTTAATTTTTATTTTATGTGTATGAATGTATTGCCTGCATGTATGTGAGTGCACCTGTGTCAAGATTCCCCTGGAACTGGAGTTAAGGCAGTTCATAGCCACCATGTGGGTGCTGGGAATCGAACCCGGGTCCTCTGCAAGAGCAGTCAGTGCTCTTAGCCAGTAAGCCAACTCTCCAGCCCAAAACTACTAAGTTCTAAAATGAGTGAACTCCAAGAAAAATCTATGCCATTTTAGAAAAAAGAATATCTGATTCTTTAATTTTAAATCTGAAAATTTCAAGCCATTCTCCCTACTGAAAAGCCAGCAAGTGTTAGAAACAGCTAGTCTACAACTGGCCAGCTAGATTCCATCCACCTGAATAGAGATACGTAAAAAACAAAATAAAACAGAACAAAACAAAACAAACAAATGAAAAAAACAGTATTAGGGGATTAGAGAGATGGCTCAGCAGTTAAGAATACTTGCTGCTCTTAAAGAGGACCAGGGTTCAGTTCCCAGCACACACACAGTAACTCATACCATCTACAACTCCAGTCTCAGAGGATCAAATGCCCTTTTCTGGACTCCATGGGCACTGCATACACGTGGTGAACATACAAACTTGAAGGTGTGTATACACATAAAATAAATTTTTTTCTTATAAAACAGCATTAAGACACTTTGCAGCTTTACTTATCTCCCCCAATCTAAACTGCCCTGCATCAGTTCAGGAGACTCTAGTAACTGATTCTTTTGGAAAACCTACTGTATTAGCTACTATTCCCAATGCTGTGACCAAATACTTGACAAGAAGCAATTTAAGGGAAGAAAGATATAATCTGGATTACAGTATGAGGGATACAGCCCATCATGGCAGGGAAGTCACAGAGGCAGGAGCATGGTGTGGCTGGTCACACTGCATCTGTAGTCAGGAAGCAGAGAGCAGAGAGGAAGTAGGGCCAGGTTATCAAAGCTCAAGGCCCACCTCCAGTGACCCACTTTCCATGGCAAAGCTCCATCTCCTGAAGGTTCCACAACCTTCCAATACAGTGCCACCAGATGGGGACCAAGTGTTCAGACACATGAGCCTATAAGGGACATTTCACATTCAAACCACAACACCTGCCCTTCATTATCTTTATAGAGTTAATTTCAACAGGACCTACTTTTGTTAAAAATTCTAAGAAATGATAACAGTAATAATAGTAGATAAAATACATGGAGGGCTTACAATGTACCAGGCATAATCACTTCCACATAGTGAAACTTCATAATTCTATGAGCTAGCTACCATTAACATCCCCATTATACAGATGAGGAAACTGAGGAATAGGAATATAGTGTTTGTTTTTTAATCTCCCTCTTAATCACTTGAAATCACTTTTTACTGAATTAGAGGTTTTTGTTTATTTTGTTTTGTTAAGACAGGGTCTCACTACATAGCCCTAGCTGACCTGAAACTCCTCACATAGACCGAGCTGGCCTTGAAGTCACAGAGATCTACCTGCCTCTGCCTTTTGAGTATTGAGATTAAAGGTATGCGCCACCACACCAGACTAGGCATTTTTTTAATTGTTGAGGTTTAAACCCAGGACCTCCTATATACTAGGCAAGCACTCTACTGCTGAACCACACCCCTAGCAGAAACCACTTTCGTATTCTAGATATTTGCTTGCTCCTAAAGATGACTAAAAATTAGTTTATTTCACATGCTCAAGACTATGGATGGGCTGGACAACAAAAGTTCCAACATCAACCGCCATAAAGCCCAAATCATGATTCTGGACACAAATCTGCCAAGATGTAATTGATCAGATTACACCGCAGGCCAATTCGTTTAATTACCTGGGTGTACTATCTGTAATGCATTTATTCTTAAGAGTCCATCAACTAAAAATTTAATACTTCATCCACATATCAATAAATGTTTTTTCAGGTGTCAAGACAAACGTTAACAATAACTTAGAAATTTGTCATTATTCCCATGCTTTCTAGAGTGGAGTTTTGACATCTCAGAAAATTTTTCCATGGAAGACCCTAATCCTGCCTATAGCCATGGCCTTTGGTCACTCTGTATAGGGATGTATGTCCCTCAGTGGAGCACAAGACCTGGGTTAGCTTGTTGCTTTTAATTTTATTACATTTTATTTGGTGTGCATGCAGGGGCTGAGGGAGTGTGTGCATGTACGTGACACAGCACACATGTGGAGATCAGAGGACAACATGTGAGAGACAAGAGTCAGTTTTCCTTTTCCATGAGGGTCCCAGAGATCGAACTCAGGTCCTCGGGCACTTTTACCCATAGAGCCATCTCACTGGGTCCCTGGGTTAGCTTCTTAGTTTTTGTAAAAGAATGACAGTCCTGCATTCTTCTCACTGGGTGATTAATATGTGGGGATGGCTTTAATGTATTATATCAAATAGTTGTACTCCAGGCCCTCATCACAGAAAGCAACCTTGAGAGGTGTTTGGTTTTTGAGATTCAGTCTTACACTGTAGCCTAGGCTAACCTGGAATTCACTGTGTAACCCAGGATGGCCTTGAACTCATGGTCGTCCTCCTGCCTCAGCATCCTGAGTGCCAGGATTACAGGTGTAAGCCACCACACCTGTCAAATTTTAGTTTGTTCAGGGCCTACCCTACTGTTTTCAGTAGCAGTCAAACAAATTTAGATTTCTGGCAGTAACACACAAGCATCCCAACTACTCTGCATCCTTACCAGCGCTTGTTTGGTAACAACCATTCTAACGGGAATGAAGAAGTGTTTCCTATGCTTTATATTTGCATCTTCTTAGTGATTAATGATGCTGAGAAGCCTTGTGTCAGCCATTTATATATCATCTTTAGAGACGGGTGTCTAAGTATTTTGCCCATTTTGAAATCAGGTTGTTTGGGTTCTTGCTATTGCGTTTTAGGCATTCTCCCTATGGTCTGTATATTAATCCAGTATCAGATAAGTGATTTGAAAATATTTTCTCTCATTCTACAGATCTACTTTCTACTTTGTTCATTATATCCTTTGATGCAGCAAAGTTTTTCATTTAAAGTATTTTATTTATACCAGGTGTGGTGGTACGCACCTTTAATCCCAGCACTTGGGAGGCAGAGGCAGGCAGATCTCGGTGAATTCAAGGCCAGCCTGGTCTACATAGTGAGTTCTAAGCCAGCTTGGGCTACGGGGAGGCTCTGTCTCAAAAAGACCAAAAAAAAATTTTATTTATTATTTTTGTGTATATGGGTGTGTTGCCTGCATGTGTATAAGTGCTCCCGTGTCATGCAATGCCCAAGAAGGTCAGAAAAGAGCATCAGATTCCCCTGGAACTGGAGTTACAGATGGTTGTTAGCCACCATGTGGGTGCTGGGAATCAAGCCCAGGTCCTCTGCAATAGCAGCCAGTGCTCTTAACTGCTGAGCCATCTCTCCAGCCCCAAGTTTTTCACTTTAATAAAGTCCAGTTTGGTCTATTTTTTCTTTTGTTGCCTATGCCTTTAGTGTCATTTCCAAGAAGTCACTGTCATATTCAAAGTCAACCTAAACTAAACCCTAGTTTAGTTTTAATATGGGAAACATTTTGGATAGAATAAGAAGATAATGACAATTTTGGGAGGGGTTTACTATATTGCCACAGAGCTCACATTTTCATAAACAATAGTTATAATTAGGCTCCAATCACCTTGATAAGAAAACAGCATCCAACTGCCCTCTAAATTCATATCTCTATGCTCATAGATGAGTATAGCTCTCAGTCTTCAGAGAAGTTTCTTTGTGTAGTGAACAGTGGTTAACATAGAAACTCACAGCTGGTCAAAGTGCAGAGAATAAGTGTTGGTAGTGCTCAGCCACAAATGGAACATCTGTATCACATCCCCCACCAGCCACTCCATGGTTCAGAGACCACTCAGACAAAAGTAGAAAGATTGTAAGAGCCAGAGGACTGAAGCAAAACAGTGTCTTCTGGACATGACAGGACCTCTCCACTAATGAATTCACACCAGCTGTGCTTGCCTACATAAGACCTGCACAAGATCAAGCCAGTCAACACTCTAGTATAGAGGTGGGAGGGGCTCATGAGACCCCACCCCTAGCTGAGGAGCTATTGGTGTCTGATGGCTTCTAGGGGAGGGTGCAGTCCCTGGTAGATTGACCACTCTCTAATAGATGGCCCCATACCCATGAGTATGTGGGTAGCACAAACTGGACTCAATGTACTATTAAAAAAAAATAAAGAGGCTGGCGTGGTAGTGCACGCCTTTAATCCCAGCACTTGGGAGGCAGAGGCAGGCAGATCTCTGTGAGTTCCAGGCCAGCCTGGTCTACATAGCAAATCCAGGCCAGCTGGGGCTACAGGGAGACCCTGTCTCAAAAAAAAAAAAAAAAAGAGGACATGAAGTTGGAAGGGGTGAAGGGGTTGGGGATCAATGAGGAGTTAGGGGAAAGTGGGCATGAATATGATCAAAACACATGGTATACATGTAGACATTCTCAAAGAATTAATATTTTTAAAAAGAAAATAGCATGAAAGAACTGAGTATGAAACTTAGTGATGGAGTGCTTACTTACATGTGCAAAGCCCAGAGCTCAACTATCAGTACCATGGAAGGCAGGGAGGGAGGCAGGAAGAGAAGCAGGAAGAGAGGGAGGAAGAGGGGAGAGGGAGGAAGAGGGCAGCCTCCATTCTACACTGACAGACATCAGGGCAGCCTCCTTCTACACTGACACTTAGATTCCTTTCCTTCCTGGATCCCAATTCCCTTATGTGAAGACAGACAATAAGAGAGGGGAACCCATAAATTTCATTTTACTCAACTGAGTAATTTGATTCCTGTGGGTTTAATTACCCATGTGTGTTTCCTCAACACCTCCCTCCATCTCATCTCCACATGTTGAATGAACACTGTGCTCAGGAAAGACAGAAACCATGACGAGCCGAGCAGAAAGGCAAAGTTCACAGAGCTGGGCAAGAAAAGCAATTCCAAGGCCAGGTGTGGCACATGCCTATAATCCTAGCACTGGAAGCTGGAGATAGTCAAGGTCATCCTCTGTTACATAGTGGAGTTTGTGGCCAGCCTGGGCTACAAGACAACTTGTCACCCCTCCCCCCAAAAAAGGAAGGATGGGAAAAAGGAAAGAAGGAAAAGAGAGGGAGGGAGAGAAGGAAGAGAAAAAACCCCAGTCCTGTTAAGGTGCCTAGCCTGCATTTCAGACCCCTAGCCTTCCCTATGCAGGAAAGCATACAGGAGCCAAATCACCTGCACTAGGCTGGCCTCTCAATCCAATGTCTGTGCTAATCAGCAGTGCGGGCTTTGAGGCCATCCTGTCTTACTGAAAAGGTTTCTGGCCTGCAATTTCACAGAGATTTAGTAGGGTAATAAAGACCCATCAGGGTTTTTCTGTTCAAAGACTGACATCCGTGACATGATAGCCATCATCACTGTGACCTCAGCCAGTGTAGGAAAGCTGGTAGTCAGGTGCAAATCAGCTCGTGCAGAAAAGAGAGTAAGGGAGCTAAAGCGATGGCTCAGAGGTTAAGAGCACTGGCTGCTCTTGCAGAGGACCTGGGTTCGAGTCCTAGTACCCATATGGGGGCTAACAACCCTCCAGTAACTCCAGTTTCAGGAGATCCAGGCACTGCAGGCATGTGGTACATTTGCATACATGAAGGCAAAATATTCATACACATAATAAAAAGTTTTAAATCCTAAAATAAGATAAAAATTAAAGAAGAGGAAGTCCAACTCATGCGTCATCAAGATGGGCAACCAAGCCAGGTACACTCCTTTAATCTCAGTACTTGAGGTTACTTGCTCTCTGTGAGAGCAAGTCCAGCCTAGTCTACATAGTGAGTTCCAGGCCAGCTGGGACTACAGGGAAACCTGTCTCAAAAAAAAAAAAAAAAAAAAAAAAAAAAAGAGAGATGATTGGCAATAGGCAGTACCTATGGCACATACTTAACACTGAACATTCAATGGTAGCTGTTCCCTTAGGAATTGTATCTCTCACAGGTGCACACCCCTGTAAGTTCCTCAAGGTCAGAAACTAGGTCTTCTGTTAAGAACACAATAGGTCCAGGGCTGAAGAGATGGCTCAGCGGTTAAGAACACTGGTTGTTTCTGCAGAAGACCTGGGTTCGAATCCCAGCACCCAAATGGCAGCTAACAACTGTCCGTAACTCCAGTCTCAGGGGATCCGACAGCCTCTTCTGACCTCCACGGGCATTGCACGACACAGGTACACTAACCTTCATGCAGGCAATACACACACACACACACATAAAATAAAAAAGAAATAAAATTTTTAAAAAGTTTAGAAGAACACAGTAGGTCCAAGTAGCTATTCATTAAATAGATATGAGAACAAATCTCCTGGGGTTAAGGGTATAGCTCAGTCGATAGACTGTTTGCCTAGCACCTAAACGGCAATGGAATTCAATGCACTGCTTCCTTCTTCAAGAAATCTTGCTGTGAACCAAAAGTCAGCTCAACTGACCAGTGTGTTTAGGGCTGAAGCTGAACACATATCCTATCACCAAAGATCAAGCATGAGGCCCTGGGTTCCAGCCCCAGCACAGCATAAACCAGACATGGTAGTGCATGTCTGTAATCCCAGCACTCAGGAGATGAATCTTGAATCTGAAGTTCAAGATCAGCTTCAGCTATACAGAGAGTTTGAGGCCAGCCTGGAACATATGAGACTCTGCTCAAAAGACAAAACGAAAACCAAATAGATTAATCTCTCTCCCTTATCTCTGCGTATCATTCAGTCATGAGCTGGAGGTGGAAAAACCGACAGAGAACTCCTCACAAGATCCCAGCAGTTTGCTCAGGTTCTCCCAGGAGCTGCATATGGGAAAACAGAACTTTGAGGCCTTTCTGGAGCAGAGCTACACAAAAGTGTTTTGCATAACAATACACACAGACTTTAATTAAGCACTTCCCCCCAATTCCTCTTGGATTCATTAACTGACAGTCTGGCACCAACACACTGAAGCTCTACTTGCCAACACAAACTATGTGAGAGCCTGGTGTTTATCTGCCCTAGGAATGTGTCTAAACAGCTCTGTAAAAACAAAGAACTGTGAAGAGATGCTGGGGCTGTGTCAATTGATCCAACCTAAGTGAAGCCTGGGACTCATGCAGGAGCCACTAGGAAAATAGTTTCCCTATGAAGTTGTGAGGAGGTGAGTCCAAAATAACGACACCCAAAGGCATGTGTGTGGGTGGGGTAGTGGACTGTGAAATTGGGAAAGATACAGAATAGAACTGAAAGACCTAAAGAAAGAACCCGGATTCTGGGTATGTCACTGCCACCTCTGGATCCAGCCATGCCCGAAGTCTCTACACTATAGTTTTGTTGTTTTGTTGTTGCGGTTGTTGTTTACTTCTACAAACCAGTTTGTTTCCCTGTTGCTTGGACTAGTTTGTGAGCCTTCCCCCCCCCACTTTGGCTTTTTTGAAACAGGGTTTCCCTGTAGCTCTAGATGACCTAGAACTTACTATGTAGAACTGGCCTTGAACTCACAGAGATCCGCCTGCCTCTGCCTCCTAAGTAAGTGCTGGTACTACCGGTGTCTGCCACCACACCCAGCTCTAGTTTGTGAGCTTTCTTTTTTTTTTTTTTCTTTTTCTCAACAGAAACTGTTTATTGAAACCTCAGTTCTACAAAAAGCATGAAACACCCAGATACAAAGCAGTGGCCAGAGAGACCTGTGAAAAGAACACCTGGAGAGGAACCAGAAGAGGGGATGCCTTGGAGCAGGGAACTGAGGTTGAAGACAAAAGGACAAGGTTGAAAGACCCACTTGGCTGTAAAGACTACATCCAAGGGATGGGTGTGGCACGCTTTCCCACCACAGGAAGCCTTCCTGCAGCTCCCACCTGGGACCATCAGTCCCTGGTTTTCCTGCTACAGGGACATCACACAGGCCCATGTCAATCAATGCTTTCTTCCTCCCCTCACCCTACTTCCCCTACCTCTCACCTTTACACCTTTCCATCCTAGGAAACTTAAAAGCAAAAGTCTAGACAAACTCTGGGGAGGCAGAAATAGGCAGAGATCTGTGGCATGCCCCTACTCACTGAGCTGAAGGTACCCCAGGCACCATCAGTGTCTTGGCCTACCAGCTAGCCTCTGAGGTCCAGGAGAGTGAATGACCTTTTCCTCTGACCCACAACCCTGTATGGTCCTACCTAGGAGGACAGAGGACTAGCCAAGGACCCAGAGAGGTGGCAAAAATCTAAATCAAGTTTCTCCTCTTCCAGGTTCTTGGGGACTCCCGAGCCCTCTAAATGCATTCCTCAGAGTCCTATCTAACCTGGGAAAATGAAAGACTTGAGGTAGGCCAACTCCATGACACTAAAAAGGGAACACTGTCGGGGTTGGAGGAATGGAGGGACCACAGGGCTCCAAAGCCAAGGTGGGCCTAGGCCATGGGTATGGTAAAAGGAGCGGGAAGGCCCAACAGAGACAGAATGATTAGGGGGGCAGCAGGTGCAGCAGTCTGGGGGCAGGTCTCGAGCTTCTGGCAAAAGGGGCAGTTATGGAGAAGAGTAGGTGGGGCAGGAGGGTCTAGGGGAGGCAGTGGAGGGTGTGTGAGGCCAGAAGACTGCCCCAGAGTGAACAAAGCCCTATGTCGCATTCCAGGCAACTGGAGACATTAGTAGTAGATGGCAGGCACTGTGGCACAGAAGGTATGCAGGGCTCCAAGAGGCTTTAGGGACAAGTCTGAGGTCAGGAGAACCCGGTGGGGTGCTTCAGGACAGCCCCAAGGACTGGTGTATTACAGCCATCGATGCCAGAGTCAGGGCGACACTGCTCACATATGCCACAGCCAACAAGCTGGACAGCTTCACCAGTCGCTGGCAGAGGGAACCAAGAGACAGCTGCCATGCTGGCTGCTCCAGCAGCACACACAGGTCTGTATAGGTGTACCAGCCATGCCACCATGCTTGCTGTTCAGCCACGCTGCTCTCTAGCCAATTCAGAACCTCAAAGATCTCCCGAGGGTCAGTATAGAGACACCAATCCATGGCACTCAAGAAGCCCCTTTCCAAGGCATTGAGAGTAGGCACAACCACTCCCTCAGCAGCTCCCCACTCATCATTGAAGACTTCCTCCTCCTCCCCTTCGTCAGAGGTATTTACTGGCCACCATCATGGAGATCAAAAACAAGTCAGAGGATGATACATGCTGCAGGTAGTCTGGGTTTCGCTCAATGTACACCAGAGCTAGCATCATAGCACAAAGGGAGATGCAAGCCTCCCAGGACACATGAGCTACGTATTTCTTCTGGAGTCATTGAATAGCGCTGGGTGCTGCCTTCTGAAGTAGTTCCACAGCAATGTCTGCCCACGGGGCCGAAGAGCTCCTCCAGGCAGCAGTCAGTCTCCAAGTCCAAGGCATAGAACAGTCTCCTTCAGGTTCGAGCACTTAGTTTCTGATGTCCCGTAAGGAACATGAAGTCCTGGAAGCCAGTGAGGGAGAAGATGCCTTCTTCGTCCAGCAGGAGCCCAGCCAGGGCCATCGCCCTTTATGCCTCTTAGGAATTTTAAATTCTCTGGTGAGGTTCTTACAGTATCAAAAGATTCTAAGTAGCTAGGCATGGTGGCACACCTGTGATCCCATCCACCACTCAAGCCTGAGGTTAGGATTGTAAATTTAAAGCCAGAATGAGCTACCTAGCAGGACTGTCTTAAAAAACAAAGTCTAAAGTCAGGCTTGTGGGCAGAGGCAGGCAGATCTCTGTGAGTTTGAGGCCAGCCTGGTCTATATAGAGAGTTCCAGGTCAGCTGGGGCTACAGAGAGACCCTGTCTCAGAAAGACCCCCCCCCCAAAAAAAAAAACAAAGTCTATATCCTTTGGTTCTTAAAAAGGCAAATCTGAAGAAAATAAAACATGGGAAGTCAGAAGCTCAGCCACTACCTGGGACTAGAGCAGGCTAGCAAGACTTTCTGCACCTACAGCAGTTCCTGTGTTACGTGACTGGCATCGGCCTCATCCCTCACTTGCCCAGTGATTATGAGAATCATATAAAGATACAAAGGAGGGCTGGGAAGATGGCTCAGTGGATAAAGTGCTTGATGCACCAGCATGAGGCCCGGAGATCACCAGAACCCAGGTAAACCCAGGTGCGGAGGTACACTCCAGTAACCCCAGTGCTGGAGGGGTAGAGATAGGCAGAGCCTAGGGTCCTCACCGGCCTGATAGGCAGAGCCCAGGGTCCTCACCGGCCTGCTGGCTAGTCTAGTTGAAACTATGAGATACTTTGTCTCAAAAAGAAAAACAACAAACATACACACACTAAAAAATAAAACAACAAAAAGGAAATCACTCTGAAAAACTGAAAAATCACTGGACAAAAAACATTATTTTTATAAACCTAAAACCTGACCGACTCAACCTTTAAAATTCTGCCGCCCATAACTATCAAGAACTTAAAAAAAAATTTCAAGCCTCATGAAACCAAGAAGAGGCAGTGGGGGAGGGGCAATTCTTGGGCCCACCCAGGAAGTTTCCACCCTCCAAAACACATCAATCCATCTTTTTATGTGTATGACTCATGAAGGAAAAATGATGACTTCATTTCCAAATTACATGCTCTGCTGCTATTTTGTAACCTTGAAGTTGTAATAACAATAACATTGTTACCCAGTTAGGCAGACTTTGTTTTTACTGGTTTTATATCTGAAATGTTGGGGACTAACATAACAGCAAACACTATAAAAAGGCTGAATTCATTTGAAAATCCTGACTTTTTTCAAAAGTCAGAACATGGGACATTTTCTGAGATTAAAAACAGGGTATACGGAAGCTGGGGGCATTAATACAACCTAGAGTCACCTGGGAAGAGGGACCCTCAACTAAAGAATTGCCTAGATCAGATTGGCCTGTGGCCATATCTGTGAGGCATTTTCTTAATTGTTAATTGATACAGGTGGACCCAGCCCTCTGTGGGCAGTGCCATCCCTAAGCAGCAGGGCTTGGGCTGTAGAAGGACACTGGGCAAACTGGAGGAAGCAGACCAATAAGCAGCTTTCTTCAATTGGTTTCTACTTCAAGCTCCCACCCTTGAGTTTCTACCTTGGTTTTCCCTAATGATGGACTATAACTTGTAAGCCAAAGAAAACATTTCCTTGGGGCTGGAGAGATGGCTCAGCGGTTAAGCACACTGATTGTTCTTGCAGAAGACCTGGGTTCAAATCCCAGCACCTACACGGCAGCTAACAACTGTCCATAATGCCAGTTCCAGGGGATCTGACAGCCTCTTCTGACCAATGCAAGCATTTCACGACACGGGTGTACTTACCTACATGCAGGCAATACATGCATACACATAAAATAAAAATAATAAAATTAAAAAAGAAACCCTCTCTTCAAGTTGGTTTTGGTCAATTATAGCCACAATGGAAAGCAAATTAGACTAGCACCTCTGTCCGTGGTGGTTTTAATAAAGTCTCTTTCACTAGCAAAATAACAACAGTCTGGGACTTCTAAATAATCAATATGGAAACAGCTTTGTTTTTCACAGTCCACATATTTGAGGAGCTCAATGCTCGGAACAGGTGGATGGGAAGCCAGAACAGATAACTTATTTCACTCGCCATCTCTGTGTCATGCAGGCATTTGTGTCCACAACTGAATTCAGAATCCTATGAGCCATTTTACCAATCCACCGAGTTCCAACTCCTCAGAAGCAAGCTGGCTCTGCCCTATTTTCTGGTTATCTTCAATTCAGCAAAATGAGGACAAATATTCCATGTTAGCCGAAGCCCAAGACTTGTTTCTATTATGATTTGGATATGAAGTGTCCCCTTGAAAGGGCTCGCGTTTTGAAAGCTTGGTTTCTAGCTGGTGGTACTATTTTGGAAGAGTCTGGAAACTTGAAGAGGTGAGACCTAGATGGAGGAACTGGGTCACTGGGACCTTTGAAAGGTACTCCCAGTCCCCACATTCCATCTCTCTCTGCTTCCTGACTAGGATGAGATGAACAGCCTCTACCACATGCTCCACTGTCATGACGGCCTTACCACAGACCCAGAATCAGCAAAGGCAAGGACTACATACTCTGAAACCCTGAGCCAAAATAAATTTCTCCACATAAGTTTTCTCTCAGGTATTTGAATCACAGCTAAAGAAAGCTAAGCAATGCCTCTGCTTTCTGATCTAGTTTTACCTTCAAGGTGATGCTTGTCCCCAGTTGATGCCAGGTTCAATAAATTAAAACACAAAGGGGACAAGGAGAGAGGGGTTGTCCCCCCAAAATTTCTAACACTTACCAGTCTGGACAAGGCTCTGGACCCGGCATAGATTATACCCACAAACAGCAGAGAAGCAGGAAGCCACTTCAAAACATCAGATCTAAAAAGACAGGAAGAAACCGTTAACATTTTTGCTACTTTTTGTTTGAAAAGACCTAGCTGGAAGGGTTGACCCCTGAGACACCAACTCCTTCCATGAAGATTGCCTAAATATCCTTGAGGGACCTGTTAAATGGTGCTCTTTACCCACTGAGAGAGCAGAAGAAGCAGAGGAAGAGACCCAACCTACAGTCCCATCACTGTGACAACAACTTAGCATTCAGGGACATCCCAAGGGCTGGAAATGGAAGAGGACTTGCTACAGGCTGGAATATTTTCCTCAAAGATGGTAATTTTTAAAAAATATCTTATTTACTATTTTTATTTTATGTGTATGCATGTATTGCCTGCGTGTGTAAGTGCACCTGTGTCATGCAATGCCCGCGGAGGACGGAAGAGGCAGATCCTCTGGGACTGGACTTACGGACAGTTGTTAGCTGCCATGTGGGTGCTGAGATTCGAACCGGGGTCCTCTGCAAGAACAACCAGTGTTCTTAACTGCTGAGTTATCTCTCCAGACCCAAGATGGTAATTTTTAAGTAGACCAATACAAAATTTAAAAGGCTGTTGACATAAGATGTATCAAACATCTCCATAGGATCACAACAAAAAGGTCAAAAAAATTTAAAAAGTTAAAAAATAAATCCTAGAACTTGAATAGGATGGTCGTATTTTGGCTTCTTCACCCATTAAACTTGAATTCCAGAAAACCTCAAGGACTTCTGAAAGGCACACTTCTTTGACTCAATTTGATCATACTAGAATCTAATTTTTCATTTTCAGTCTAGAATCTTGCTCTCCTCAAAAAGGATAGGAAGAAAAAAAAAGAAAAATAATCCGACACACACTACATCTCAGAGGTTGAACTTGCTTCCCCATCTGCACTGGCATCATATATCAACCCTATCTACTATTTCAAGTTCTCACGGTTATCCCAACAATTAATAAAAATAAGTGAAGCAATCTGAGCAGGATATCACAATCACCCCCAAAGGATTCAACAAATGCAACTATGAAAGCACATATTCTCAAGAAGTAGACTTGGGGGCTGGAGAGATGGCTCAGCAATTAAGAGGACTGTGGCTGCTCTTCCAGAGGACCTGGGTTCAATTCCGAGCTCCCACCTGGCAACTAACAACCATTCATAACTCCCACTTCCAGGAGGTCTGACATCTTCTGGCCTCCACAAGCACTGGACATCACAGGTATACTTATATACATGCAGGCAAAACATTCATACACATAATTTTAAAAAGTAGGCTTCATTCACTTTATTGTCCAGAGCAGGCAGTCTATGCAAGATCAGACCTAGACTCAGAACATCATTATTTCTGGGCTCCAAGAAGGCCTCGGAACCTTACTCACTATATAAATTCCTTCAGCAAATGCTTTAGCAAAGTGCTGGGATGCACTGTGGAGAACAGCCTCACAGTGGGCATTTAGTGAGTGCTTACAAACAATCAGGCACTGGGCTAAATGTTTTTCATGCTGCATTTATTTTGGGGTTTTTTGTTTTGTTTTGTTTTTTGGCAGGGTATCCCTAGTCCCAGCCCAGCTAGAGATCACTATGTAGACCAGGCTGATCTTGAAGACCTCACAGAGCTCTGCCTGTCTCTGCCTCCTGAGGAATGGGATTAAAGGCATGCATCACCACACCTGGCGTTCACGCTGCATTTATTTTTATTTTATGTGTATGAGTGTTTTGCCTGCATGTATATAAATACACCACATGCATGCAATGCCTGCAAAGGTCAAAAGAGGGCATCAGATCCCCTGGAACTGCAATGTGGGTGCTGGGAACAAGACCTGGGCCCCTGTAAGAGCAGCCAGTGCTCTTAACCATGGAGCCATCTCTCCAGTCCCACATACAGCATTTTCAAAACTCTACACAACAGGGGCTAGGGAGATGGCTGAGTTGGTAATGTTCTTGCTACACAAGCAAGAGGACCTGGGTTTGATCCCATGTAAAAAGCATGTATGGTGGCATCCTTCTATAATAAGCCCAGCACTAGGGAGGTAGAGACAGGAAGATCTCTGGGGCTTGGTGGCTGCCAGTCTAGCTGAATTAGAGAGCTTCAAGTTCAATGAGAGACTTTTTTCAAAAATAAGGTGGACAGCAACTAGAACGACACTCAATGTCAACCTCTGGCCTATGTGTACATGTGCATATACACATGTACATATACATACACACATGCATACAAAAAAATCCACACAACAATCTTATGAGAAAGGTATTTGACTTAATAATGGTTTAGATTGTCAAGTGAAAGTTTTTGACTTTATGATGGCATGAAAGCACATCTGTTCTGTTTTGTTATTTCAATACAGTATTCAGTAAATGATATGACATATCCAACACACTAATGTCAAATAGGCTTCATGTTAGGTTATTTTCTAAGTATGAGGAGCATACCCAAAATAGACTAGACCAACCTCTGATGCTCTATAGGTTTAGGTTAGATATACTAAACGCTTTGTTCTTGTTTATTGTTTTTATTTTGAGACAGGGTCTCATGTAGTCCAGACTGGCCTTGAACTTGCTATATAGCCAAGGCTGGCTTTTAATTCTTGATCCTCTAAACTCTACCTCTCAAGTGCCAAAATTACAAGCATGCTTCATCATGCCTTGTTTATACTTTCAAATTACAAAGTGATACAGATATATTGGAGTATCTTTGAAAAAGACAGAGCCTTTCTTAAAAAGCTAGGATTCAGAAAAACTCAACCACCACCAAAATCACCCCAAGCCAGTTGCTTTCAGGTCCTTGCCTTGATAATTCAAAGAATGAAATTCATAGGGCTGGAAAGATAGCTCAGTGGTTAAGAGCACCTAAGTTCTTCCAGAAAACCAGAGTTCAGTTCCTGGCACACATTATCAGGCAGTTCATAACTGCCTGTAACTCCAGGTCCAAGAGTTCCCACATCCTCTTCTGGCCTCCAAGGGAACCCATATACTCGTGCCATACATACATACACATAAATAAAAATAAAATCTTATTTTTTAAAAAAAAAGAATGAAATTTTCCAGGCCTGGTGGTGCACACCTTTAGTCCCAGCACTGGAGAGGTAGAGGCAGGAGGCTCTCTATGAGTTCAAGGCCAGCCTGGTCTACATAGCAAGTTCCAGGCCAGCTGAGGCTACAGGGAGACCCTATCTCAAAAAAGACCAAAAAAAAAAAATCTAAATAAAAAAGAATGAAATTCACAGACCACAGAGAGTGAGTTTTGAAGGAAGTTTATTATAGATTCATAGGAAGGAGCTTAAGAAAAAGAGAAGGGGGGGATGAATGAGAATTCTGTGGGGTCCGAGAAATAGGGCACCATCAAGCTGCTAAGTCTGTGGGACTTATGACAGAAACTGGGTGAGACAGAGAAGCAGAAGAGCTGGTCAGTCTAGTTGGCCCAACCAGGTGTCTCCTCAGTTTCTGTCCCGCAGTCATTTATAGCATTTAGGCAGAAGTGCTAATTTAGATTTTTAAAAAACAAAATACAGGAACCAGAACTCTCTCCTGGTATTTCTGGCCTCCAGCAAGAACTGTGCTTGACCAATTTCTATCTCCTGTTCTCATCAAAAGTTTTCAACTCCTGATTGATTTACCAGGATGAAACCCCATCATTAGTCAGGAGCACCTACATTATTACCCCACTGTGCTTTCCCAGAAACATGCACAGAGACCTTTGGTCACTCTCCTATAGAACAGCTGGCAAATGGCAAGTCCAGAATTTGAAGTCAGGTCCACCCAGCCCTAAAGCCCTAGCTTTTCATCATGTCTTTGTACTTTGCCCTAATGATGGACAAGGATATAAACAGGTAAGCTTCAGGCGCAGTAGGAGTTTGGTAGCAGGCAAAACAGAGGAAGAGTCTCTTATCGCTAGCTCTGCAACAATAGATGTCTCCACTCCCAAACCAAAAGGTAGACAGAGAGAGGAGTACGCTACCCCCACCCTCATAGGCCAAGAGAAACAGTAATCATTACTCCTCTAGGAAAAGACTTTCCCACTTAGGACTTGTGACAGTAAGTTCATAGGGATCAAAGGAGACAAGACACAGACCCACAGCAGGTCATGCACTGGAAGGAGCCCAGAGCATAAGCCATAGGCAGAGCACTGAAGAGGAAGAAGGGGTTGCTGGGGGCCAGCCAGCAACTGACCTCCCTACAACAGGCCCTGGATGTTGGAATGTAAGGTCAGTGAGGCCCCAGACATTTGCACTCCAGTCCATCTTAATGTAAACAAAGGAAACTCCTGCTGAGCTAGACACCAAGAGACATCCAGCAATGGCACCGTTGATGGGGGATGTGAGGAAAAGAAGACACGCCAGGGGAACATCTTGCATGTTAATCCCTCTGCTCCAAAATACAAAGAAGTAACTTCAACTAGATATACACAAGTCCAGTGGGACTCAAGAGGTTTCTGGGAAACATGACAGGGAGGCTGGGTGAGCATTTTACTCCATACACTGGTCCAGGACCAAGGCGTAGGACACTAGGGCTTGTACTGGACAGTCCTCTCACTTGGAGATAACACAGAAAAGCAATATGTACTCATGAGACAGTGTTTATCCCCCAGTCAAAAAGGGGTGCAGACACTTTGCTAGACCTGTGGGAGAAGTAGTTGTATAACCAGCCTGGCAGAGATGAAGAGATTAAAGATACATTTGTGGCCCTCACTTTAGCTGGCAGAGTGTTGGAAACAATAAACTACTGAAACAAGAAACTGGAATTCCCCCAGCAATCTCAAGCTAGAAGAGAAAGCTTGCTCTGTCTGCTTTTCGATATTTAATTTGGCTGTTTTAAACGGCTTATCAAGGACAGGTGGCTGACCCTGGCTTACCGGGGCATAGACTGTGACCCTAAGTCCACTAACAGTTGGCTGTGGGGGTCCTTGGCCTTCCAAAGCACTCAGTGAGATGCTGCTGCCTCCACCATCTGCCAACATCGACATCAAGAAAAATGCTTCAATTATAATCCCACTATGCACAGATAAGCAGTTAGGCCCTTGCTGCGTGTCCTTCCGGGGTCCAAATGTACATATATTCACATTTCAACAACACTGGGATCCTATTATATGTATTGTTTCATAATCTGCTTAATTACACAATTTTCCATGACAGAAGTACCCAATTTGGTAATAACTGAATTAACAATAACTGAATCGCATTAACAATTGAGCCATTACTATAATAATAATAATAAAATCAATGTCCTACCAAAGGATATTTAAGTTAATCTTGTATTTTTACTATCCTACCACTGTACGGTTATCCTTGAACATAATCTTTTCTGACATTTGTGATGTTTTCATAATACATGGGATAAATTCAGAGATACAGGCCCTGAAGTTTAAACGGGTTACAAAATCCCTTTTCAGAGAGGTTATACTGACCCATCTTCCTTTACAAATCCAACAGTGTCTGATTCTAAGACAGCCAAAGGCCTGGACATCAGGAACAGATGAGGTACCCTCTCTTCGATCTCTAATTCATCAGCTGGTGTCACCTGGGCACCTTGTGCTGGTTAATTCTTTCACTGTCCTGTTTGCCCACAAAAGAACACAATGAAATGAAAGCCTGTGTGGTCTTGGCAGTCTCCAGTCCCTTTGACATGTGGGCCTCTGGGGAACTGCTGAGCCAGTGAGTGTGTTCTTGTTTGCATGCTTGCATGCACATGAATGTGTATGTTCATGAGGCAGGAGGGAGGCCACACCTGGCTGGATGGATTACAGATCCAATCATGTTATTGGACTTCTTACCAAGGGGTCTGATTTGAAAACTGGGCTGATTCCTTAACTGACTTAGATGCACAGATATTGCATCTTGTTTGAATCACAGGCCTGTTTTTCATTTGCATGCATACTCTACCACCCCTAAAAGCTGTGGTAAAGCTTCCAAAAGTCTGTTGGCATGCATTATGGAATTGTTGTTATTGAGAGGAAGCCTAATTAAATTAAATCACTTGTTTTTCAAATAGAGCATACATTATTGAGAGAACATCTGCTCCTGCAAACACTCCAGAGGCAGCAAACTCTTCATGGGGGCCTGAAGGGCTGCACACACAGAATTCTCAAAAATTCTGTATTCTACTGACACCTAGTGGACCTAAAAATAGCTTCTAAACATGAAAATAAGAGCAAGAGTTTAAGGTTTACAGGCAGCCTAAAATAGCAATATCTTACCTCTGTAAAGTCAACACTTAATTTCAGAAAAGACTTCACTTTTTTTTTTTTTTTTTTTTTTTTTTTTTTTTTTTTTATCCCTGCAGCACCAGCTGGGCTGGAACTCACTATGTAGACCTGGCTGGCCTTGATCTCAGAGACTGGTATTCCTCTGCCTCCCGGGTGCTGGGACTAAAAGACGTGCAACACCACACCTAGCACATATTTATTTTTGTGTGCATGTATGTGTATATGTTCACATGTGTGTGTGTACAAGCGTAAATGCACATGCACACAGAGGTCAGAGGACAATGTCAGGTGTCTTCCTCAATTGCTCGCCACTTTATTTTTTGAGGTAGGGTCTTTCACTGATCCTGGAGCTCACTGAGTCAGCTAGCTTGTTTGGCCACAAGCTCCTGGAATCCTCCTGCCTCTGCCTCCTCAGTTCTGGGATTACAGGCAGACGGAGAAGTATCCAGCCTTTATGCAGGTGCTGGGGATCAAAGTCAGTTCCTCATGCTTGCCGAGCAAGCACTTTACCAAATGAGCTTTCTCCGCAGTCCCTTCTGCAAATATTAACTCCTTGATTACAAAAGAACTGTTCATATTTTTTGTCTCCTACTCAATGTTCCTTAGGGCCTTATTCCCCCTTTCTGAACCTCTTCCTACTTCCCTTAGACCTTTTTCCTTCATGTCTTACCTTCTGACTCAGAGAAGATCACACTGCCAAAGTCTAGGCCTAATATTACTTGAACCCAAGAGCCCTATGGATGATATTGCCCTTAGAGCATAAGTCAGAGCAGGAGTCAGCACCAGATGGCCCATGGGCTTAATCCCGCCTACTGCCTCTTTCTGAAGACAGCACTCTAGCAGCACAGCCACACGCATGCATGCAGGTATCCTGTAGCAGCTGTCATGCAACATTAGAGCTGGACCATTGCAACTGAGGCTGCACAAAACCTTCAATATTTATTATCCCACTCCTCTGCCAGCCTGATTTAGAATACAGCAGCTTGGGTCCCAGCCTCTGGAACTTAATTTACAACCTCTCAGCCTTGAAAACATAAGAGTTCAAAATTTACTCCTATTGAGGATGAATCAAAAATGACAAGTTGGCTAAAGTGATTTTGTGTGTGTGTTTGTTTTGGTTTTTTTTTCTTTTTCTTTTTAAAAATTTTTTAAGATGGGCTTTCTCTGTAGCCCCAGCTAGCCTAGAACTCACTGTGTAGACCAGGCTGGTCTTGATCTCACACAGATTCCCCTTGCCTTTGCCTTTCAAGTGCTGGTATTAAAGGTATACACCACCACACCTGGCTGTGTTTGAAGTGTTCTTATTTAAACATACAACCTGGGGGCCAGTGAGATGGCTCAGCAGGTAAAGACCCTTGCTACACAAGCCTGGTGACCTGAGTTCAAATCTTCAGAACTCACATAAAGGTGGAAGGAAAGAACTGACCCCATAGTTGTCCTCCGACCTCCGTACATCCTTTTCTTAATTTAATAACCACATGATTAGAAGAAGCATTTCATTACAGCTTTAACATATTCAGTAACAATTTCCAGACCAAAGATACATCTCTTTCAAAAAATTGGGGTCTGCTGTTCATTTTTCCCAGTTCTATGCTGGGTTACTGTCTAGGAGTCTCTTGAGCCACCCTGGCCAACAACTCAAAAGAAGGTATCTCCTGTCTGGCACTGTTTCTTGTTATGTAGGCTTTAGCTATACATATGGACTCTTAAAAAATTTTACTGACCCCTTTAATCTTTGGTTATACTTTCCTTTTGGGTTTTTAAGACCCTATAGTTGGCCCAAATAAACCAATTTGTTTTTACTCTTAAAACCATTTGAGGACCTGTTCCTCAGGAGTCACATGGGCTTGGGAGGAGACCCTGGCTCCTTTCTTTTACCAGTTCCATGTACGTGAAGATAAGTCAAAGGTCCTACTCAACAATGGCTGGCTTTGCTTGGAAGCATGGAGGAAATGTTTTCTCTGTGTTGACCCTCATCTTTGTAGACTGGACACTGGTTCAACTGACTTCCACACATTCTCTCTCTCTCTCTCTCACACACATACAATAATAATAGTAATAATAGTAATAGTAGTAGTAGTAGTAGTAGTAGTAATAACAATAATATAATAATAATAAGTTAAATGGTATAGCCTGGGAACCCAGGAATTATAGGACTATACCTGAGGCTATCCATTACAATGATTTAAGAAGCCAAAACAGAATGCCACAGTCACCTAGGACTTCTGTTGTCTGACCAAGTGAATGATTCTTTAAGGGCTGCGTTTTGGAAATAAAGCATACCCTCAGAGAAGAACATCAACATTTGCTGGAAAAAAATCACTTCAGTGTCCTACCATGGCTCGGCAACAGCAATAGCTGCCACATAATGACAAGCCAGGGGCTGAAATACAGTGCCATCTGTCCTAATATGTGGTGGGGCCAGAGTGCCAGTGCCAGGAAATATGACCTCTTTGCAACATAAGAAATGTATTACCACGTTCTGAGTTTCGATCCAGAGGGAATCTGGGCTTCTTTGGGCTTCAGGGTATAAGGCCAGTCTAAAGGCATCATCTGTGGCATATGCTACTCAGGACCAATTAAGAGCCCACCCTCCCTCTCCACTGTTATACTTTGTTCTCCATAGTAACTTCTGGAACTCTCCACCATCTTCTTGACGTTTCTATGTTCAGGTGAACCAATATACTGCCACATCTACTTGAGCCCACACTTATCCAGCAAAACCGGACTTCAGTTTCAGGTGACATAATCAGAAAACCTGGTCCAGTAGGAAAGAGCAGCCACAGATAATGTAAACCCAGCTCAGGCACAAAAGAAGGAACCAGGCTCCTGTCATCTTCTGCTAGCCATCTGATGGCATTCCTTCTCCAAAGGCCATAGGTAATAGGAAATCACAAGGTGTACTGGCAGTTTTTTAACAACTTTAAACTAGACACGTCCTCAAGTACTCTGCAGAATGCCAAACAAACGGGTAACTTAGCAAGTATGCTAGTTTGGTTAATGGAGAAATTGGGCAAAATAATGTAGACTATAAGGTGAGTGACTTAGCTTGATTATTCAGTTGGTATAGCTATTATTTATTTGTCCCCGCCTTGATTTTTTTCTACTTTGTGCCTCATTTCAGGCTAGGTAGGCTATTCTTAAAGATCGAATAGGATTCATCAGGTGAAGCAGAGGTACACAACCAATCCCAACTATACTTTGGGCTGAAAAATGCCATGGTCTTGGAGTTTTCTTTTCTTTTTTTTTCTTTTTTTGGTCTTTTAATCTTATTTGAAGGACTGTTTTAATAGAATCATAATAACTAATGTAATGTGTGATTTGGGTTGAACCAGAATTTTAGCAAGAAAGGATATAAAGGACATTATTGAGAAAATTGGGAAAATACCACCTATAGGTGAGATCATAGTATTATCCCAACTGTTAATGTCCTGAGCTTGCTAACCACACTGCAGTCACAGAAGAGAAAGTGCTTGCTCTTAGGAAGTAGACACTGAAGGATTTAGACAAAGACAAGAGACATCTTCTGTCATATAAGCACCTTTCAAATAGTTCAAAAATCTACAACATGATGGCTGGAGAAATGGCTCAGCGATTATGAGCTTAAAATCCACACCAGAAGAAACCCCAGTAACCACATGGACACATAGAGAGTAAACCACACACTCCTGAATGATGAATGGGTCAAAACAGAAATTAAAAAGAAATAAAAGTATTCCTGGAACTAAATGAAAAGGACAATATGACACAACAAAACCTCTGGGACATGTTGAAAGCGGTTCTTAGAGGGAAGTTTATAGCTCTAAGTGCCTACATCAAAAAATCGGAAAGAACACAAATAAATGACTTAACACT
>NW_008350388.1:313416-315188 GCF_000622305.1 Nannospalax galili
ATTAACAGACCCCTATCACAGTTAACCAAAAGAAAGAAAGAAAGAACATCTCCAAATCAACAAAATCAGAGATGAAAGGGGAAACACCACAACAGACACCAAAAAGATCCAGAACATTATAAAGGAATGCTTTAAAAACCTATGTTACTAAATTTGAAAACCTAAAAGAAATGGATGGATATCTAAAAGCATGGGAATCACTAAAACTACACTAAAAAGAGATCAACAGCTTAAACAAACCCATATCATGTAAAGAAATTGAAAGAGTAATGCAAAATCTCCTGACTAAAAAAGCCCAGGACCATGGATTTATAGCAGAAATCTACCAGATATTTAAAGAAGATCTACATCCAGTACTACTTAATTTATTCAAAAAGATGGAAATGGAGGGAGAACTTCTAAATTCCTTCTATAAAGCAAGCATCACTCTAATACTAAAGCCAGATAAAGATACAACCAAAAAAGAAAACTACAGACCTACATCCTTAATGAACATAGATGCAAAAATTCTCAACAAAATACTTGCAAATCGCATACAGACACATCAAAAAAGATCATCCACCATGATCAAGGTGTCTTTATTCCAGAAATGCAGGGATAGTTCAATATATGTAATAAATCATATAAATGGGGTCATAAATCATATAAATGGGCTCAAAGACAAGAATCATATAGTCATCACAATAGATGCACAGAAGGCCTATGACAAAATTCAACATGCTCAAAGTCCTAAAAGGAATTGGACTGGAGGGAACATACCTCAACATAATTAAAGCCATATATAACAGACCCACAGCCAACATCATTCTAAATGGAGAAAAAAATCAGGAACCAGAAAAGGCTGTCCACTATCTCCACTCCTCTTTAACATAATGCTTGAAACTCTTGCAAGAGAAGGAAATTAAAGGAGTAATAATTGGAAGAGATCAAATTATCCCTTTTTGCATATGATATAATATATGAGATGCCAAAAATTCCACCAGAAAATTCCTAGAAATTATTAACACATAAATGGAGAAAAAAATAAGGAACCAGAAAAGGCTGTCCACTATCTCCACTCCTCTTTAACATAATGCTTGAAACTCTTGCAAGAGAAGGAAATTAAAGGAGTAATAATTGGAAGAGATCAAATTATCCCTTTTTGCATATGATATAATATATGAGATGCCAAAAATTCCACCAGAAAATTCCTAGAAATTATTAACACATTACACATTCTGGCAAGTTACAAAATTAATTTACAAAATTCTGTAGCCTTTCTATATACCAATAACAAGCAATCAGAGGAAGAGTACATGAAACACACAGCACAAAACACCTCAGATAGCCAAAGCAACCCTGAGCACTAAGAGCAATGCTGTGGGGATTACTATACCAGATATTAAACTGTATTACAGCGCTATAGACATAAAAGCAACATGGTACTGGCACAAAAAATAGACCCATAGATCAATGGAACAAAATTGTAGACCCAAATATGAGTACATACAATTTCAGCCACCTGATATTTGACAAAGGGGCCAAGAACACTCAGTGGAAGAAAGACAGCATGTTCACCAAATGGTGCTGGCAGAACTGGATCTCTACCTATAGAAGAATGAAACTAAACCCCTATCTTTCACCTTGCACAAAAATCAACTCCAAATGGATCAAAGACCTCAATGTGACGCCTGAAACTCTGAAACTGTGAGAAGAAAACATTGGCAATAACCTACAAGATATAGGTGTAGGAAAGGATTTTCTAAACTGGACATCAACTGCCCAGGAAACAA
>NW_008350388.1:315276-315377 GCF_000622305.1 Nannospalax galili
CACGAAGAAGCATCTTAAAAGGTGTTCAACATCACTAGTAATTAGGGAATTGCCAATTAAAACCACTTTAAGATTTCACCTTACCCCAGTCAGACTGGCT
This sequence comes from Nannospalax galili, assembly GCF_000622305.1. Taxonomy (NCBI): domain Eukaryota; kingdom Metazoa; phylum Chordata; class Mammalia; order Rodentia; family Spalacidae; genus Nannospalax; species Nannospalax galili. Next base: position 315,377 of record NW_008350388.1, read on the forward strand.
A
>NW_008350388.1:315424-316247 GCF_000622305.1 Nannospalax galili
GATGGAGTTTTACTCAGCAGTAAAGAAAGATGAAATCATGAAATTTGAAGGTAAATGGATGGAACTAGACACTGTTAAACTAAATGAAGTAACACAGATTCAGAAAAAAATGTCATATATTCTCCCTCATATATGGATCCTAGCACCAAATCCTTATAAGTGAGTATGTATCCAGACATAACTACAGGAACCAGGATAATAAAAAGGAACCAGGGAGGTAAAGGAAAAGAAAGAATCTGAAAGAGAAGAACAGTAGGAAACAGGCCTTAATAAGGGAGATATGGATAAAAATGGGGTTAAGGAGGATGGGAGGGAAGGTTATACAAGGAATCTAGGGGATAAAGGGAAAGAAGGAGCTCAAGAGAGGTGGGACCACAGGAGAAGGGTATTAAGGGAGAAATGGGAAAAATAGGGGCACATTAAATGGGGAAACCATGGTGGAAGGGTCAGACAATGTGAGAGATAAGTAATGCCTAGCTAGTTTTATAAAACCAGAGGGAACCATATTAGTCCAACAACCTACTGACAAATTATACATTCAACTAGATCAAAGAATGTAATAATATGTCTAGGCAAGGTTTATCTGAGAACATTTGGTCTTTGCCCAGCTCTATCTACATGGCACATGGTAATTAAAAGGACCAGACTGCTGGAACTAATCTTCTTGGATGTTTAACAGACATACTTTGAGACCTATACTAATTTGGTCAGAGGGACATAAAGGACAGTTTTTGCTCCTTGCCCTCCTAGGTCGACTAAGTTCCAGGGGACTATGAGCATCTCTCAAAATGTCCTGTAATTGTGGTGGGTCACCTGTCCTCTT
>NW_008350388.1:316592-324726 GCF_000622305.1 Nannospalax galili
ATGTATAGCTAATGACTACATAACAAGCAACAATGCCAGACAAGCGATACCTTCTTTTGAGTTGTTGGCCAGGGTGGCTAAAGGGATTCCCAAATAATAACCCAGCATAGAACTGGGAAAATGAACAGCAGACCCAAATCTTATCTAAAGGAATATTGACAACTGATTGCTGCTAGATAAGGAACAGCTGATCTTCCTAAAACAAGGATCTCTAGCTAGGCAGACTACATTTAGCAGATGGACAAGCACTGGGGAATGGCTGGGGGCACTGACAACACAGTGGACAGTAACTGGGATTACAGAGTATATGGGCTCCAGTGGGGGTGAGGGGGTGGGAAGGCTATGGGAGGGTGCCATTTGGGAAGTGGGTATATAGATGAGTAAGACTGTTTGGGATGTTCTGTATGATATACATTCAAAAAAAATAAATAAATAAATGACATATTTGAAAAAGCATATAATAATAATTTCAAAAAATATTTAAAGCTTATGTAATCATCCAACATAGTGAACCTATGATCTATAACAAAGGTAAATTAATATAGTATTATGACTTGGGTGTCTCTATTAATTTTAATATTATTTATTGATACTATCAGCCAGGAAAAACTATTCAAGATTTATCTGATTTTGAAACAATCGAATCTCAAGGTTGAAAGGACACAAGAGTCCAAATAACTCAAACACACATCCGTGCTTCCAGGTGCAATATCATAAGAAGTCAAATATTTAAAGCAAGCAGCATGTGAATCATGAATCAAATATGAAGAGGTTATTATACCTTGAACTGCTGTTGATCTCCACCCAACCCAGCTTCCATGACACGTGAAGCAGAAGTCCACCAATGAATGTCTGCCACCTGAAACAATGAACGCCAAGATAAATTACTACAGTCTACAGAGCCTAACACCCAGCTGTGACAGACCTGTTACAAGACACAAATACACACCTTCAACAAATCTTACAACCCTTTTCTCCCATTCCTCAGACCTTTCCCTCTCCATCTCTACTACCTCCTTGAATTCAGCAATCCAGTAGATGTTGGCAGTCATACCCACCTTGCCTAATTCTAGACTTTTCCTGAATCTCTTCCAAAATCCCTCATTATGGATGACTTCCAAATCCCCATTCTCACCTAGATACTGCTATTCTGAAATCCCATAAACACCCAGCTATAACATACCTAAAATATTATCTGAGACTGATCTCTACCCTGATCACCATCCTACTGTTCTTAAACAGCAAACTGAGATGTTGCCCAGCCCATCCTCAGACCCCACTTCCCACTTCCCTCATCTACTTGGTAAAATCCTCTTGATTTTATTCAACCCATAGCAGAATTCATATCTGAAGTCTTCCTTTGTTTCTGCCTTAAGTTAGGCTCTCACTATGTGGCACCTGGCCTTTAGCATTAGTCCTATAGCATGTCCCCAGGGCTGTCCCCCTCCATTATTACCTTGCAGTAGTAATTTTCACTAATTAAATTGTGCCACTCCCTTGTTTTAAAAATAGTTGACTCCTCCTGATGCCATAGGCAGTGGCCGTCAGCCCTTCGCTGCCACACTTGAGGTCTTGAGGCTCATATGAGACAGAATGCCATCAGGAGGACAATCAGGGGCAGCAAAGGTTACCAACACTCCCCCCGCCACCGTGCAAAGCACGTCAAAATGCTAAGTGAAGTAGGCATAGTGGCACACACCTCTAATTCCAACATTTGGGAGGGTGAAGGAAGAAGGTTGTAAGTTTGAGGCCATCTCTGGGCTATATAGAGAGACCCTGCCTCAAAAAAATAAAAAAATAAATAAAGATGTAGGTCTGGAGAGATGGCTCAGTGGTTAAAAGCACTGGTTGCTCTTGCAAAGGACTCAGGTTCGATTTCCAGCACCCACATAGTGGCTAACAACTGGAAATAACTCTACTTCCAGAGGATCCAATGCCCTCTTCTAGTCACGACGGGCAATACACACACATGTATACTTACATATAAGCAGGTGAAACACTCATACAGATACAATAAAAATAAATAAATTAGGACCAGGCATAGTGACACATACCTTTAATCCAGCACTCAGGAGGCAGAGGTAGATGGATCTCTGTAAGATTGAGGCCAGTCTTGTCTACATGGTTAAGTTCTAAGCCAACTAGAGCTACATTGTGAGACTCTGTCTCAAAACCCTAAATAAATAAATAATAGATATTTTAAATGCCAAATGAATAACAATGATATTACAGCAAAAATCCTCTCTCAGTTTAGTCACTTTAAAAAAGCATATTTTGTTTTTTATTTTATGTATATGACTGTATTGGCTGCATGTGTTTAAGTGCAACATCATGCAATGCTGGCAGAGGTCAGAGAGGATGTCAGATTCTCCTAGAACTGGAGTTACAGATGGTTGTTAGCCACCATGTGGGTGCTGGGAATCAAATTCGGGTCCTGTACAAGAGCAGTCAGTCCTCTTAACCACTAAGCCATCTCTCCAGTCCTGGTTTAGACACTTTTAAAAAGTATTTTCCTTACTTTACTGGCATTCTTTCAGAAACAAACATACAGAAAAGTTGGCAATGGTGAAGAAATCCGATTTTTATGAAAGCATTAGGAAGTCACAAGATAATCCCAGGTACTCTCTTCAGTGATATTTTCCAGGACTTCAGGAAATATTCAACCCACAGAAGTACCACAAAAGCAACAAATCCCCATTTTAATACTTTTCATAGTGTACCCATAAAAGAAACGTTGTTTGCAAAGCTACCCATGCAGCTCCAGGCTTCACTGAGGGCCCAGAGATCCCTTAGTCCTCTGCAGCCAGCTTCTCCTGGACAATTTCTAACAGGGCCCCTTCTATTTTCAACTGCCTGTAATCTGGAAGCTCTAGTTTACTATGACCATGATCATAACCATGCACACGTCCATGTCCAGGGGCCAGGTCTGACAGCAATCTGACCTCTGAGGACACTCCTCGGTTGAGTCATTTATATTTTAGGTGACATATCATACATTTTAAAACCCTATTTTTAGTTACAAATGATGTGAGACACCTCACCTCAGAAGTGACTATGACACACCTATGTGTTTGACACTACAGCCGAGAGAAGCCCTGGCTTCCAGGACAAAGTCCATTATGTGTAACACAAAGCCCTCTTAACTTCGGCCTGCCCATCCCCAGGATCAGCTCTCTAGACCTGCTTGCTTTGGGAGTCATGTTCTGGCCACAGACTGTGCCTACATCCTCAGAATGTGCCAGACCACTTCCTACTTCTAGGAATTTGTAGATACTGTCCACTTGCCTGTGATTCCCCATCCCCATCTCCTTGTATGCAAGACCTTGAGTACACATCCACTTTGTGAAGTTTCACTGACCCAGCCCAGCAGAGCAGGTGAACATTGGTCATACCTTGGGTCAGCATGGTCTAGAGCAACAGTCTCAACCCAGTCAATTTTTACCCCCAAGGGACATGTGACAGTGCCTAGAGACTTTTGATCTGCAACAGCCTGGAGAGAAAGGAGGGAGGTTTGCAATAGGCATCTAATGAATAGGAGTCATGGATGCTGTTAAACACCCTGCAGTGTGCAGCAATGCCTCCACAGCACAGAACAAGCATGGTAAAGCCTTAACAGGAAGAGAACCAGGGCCCCAACAAGCCATCCTAATGAGGGTAAATACTCTAGTCAGGTGGGCCAGGTGAGGCTTCCCAGAAAAACTATGTCTAAGGGAATACCTGCTTCCTGTTCAAAGTAGAAGATTCTCAAGGAACAACAGGCCCTTCAAAATTTGTGGGCAAAGTTCAACTGGTCTAGACATTACTAGCATTTGAGCATAGGGGGCAATAGTTAGGGGAAGAGCTGAGAAGGATGGAGAGACATCACTGCTCCTCAAGGCTGTGTCACACAAGACCAGAGGCTTCAAACTGGGGATCTAAGGGTTTCAAGCATGGGAGAATCTCTGTCACAATGACATTTGGTAAAGATTCCTCTCTTTACAAGGAATAGACTATTCTTTTTTAATAATTTAGTTATCATTTTTATTTTATGTGTATGAGTGCATTGTTGCATGTATTTAAGTGCACCCATGCTGTGTAATGCCCACAGAGGTCAGAAGAGGGCTTTGGATTCCATGGAACTGGAGTTATGGATGGTTGCTAGCCACCAGGTAGGTGCTGGGAATCAAACCCAGTTCCTCTGCAAGAGCAGTCAGTGCTCTTAACCACTGAGCCATCTCTCCAGCACCAGAAGAGACTATAGGCATTGTGGTTTGACTATGAATGTCCCTCACAGGCTTATGTATTGGGGGCTTGGTGCCTAGCTGATGGGCTAGGAAATGATTAAATGAGCTGGGAAATGATTAAATCCTAAGAACTCTGGCCTAATCAGTGGATTGGTCTAATAGATTCATAATAGGATGGCATTACTGGGCAGTAGTGAAAGTAGGAGGTGGGACCTAGTTAGAGGAAGTAGGTCATTGGAGGTGTATCTTTAGAGGCTACATTTTACTGTGGTCCCTTCCTGTATTCCCTCTCTCTAAATGGGGTGAGCTGTTCCACATAGTTTCCCTGCCATGACAAACCAACCTCTACCATTGTGATCCAAAATAAATCCTTCCTTTCTTGGGTTGTTTTCTTCAGTGTTTTGTCACAGTGGTGAAAAGTTTGACTAACACAAGTTGGAAGGAAGCAAGTTAGAAGTTGTTACAGCAGGCCGGGCATGGTGGCACTCGTCTTTAATCCCAGCACTCGGGAGGCAGAAGCAAGCGGATCTCTGTGAGTTCAAGGCCAGCCTGGTCTACACAGTGAGTTTCAGGACAGCTGGGGCTACAGGGAGACCCTGTCTCAAAAGACCGAAAAAAAAAGAAGTTGTTATAGCAATCTGAGAGATGACAGTGGGCCAGGAAGGGGCAATGAGGAGGAAGAAGGTAAAGGATTCAAGAGGTGTTTAGGAGGTCCTGGTGGCTGAACTGGATGCTGAAAATGAAGGTTCTAAGTTAGTGAACAATCACATAGAGGGTACCATTCACTGATGGTAAATTTAAGGGACAAACAGAAGAGAAAGGCAAGTTCTACAAGAGCATAGATCTTTGTTTTCTTCATTGGTATACCCCTAAGTGCCTAGAACAGTGCCCATCACACAGTATACCAACAAACATCATAGACAGTCATTTTGCCACATTAGGAAGGTGTGGTGTATTCTCTAGTGACAAAGGAGATGAAGGACAACTGTCTTTGTAGAGCTGGCATTCTGTGGGGAGGAGGTACATGCATGTGACCTATTCATTGAAAAGAAAGGGACCAGGAATCCAAGTGAAAATATCACCCTTCCTCTCCTAAGTTCCCTAAGCTTCTCACCTAAAGAGATAAGAAAAGACAATCAGAAATCTCCTCTGCAGGAACTCCTGAGTAGCTGAACTAAAGCCATCTGGTCTCTCCAATATAAAATCAAATGGGCGAACCTGAAGCCTAGACCAACAAGTTTTACATACCCAATAAGAAAACAACCAAGGCACATCAAGTATACAAACAGAAACAAACTTCAGCTCAACAAAGGAAGGCATGAGTCCCACACAAAAAGCATAAACAACAAAAGAAATCCACACGCCAAAATCACAATGAAAAAATAGTATGAAAAATCCAAATAGTATGTCCCCATCAAACACCTACACTCCTATAGGAGAGTTTTACAACGAGAACCCCCTAGAGATAACCAAGGGCACAGAATCTAAAAGAGCAATCATCAACAGGATCAAAGAATAAATTCAATGAATTTAAAGAACACACAAACAAATCAAAGAACTAAAAGAAGATAGGGATAAACTTCTGAGTTCACAAAAGAGATAGAAGTATTGAAGAAAACTTTGGTTGAAATGAAGAAGGATGTGAAAGACTCAATAAGCCAATTAGAAATGACTGGAGAAAGCCTCACCAATAGAATGAAAGAAATGGAAAATAGAATATTAAGACTGGACTATAAACTTGACAAATTGGATGGCTTAAGCAAAGATTATTAAAAATTTAAGAAAACACAGGAATAGAATATACAGGAAATGTGGGACATCATGAAAATGCCAAATTTATGCATCATAGGCATAGAGGAAGGAGAAGAATCTCAGGATAAAGGTATGGACCAGATCTTCAACAGGATTGTAGAAGAAAATTTCACAAAATTAAAGAAACTCGTGCCCATTCAAATACAAGAAGCACATAGAACACCAAATAGACAGGATCAGAAAAGAAATTTCCCATGGCACATCATAGTAAAAACACTGAACATACAGAACAGAGAGAGAATACTGAAAGCTGCAAAAGAAAAACAAGTTACATATAAAGGAAAATCCATCAGAATCAGCTGACTTTTCAATGTAAACTATAAAAGCCATAGATGCCAACTCAAAATACTTTACCCAGAAAAAATATCTATTATAGTTGAAGGGGAAAGAAAACTCTTCCATGACATGAATAGGCTGAAAGAATTCACGTTCACAAAACCAGCCTTTCAGAGAATTCTTGAAGTGATACAAAAAACTAAAGAAAAGAATGACTATACCCAAGGGACAACAGAATGAAACTAAATGAAGGTATAACTATGGAAACACAAAGTTAGACCAAGAATGCAAACAGAAAAGGACTGGGACCAATATACATCTTTCCGTAATAACTTTAAATATCAATGAACTGAACTCCCTAGTCAAAAGACACAGGTTAATTGAACACCTTAAGAAACAAAATCCATCTTTTTGTTGTCTTCAAGAAACCCATCTCATCTTCAAGGACAAGGTACTACCTTAAGATGAAAGGATGGAAAAAATATTCCAAGCAAATGGCATTAAGAAACAAGCAGGTGAGGCAGAGGCAGGCGGATCTCTGTGAGTTCAAGGCCAGCCTGGTCTACTTGGTGAGTTCCAGGCTAGCTGGGGCTACAGCTTTCATCAAAAGGATGAAAAAAAGAAAGAAAGAAAGAAAAAAGAAACAAGCAGGGGTTGCAATTCTAATAGCTAATAAAATAGACTTCAAACTGAAACTAACCAAAAGAGATAAAAAGGGTCACTTCATTCTGATCAAAGGAACAATAAACCAAGAAGATATTACAATCATGAACATATATGCACCAAACTCTGGAGCAACCAACTTCATGAAAACAGTACTACAGGACTTTAAGACACATATTAACTCCAACGCACTAATATTAGGGGACTTCAGTACCCCACTGTCTCCATTAGACAGGTCAACCAGACAAAGAATAAACAGACATCTGAATTAAACAACACCATACATCAAATGGACCTAACAGATATCTAATGGAATATTCCACCCAAGCACCAAAGAATATACTTTCTATTCAGCACCCCATGCAACTTTCTCAAAAATTGACCACATATTGGGGCACAAAACAAACCTCAACAAACACACACTCAAAAAAAATTGAAATAATTCCATGCATTCTATCAGACCACAACGCAAGAAAGATTAAAATCAAAACTGGAAGAAGCCCTAGCAAATACACAAACTCATGGAGATTAAACAACACACTTCTGAAGATGAGTGGGCTAAAGCAGAAATTAAGAAAGAAATAAAAGTATTCCTGGAATTAAATTAAAGGACAATGCAATACAACAAAACCTCTGTGACACTTTAAAAGCAGTCCTAAGAGGGACATTTATAGCTCCAACTGCCCACATCAAAAATCAGAAAGAACACAAATAAATGACTTAACATTGCAACTCAAGACTCTTGAAAGGCAACAATAAATGAAAACCAACAGCAGACAAGAAGAAATAACAAAAATCAGAGCAGAAATTAATGAACTAGAAATAAAGAAAACAATACAAAGAATGAACATATCTAAGAGCTGGTTCTTTGAAAAGATAAACAAGACAGAGAGACCCTTAGCTCAGTTAACCAAAAGAAAGAAAGAGCACCTCCAAATCAACAAAATCAGAGATGAGAGGGGAAACATCACAAAAGACAACAAAAAGATCCAGAACATTATAAGGGTATACTTTAAAAACCTTTATGTGCTGGGCATGGTGGTGGACACGTTTAATCCCAGCACTCGGGAGGCAGAGGCTAGTGAATGTCTGTAAGTTCAAGGCCAACCGGTCTACTTAGTGAGTTCCAGGCCAGCTGGGACTACAGGGAGACCCTGTCT
>NW_008350388.1:324789-330247 GCF_000622305.1 Nannospalax galili
AATTGAAAACCAAAAGAATGGACCGGTATCTAAAATCATAGGAACCACCAAAACTAAACCAAGATGAGATCAACAGCTTAAACAGATCCATAACATATAAGGAAACTGAAATGGAAATACAAAACCTCCAGATTGAAAAAAGCCCAGGCCCAGATGGATTCACAGCAGAATTCTACGAGACATTTAAAGAAGATTTATATCCAAGCGCGTCTTTGATCCCAGTACTCGGGAAACAGGTGAATCTCTGAGTTCAAGGCCTGTCTGGTCTACATAGTGAGTTCCAGGCCATCTGGGGCTACAAGGAGACCCTCTCCCGAAACAAACAACAACAAAAAAGCATTTAAGTAATCAAAACTAGTTATAAATAAAGAAAAACCAAATTACAAAAATGTTTCCAATAATCATGATGGTCAAATGGTGGTATTTTTTATTTTTATTTATTTTACTTTTTATTTTTATTTGTGTATATGTGTATGTTTCTGTGTGTATGTGTGTGTTTATGTGTCTGTGTGTATGCCACATGTGTGTAGGTACCCATGGAGGCCAGAAGAAGGTGTTGGATCCCCTGAAGCTATAGTTACAGGCAGTTGTGAGCCACCCAACAGGGTACTGGGAATCAAACTCAGGTCCTCTAGAAGAGCAGCAATCACTCTTAACCGCTGGGCCATCTCTCCAGTCCCTAGTAGTATCCTTAAAATCTAAAGAATGTACTAAAACCAGGTCTGCTGGTCAGACGTGTGAGGTGGAAGACCTCAGACTCAGAAGCCTGAGGCAAGAGGATTCAAGGCCTGTCTCAGGTATCCAATGAGCTTAAAGCCAGTCTGGGTAACTTAAGAAGACTTTGTCTTAAAAAATTTTTTTTCATATCTGGTAATACAGCTCAGTGATAGAAGTCTAGATGGAGTGAGATCTTGGGTTCAATCCCCAGTACCCAAACCAGGATACACTAAATTAATGAGAAATACTAAAACCTCAGAGAAAATAGGTAAAAGGCACAAATAGTTCACTAAAAAAAGGTAAGAACATATAATGACCATAAAAACTGACTTTCAGAATAAGCTAAGAAACTGTGAAACAAAGTAATATACCATTATTTGCTCATAAAATTAGCAGAAAGGAAAAAATAAAAGTCATGGTTTAAATATGGAATTATAGAAGCTTTCAAATACAGGCTGAGTAAAAAGGAAAATTAGTAAAATGTTTTTTAGAAACTATCAATATTCAAAAATACTAAAAAAATTCATGATCTTTTACTACATGTCTTAAGTGGGAATATGCAAGAAGTCATTGGAATTTTGACAGGTTTGAATACAAAAATGTTTGATATGGTTTTTTTTTTAATTGATTCAAGAATTTCATACAAGATTGGTATGGTGACACACAACTTTAATCCCAGCACTTGGGAGGTAGAGGTAGGTGCAGCTCTATGAAACTGAAGCCAGCCTTGTCTACATGCAAGTTCCAGGCTAGCTGGGGCTACAGGGAGACCATGTCTCAAAAAAAAGAAAGAAAAACGGGGGGGGGGGGGAAAGAGAAAGAATTTCATACTATGTATTTTAATCATCTTCTAGATCCCCTGCCCCACCTCTACTCCATTTACTAGTCCCCTCCCAACTTCATGTCCCCTCTCTCTTTTTCTTAAAGACCTATGAAGTCTAATCTGTGTTTCTCAAATGCTCTTGGTTGTGAGTCCATCCCTTGGAGTCAGGTCAGTGTACCTGGTGTCATTCCAGTAAGGAAAACTGGCTCTCTCTCTTTCAGCATCTATCAATTCCCAATAGATCCCATGCTGGACCCTGTCTGGCTTGGGTTTCACAGGTCTTGTGCATGCTGTCATAAGCACTGTGAGCTCACTTGTGCAACTCTGGGGTGTCTAGACAATACAGTTTCCTTGTATTCATCTCTGCCTCTGCCTCTTACAATCTTTCCAGCCCTCTTCAATGATCTCTGAGCCTTGAGAGGAAAATGTGTGGTATAGGTATCCCCTTTAGGGCTGAGTACTCTTCGGTCTCTTAGTCTCTGCACATTAACCAGTCGTGGGTCCTGGTTAATATGCTATTTTTACTCTTCCTAAACAAAATATGATTTAAACATTCAGTGACAGAAGGTATCAACTGTAGAATGTCTGTTTGATGATAAACCTATGCAGTTATTAAAACACTCTCAAATAACATGTATTGATGTTGTTTGAACATTTCCTACAAATGTGTATGAAGGGCCTTAAAGATACTCACCCCTGGAAACTGGAGAGATGGCTCAGAGGTTAACAGCATATGCTACTCTTCCAAAGGACTCAGGTTTGGTTCCCAGCACTAATGTTAGGTGGCTCACAACTACCTGTAACTATAGCTCCAAGGGATCCAATGCCCTCTTCTGGCCTCCTTGGGTGTGCGCATGCACATGCGCGCATGTGTACACACACATATACAGCATACACTCACAACACACACATACACATAAATAAAAATTTTAAACAGTAAATTTAAAAATATTAAAAGATACTCACCCTTGGAACAACGTAGGGTATGTAAATTTCAAAACAGACAGGACATACTGAAAAACAAATTGCAGATTAATAGACACACTGAATGACAGAGAATTGATAGAGCATATAATGAAATTCTTATTGAAGAAATATAAGTACATTCAAATTTCTAAAATGCTTTCATTTCCCCAAATCATACAATTGGGCAGGGGGTTGGGGGAATGGCCTTCTAAACCTTACTGAAGAGAAGGGTTTTTTGTTTAGTTTTGGTTGGTTTGGTTTTTTGAGACAGGGTCTCCCTATAGCCCCAGCTGTTTTAGAACTCTTTATGTAGAGCAAGCTAGCTCACAGAGATCCACCTGCCTCCCAAGTGCTGGGATTTTTTTAAGTACAGCTCAGCTAAGGTAATTTGTATTATTTGTTGTGGTTGTTTATTTGTTCGAGACAGGATCTTACTCTGTAGCCCAGGCTGGCCTACAACTTGCTAGTAACCCAGGCAGGTCTCAGGCTTGAGACAATCCTGCAGTGATATCCTGAGTGCTTACAGATGTATGCCACCATTCCCAGCTTCAATTTGTACTTACACTGTCGCTTAAATTCTTTTGTGTGTGTGTATTGTGTCTACATAGTCATATGTGTGCTTGCAAACACAGGTGTGCCATGGCACATGTGTGGAGGTCAAAGGATGGCAACCTTGGGGTATCATACAGTCCTCACCTTCCACCTTGTTTTAGATAGAGTCTTTTGTTGTTCTCTGTTGACTATGCCAGGCTAACTGGCCTGCAAGCCTCTGGGGATTCTCCAGTCTCTGCCTCCCAGCTCCCTGAAGCAGTGCTGGGGATATACACTTTTTTACTCCACATCCACCTTTTACATGGGTTCTGGGGATCTGAACTGAGGTCCTCACAATTGAGCTGCCAGCACTCTCCCATAAGCCCTCTTCCCCGTCCTTCTATTAAATCTCTTAATCAAATTTATAGAACTTTGTAAATGGAGGAATTGTAGTTTTGAAGTATCTTTTTCTATTAAGAACACTTTATGGATTTTTTTTTAAGGCTGACACCATTAAATACTTAGGAAAGAACTCTGTTAATTCTCCACATGATCTTAAAAAAAAAATGGAGCCAAAACATTGTGCAAGCTCACCTAGGGATTTTCCCCAGGCATGAGTCTACCCAGAATTCTCCTTTGTGTGAACCAACACCATGATGATGGCTAATTTCCTGCACTGCATTCTACATGTATGATTCTTCCCTGAAGTGTTCTTACCACATAGATCAACGTGTTCCTCCCTTCCTTCCCCTGATGCTTTTATTCTGAACTAGAGAAAGGGAAAGGAGAAGTGAGCATGTCTGACCACCCATCATACCCAGGCACGTCCTTCATTATGATACCAAATATTGACTCAGTTTATTGTGTGCTTATTGTGTGTGTTATTATTACCTTTGGCCTAGACACTGGGGGAGATCTAAGATGCTGAAGCTCAGGGATGGGGGTATAGCTCCCCCCATTTGCCTAGCATATGTAAGGCTCTGGGTTCAATTGCTAGCACCATAAAACATAAAATGCTGAAGCTCTCACCTCACTTTTGCTAAAGAACAGTGAAAAAGGAAATCTGTGACAAATAGAAACTTAGTTCTAAATAGTCTCTGAGCTGGGTATGGTAGTGATGTCTGAAATGCCTGTACTCTAGAGGTAGCAGCAGAAAGATACAAATTCCAGGCCAGCCCGGACTATAGAGCAATACCCTGTCTTAGAAAAATAAATAGGGTGGTAGGATGGCTCAGGGGGTAAAGGCGCTTGCCACCAGCCATGATGACCTGAGTTCAATCTCCAGAACCCACATGGTGGAAGGAAAGAACCCATAAAAATGGCATAATTAGGGCTAGAGAGATGGCTCTACAGTTAAGAGAACTGGCTGCTCTTGTAGAAGACCCAGTTCAAGTCGCAGCACCTACATGGTAGCTAACTCCATAACTCCAGTTCCAGGGAATTTGACACCCTCTTCTGGCCTCCATGGGCATCACACACACACATGGTGCACTTACATGCAGGGAAAACATACACATAATAATATAAAATAAAATAAAATTCTAATGGGGCTGAAGAGATGGTCCAGCAGTTAAAAGCACTAGCTGCTCTTGTAAAGAGCCTGGGTTTGGTACCCAGGACCCACATGGTGGCTAACAGTCTATAACTTCAATTCCAAGGGATCTGACACCCTCTTTTGGCATTGCATACATGTGTGTGTTGCCCTTACACACATGCTGGAAAAACATTCATACATATAAAAACTAAAATAAATTTAATGGCATAATTATCACTACATAATATAATCACAGTTAATCAAAGCTTATAGACTTTTTCTGGCATTTTCCATTTGATATTTTTATACTGTGGTTGGCTGTGAGTACCAGAAACGACAGGTAATAGGAGATCAGTATACTTGATCTAAACTGACCAGCATAGCATGGACTGTAGGAAGGAAGCCTGACCGTCCTGGTTGAAAAAAAGCAAAGGACATAAAAGGTTCAAGATTGGGACTGGAGAGATGGCTCAGTGGGTGTCTTTGTTTCTTCATTGCTGTGACAAAATACTCTGACCAATATCAACTTGGGGAGGAAAGGGTTTATTCAGCTTACATCTCCCAGGTCGCAGTTCATCAGGGAGCCCAAGGTAGGAACTCGGGGCAGGAACCTGGAAGAAGGAGCTGGAGCACAGGCCATGGAGGAACGCTGCTTACTGGCTTGCTCCCCTGGCCCCTGCTCAGCCTGCTTTCTTATGCAACACAGGCCCACCTTCTCAGGGGCGGTACCACCCATAATGGGCTGGGCCTTCCCACATCACTCATCAAGAAAATGCCCCTCAAACATGGCCACAGGCCAGTGCAATAGAGGCAATTCCCCAGTTGTGGCTCCTTCAACCCAGGTGTGTCAAGTTGACACTAAAGCTATCCAGCACAGTGGGTAAACA
>NW_008350388.1:330427-332580 GCF_000622305.1 Nannospalax galili
AATAAATGTAACTTTATTTTATTTTATTTTATTTTTTTAAGATTCAAGCTTCTAGGGCTGGCTACATCTGTAATCCCAGTACTCAGTACCTGGAGACTGGAGGGTCAGAAGTTCAAGGTCATCCTTGACTACATAATGAGTTCAGACTGGAATACATGAGGCCCTGTGCCAAAACAAAGATTCGAGCTTCTAAGACTCACAGAATTCACCAGAATCCTACCCTGGGACCTGGCACTCCCTTCTCCTCTATTTTTTATTTATTTATGTATTTACTTACTTGCTTATTTTTTATCTTTTCAGACAAGATTTCCCTATATAGCTCAGGCTGTCCTCGAATTTACAATCCCTGCCTCAGCACTCCAGAGTGCTGGGATGACAAGCCTATGCTACATCTGGTCCCTCTTCTCTACTCTTGCTCTCACCTCCTTTCCCCTCCTTAGACAATTTCCTTGTTTCCCCTTCTTTCCTGCTTTTCCTGCTCTGTCCACCTGGCTCTGACACTTCCCAAGAGTCCCCAGCCAAAGCATGCCAAACCATCATATTTAAATTCTGAAGACAGCACGACAAATGCCAATGTACTTACGAAAGGAGTATCAGTTCTCAATAAATACTATTTGCCTGCTGGATTTTTTTTTCTTAAATAAAATGTGGGTTGCTCCCCCTGCCCCGCCCCCCACAACTGATGCCATGGCTTATGCATTTTGATTAAAAACATGTTATTTTGTCTCTTCTCATGAGTATATGACATAAAAGAAAGTCATTTTGTTTTCAAGTAAAACATTATCAATATGCCCATCAGATTAGGTAGGCAAATCAGAATACCTAAACTGAGAAGATCACAGTTTCATTGATATGTATTCCTCAATAGACATGACCAAAAAGAATCTTTTCATTTAGCTACCTAGCCAAAGAGAAGCAAACAAATCTGTCAAAAGCTAGTAATCATTGTGTCGCACAATAAGCAAAAGAGATTGTTCTTCCCTTCCTTTTGTTTTTTTCCAGCACAAATATTACTTACAAAGCATCTACCATGACCATGGGCACTAGGGGAATGCTTTTAAACTGAGGGTCATGATCCCATATGGAGACATGTAACTGAATGTGAGGGGTCATGAAAAAATAGCAATAGTAAACGGTTTCTGAATTCACAATGGCTAAAAATTCAAAATCAAATGCATAAAGAGCATCTACCAAGGTATTTCTCCTGCTTGCACCTGGTAACCACATGACTCAAACACCTCAGTTCAGATCAAGATTATTGTACATTGTAAACTGCAGTGTTTAGGGCCATACATACAAAGTTTTCTGCTCTTACAGAATCATATAGTCTCAACTATGGAAAACAGACTAACATTTCCCTACCATTTCATTCCTCAGCATGTCATTTTCAAATTACGATAGCTTTGAGTCCTATTGTGTTAGGCAGACAAGCACATCTAGCCCATTAGTATGCAAATTTGCTTTCATCTTTAACAAACTGTAAAATTGTTTTAAAATAAATTTATGATTTATTATCAATAAATATTTTATTTGTATACTTATTTTATATATCTATGTATCCAACATTGCATAAAGGGCAAAAGGGTGTAAAACATTTAAGAAACCCTGTGGCTCCTCACTTTCATCAACCCTCTCAAGAGGACTCTATTCCATCTAGGTTTATAGAGATGAAAGTCCCAAAGGCCAAGTGAAAGAAACCAGTATAGAAACCCATCAAAGCCTCCCAACCAGGCTGCATTTATGGACCGTCAAAGGCTAATCACTTTTATAACTAAAAATCATCTGAAAAGGGAAATCTAGGGGCATATCTGCATACACTGACAGCAGCCATCCTCATTCAGAAAGACAGCATGGGTCTGGAGAGATGATTCAGAGGTTAAGAGCACTGGCTGTTCTTGCAGAGCATCCGGTTCGGCTCCCAATACCACATGGTGGTTGACAAGCATCCGTATCCATAACTCAGTTCCAAGGGAATCCAACGCCCTCTTCTGACCTTCAAGGGCACTGCATGATGGGTGCATTTACATATATGCAGGAAATACACTCATACACATAAAATAAAAATATTTTTTTTAAAAAAGGTATAAGGAATCACTGTTTTCTGACAGCAAAAGGAAAATGTGGAGCAAGCAGGGGAAAGTTGGAGGGGCGGG
>NW_008350388.1:334031-394854 GCF_000622305.1 Nannospalax galili
AATGTTCCTGACACACCCATAAGCTACCTTTTGGCCTCCTGGTCTGTATACACGAGGGGCCTTAGGGCTGACCCCACTCACCCCATCTTGGACACTATGCCCAGTGACCACCTGGCTGCCCCAGCAGTTTGAAGAAGGATGTCCATCATTTGTTTGTTTTTTTCTTGGTCTTTTTGAGACAGGGGCTCCCTGTAGCCCCCGCAGCTGTCCTGGAACTCACTGTGTAGACCAGGCTGGCCTCGAGCTCACAAAGATCCACTTGCTTCTGCCTCCCAAGTGCTGGGATAAAAGGTGAGTGCCACCACGCCCGACTTCTTAAAATATTTTTAAAGAAGTCAAGCTGCTGAGGAAGACACTAAGATGACTAGGATTTCAAGAAAAATTCCATTGTGTTGAAATATCAGTAAAGAGATCTTATCTGGATGTGGGCCTGGAGGGCTGTGATCCCAGTCCTCTGGGTATGGAGGCAGGTGCTTCAGATGATCAAGGTTCAAAGGGGCCTGGCGGCGCATGCCTTTGATCCCAGCACTCAGGACGCACGCAGAGGCAGGCGGTCTCTGTGAGTTCAAGGTCAGCTTGGTCTACATATCAACTTCCAGGCCAGCTGGAAATACAGGAAGCCCCTGTCTCAAAAAGACCAAAAGAAAAAAAAAAGATTCATCCCCTGCTACTGCTACATAGGGAATTTGAAGCCAACCTTGGTTGGGTACCTGAGACTTTGGTGGAAAGGGAAAGAGAGTGGGGTGGGGGCTCTTTTCCAAAGACAAGTTTTAAGCACAACTTCTATTCCTAGGATAGAAAATTAACCCAGGTTCTGACAAATAGTAGGAAATATACATGAAAACGTATTATTGTACTGGGCCAGTAAATAAAAGGTGCAGGTGGGCGGAGAGATGGCTCAGCAGGTAAAGAGCCTGAGGCCAAACCTGATGACTTGAGTTTGATCCTCAGACCCCACATGATGGAAAGTGAGACCGAATTTCACAGGCTGTCCTCTCACCTCCACCTGTGCACTATGGCACACAAACATAAAATTTTAGAGAGAGAGAGAGAGAGAGAGAGAGAGAGAGAGAGAGAACTTCTCCAGCATAGACGTACACAGGTTTTTTTTTTTTTAAACACCTATCTTCAATCTTCAATCTTTTCTCTCAAACCATACATGCATCCACATTGTGAACCTCAGTGTAGAGCTGTGGATGGGAAAAGTTACACTTGGGTAACTTTTATATTTATCTGAAGGCATACTCTGTTTCTCTTAACTCTCTCAAGCAGCATAGAAAAGCTGGCTTCAGCCTGTCTCTTTGAAATCTCATCACAGAACTGCACTTCCCATTTTTCCACAGGTCTCTGCCTGGACCTAATCATTGGTCATGGGAAGGGACCAGGAGAGAGATGGAGGTGGACCTGGTTACCCATCCCTATGCTCCCTGCCCTCTTCCTCCTTCAAGCCATCTGGACAAATTGTACGGGGTGGGGGGGTGCAACTGTCTTTACGTTATTAAAAAGAGGAAATACGGAGTAGGCAAAGAGGAGATGAAGCTTAGCATGCACTTCATTTTCCTTCCCGAAGCGCACACACAATGGAACTCCCTTCACAAAGGCACGCTCACTTCCCACTTGATAGGTGAAAGTAGGCGATGGATGAATCCGGTTGCTAGGGAGAAAGCACCAGGACATAGATAAAACTCCATCGGAATAGAGTTTATTAGCAAAGGAACACATGAGACAGAGAGTCCCTCCCCGGCCGGGAAAATGTCTGCCCAGGTCGTGAGCTGGGGTCTTTTTAAAGGGGGAGGCTTCTGGGAGGGGGGTACAAAAGGGGGAAGATATATTTTTTTAAAGTTAGGCTGGGGGTCGCGTGACTGTTAAAACCTGCTCCCTTTAGAGATCAAAGGGGAAGCCTGCTGTGTTGGCCAAACAGTGGAGAAAAGTCTGCTTCACTTAACTTCAAAGACCAGGGTGCTTATCAACTCCATTCCCTTTTCTCAGGGGCTTGTGAGGTTGTGAGGCCCAGTTGGTGAGGGGGCGGGGCTATCTGAACCTTAACACCACTCATCAGTTTAAGCCACAGATTTGTGCCTCCCTCTCCAAAACATCAACCTTCAATAATAAGAAGAAAAAGGTTATTGGGCTAGACGTAGTGGGTGTGGTGGTTTCCATAAGAAATGTCCTCCATGGGCTCAGGTATTTGAACACTTGGTCTCCAGTTTGTGATGCTGTTTGAGGAGGTTATGGAACCTTTAGGAGGTGGAGGTTTGCCAGAGGAAGTGCATCACTAGGGGTAGGCTTTGAGGGTTTATAGCCTCATCCCACTTCTAGTTTTCTCTCTCTGCTTCTTGAGTGTGGCTAGAAATGTGATTAGCCAGCTACCTGCTCTGGTCACAGCCTGCCATGCCTCCCCCAGCATTATGACTCTCCCTCTGGAACCACAAGCCAAAGTAAACTTTCTTCTGTAAGTAGCTTTTGGCCATGGTGTTCTATCATAGCATCAAAAAGTAACTAATACAACAAACATTGGTACCAGGAGACATGAGTTTGTTGCTATAAAAAACCTGACCCCCTTCCCATCACTGGGGTTATAGACACAAGCCATGAGCCAGCATACTCAGCTTTTACCATGATGCTTGGCACCAGAACCTGGGTCCTTGTGTTTGTACAATAAGCACTTTATCAGTTGAGCTATCTCTCCAGTCCAGGATTGAATTTTTTGAGACTGAGTTATAGGGACTTTTGAGGTTGTACTAAATACATTTTGCATGATATGGCCAGGAGTGGACTGTGATGGTTTGAATGGGGGCAGGAGCTCGTGTCTTTGAACACTGGTGGTGCTGTTCGAGGAGGTTATGAACCTTTAGGATGTGGAGCCTTGCTGGAAGAAGTACATCACTAGGGTGAGCTTGAGAGTTCATAGCCTCACCTCACTCCCAGTTCAATCTCTCTGCTTCATGTTTGTGGTTGAAGATGTGATCTCTCATCTTCCTGCTCTTGCCACCATGTCTGTAGCTTATTCCCCCACTAGGATGGATTAATATTCTTCAGGAACCATAACCCAAAATAAACTTTCATCCTTAAGTTGCCTTTGGTCATTGCATTTTATCACAGCAACAAAAAGTAATACAGTGGAACACTTCTATAATTTCAACTATTTGGGAGACTGAAGCCAGTTGACCTCAAATTCAAGGCCAGCCTTGGCAACATAGACTCTACCTTGAAAAAATTATAGAAGACTAGAAAAAATGAAACTTTCCAAACCGCATGAAACACATGAAGAAATAAATCCAACGATATATGAATGGAATCTTAAAATGTCACCACACCATGGGCATGAAACAAAATATTCCCATACCATGGCATCTCTCATAAAATATTACCTTTAGAAGGTTTGTTAAAAGGATAAAATGTCTGCAATCAAGACTTAAATCTCATTGCTAGGAAACACTGGCTTTGATAGAATCCTGTGGTATTTTCTTTCTGTTTCCCTTTGGCCCAAGCCTTGTACAGTACTGCCTGAAAAACAATGGATATGCCAGCTTAGTTCCTTTTTAAAAGGGAACATTGAGGAAGAGGGGGGCAGAAAGAATGTAAAAATCAGATAGGGAGCAGTGCTGTGAAACGCTGTCTTGTGGAAATGACACTGCTACTGTACTCATAAACCCACAGAAGCTATGGTTATTTGCATAAGACCCACACAAGATTAAGCCAACAAGATCAGTCAGCATTCTATCCGGCAACACTAATTGGACTCAGTGGGCAAAGAAAAAAGATATGAAGGTGTGAAGGAGACGTGTTAAAGGGTGTCCAGGAGGGGTGAGAGTGGATAATTGGGGAAGGATATGATCAAGGTACATTGAATACATGTACTAAATAGCCAAAGAATAAATAAAAGTATTATTTTAAAATTTGTTCATATGGTATTAAGTTTAATTTCTGCGATAGTGTCAATTGTCAACCTGATGGAATCTAGAATCATCCAGGGGGTATAGGTCTCTGGGCATGTCCATGGGGGATTATCTTAATTACATTCATTGAGGGGAGAATATCCACCCAGTATGGGTGACACCAATCCCTGACTGGGATCCTGGACTGTATAAGTGGAAAAGGGGAAGGGTGATGGGGAGATGGCTCAGTGATTAAGAGCACTGACTATTCTTGCAAAAGACCCAGGTTCAAGTCCCAGCACCCATACAGTGGCTAACACGCATCTTTAAGTACAGTTCCTGGAGAACAGTTCCTGGAGATCTGAAGGCCTCTTCTGGCCTTCACAGGCATTGTATGACACAGATTCACTTACATCCATGCAGGCAAACACTCATACACATAAAATTGAAATAAATGAATAAAAATAAATATTTTGATCTTTTTGAGACAGAGTCTCCCTGTAGCCCCAGTTGGCTTGAAACTTGTTATGTAGATCAGGCTTGCCACCATCTCACAGAGATCTGCCTGCTTCTGCCTCCCTAAGTGCTGGCATTAAAGATATATATCACCATACCTGACTGTAAATAAAAATTTGTAATGGAGAAGGGAGCTGTGCTGCAGCTCATTATTCTGTTCTTGGTTGTGTGAGGTGACCAGCTGCTTCAATGCCCTGCTGTCCTGATTTCCCCACAATGAAGGGCTTCATCCTTGGACCATGAGCCAAAATAAACCCTTTGTCCCTTAAGTTGCTTTTGTCACAGTATTTTATCACAGCAACAGGAAAAGAAACTAAGACAATCTCATTTCTGTTATGCATTGTCATGAAGATACCAAAGAGTTTTAGTATGTGGTTTAATATTTTAGTGCCTGATTTTATTTTTAAGGATCACAGTAATAAAATAATTCAGAATCTGGACCTGGCTTCTGGTCAGATGCAAAAAAATGCCAACTAAATATTATTTATAAACAAATGTTATGGAAGATCAATGTTGTTCCCAAACATGGCCAGAAATTCTAATCAAGTCAAAACAGAGAAATTGGGAGACTATGCTGGTTAAGAAACTTTCTATCACATCAGAACATACAACACATACTAGCTTAAATAACAATACATTGATTCGTGCAATTGAAAAGTCCACTAGCACTGGAAAAGGGAAAAAGCCCAGAAATCAATCAAGCTTCAAGTATAGTTTGATCCAGGTGTTCAGCAGTGTCCATAGGGTGTGGGGTATCACTGTGAACTAGAGTGAACACAGATGCTGACTTCACTAAAATAGTTATGATTTGGTTTTGTGGTCACATAGTTCTTTTTTTATTTTTTATTTTTATTTTATGTGTATGAATGTATTGCCTGCATGTATGTAGTGCACCCATGCCATGCAATGCCCACGGAGGACAGAAGAGGCTGTTGGATCCCCTAGAACTGGAGTTACAGACAGTTGTTAGCTGCCATGTGGAATGTATTGCCTGCATGTATGTAGGTGCACCCATGTTGTGCAATGCCCACGGAGGACAGAAGACACTGTCGGATACCCCAGAACTGGAGTTACAGAGAGTTGTTAGCTGCCACGTGGGTGCTGGGATTTGAACCTGGGTCTTCTGCAAGAACAGTCAGTGTTCTTAACTGTTGAGCCCCAACTCACACAATTCTTAACAGCAACCTTTTCACCCCTATGGGCTTACTGGTCTGGATGATAAATTGTATGGTGATCAACACTATTAGCTTCTCCATCACTGTAACAAATAGCTGAGAAAACACTTTACAAAGGAAAGGTTTCTTTGGGCTTAGTTCAGAGGTTTCAGTTCACCATGGCTGGGAGGACACAAGCAAGGCCAGGAAGCACACAGAGAAAGAATGCCTGCCCTGGGGAGCCTCTTCCTTCTTGCCTCTTTATTCCTTTCCAGCCCCTGCCTAGTAGGTGATGCTGCCTGCCTTCCCCTCCCCTTAGCTAATCTTCTCTAGAAATATCCTCAGACATACGCAGAGGTGTGCATTACTTCTCACCCTAATAAGGTCGACAATCAATGTTAATCATCCTATCAGGCCAGCAAGATGGCTCAGAAGGAAAAAGGTGCTTGCCCCATAACCCTGGCAACCTGAGTTTGATCTCTGGAACCCATGTAAAGGTAGCAGGAGAAAACTAACTCCCACAAGTTGTGCCACTGACTTCCACATAAATGTGCACGCATGCGCACGCACACACACACACACACACACACACACACACACACACACGAACCCAGTTTCTTCCTGTCCTCTGTTGAGAATGCTTGGGTTCCCATGAGATTGTTGCTGTCATCAGTGACCAGGGCTGCAAATCCCTTCATTCAGCCTTAGAATAGAAAACTTCTTTCTCCATTTAACAAACTATAATCTTGTTCTTCAAAACCAGGCATCTCTCAAGACAAATGTCCATCTGGAAATGACCACATCTAAGACAGTTTGATGCATTGACTTCTTTATGCCTGTTTATGACATATGTCATGATTTGGAACACACACAACCAATAAACAAAGAACCGTGGGCCGGGGAGATGGTTCAATGGATAAAGCACCTGCCATAGAAGTGTGAGGATCTGCATTCAGGTCCCCAGAATCCACATGAATCCAGACATGGTATTGCACATCTGTAATTGCAGAACTTCTAAGGCAACATGGGAGACAGAGACAGGAGAATCCACAAAATCTCACGGAGCAGCTAGTCTGTTGTACACAGCAGCAAACAACAAAAGATCCTGCCTCAAGGCAGAAGGCAAGGACTGGCCCGTGAGGTGGTCGTCTGCCCTCCATATGCATGCCACACACAGACACATACACATCACACACGAACCACCCCCCCCCACACACACAAATTAGTAACGTAATCACTAAGCAAAATTGGTTGTCAAACTGTACTGTCTAAGCAAATCCAAGATATAGTCAAGATGGTTAAGATAAACAAACTAAAAATTACTTCTCCTGGTAGTTATTTAAGGAAATCTATTTCAGGGCTAAATAGTCCTTACAAAGAACATTTTGATCTAGCAGAACCGGCTGGAGGCTAATGATTAATGTTTACCGGAGATTTTCTAAGCTCTTTCAGTAAATGAACAAATTCAATTGATCCTGCATTGTTTCCTAGGTATTGCTTATCTTATTTTCTTTTAGAGAATTTGCTTATCAAGCAGAAACTGCCAGAATAGTGAAGAGCAATGCAAACAGAAATTGATGTTAGCATTAAATGTGCTGATAGATCTTGCCAGAGTTGTTGACTTTTCTAAAACTGTATTATTCTGCTCCACAAAGCAAACAAAGTAATAAAATCAAATAAAAGCAAAGTCAGCAGCATTGGCATTCAAACGACAAGCTATTATGTGTGAGACTGAGGTAGACCTACACACATGAAAAGAATGTTAGACTTTTGAGACTCAAGTTAGTATTAGTTGGTTTTCTTTTAATTTTTAAAATTTTATTTTATGTGTATGCGTGTATTGCCTGCATGTAGGTAAGTGCACCCGTGCCCTGCAATGCCTGCAGAAGACAGAAGAGGCTGTCAGATCCCCTGGAACTGGAGTTACAGACAGTTGTTAGCTGCCATGTGGGTGCTGGGATTCAAACCCGGGTCTTCTGCAAGAACAATCAGTTTTCTTAACCACTGAGCCATCTATCCAGCCCCAGTATTAGCTGTTTTTTAATAATGCATCCATAAGGGCCGGGCGTGGTGCTGTACACCTTTAATCCCAGCACTCAGGAGGCAGAGGCAGGCGGATCTCTGTGAATTCAAGGCCAGCCTGGTCTGCACAGCGAGTTCCAGGACAGCTAGGGTTATATAGTGAGACCCTGTCCCAAAAATCCAAAAACAATTTTAGGGTTCTAGGTAGTAGTTCAATGCCTACATTTGAGACCTGGCTAAAAAGAGGAGTTTAGATAAAATGATGTCTTGTGTAATTTCCACTCTCAAATATTTTTAAAAAGTTTTTGATTACATTTTTTTATTTGGGGGTGTGTCTGTATGCACATGCACACATGTGTATGTGTATGGATGTGCATGTGGAGGTCAAAGGACAATTTGTGAGAGTCCATTCCCTCCTTCTATCATGTGGGTCTCAGGGATTGAACTCAGGTCATCAGGTTTGGCAGAAAGTGCCCACTGAAACGTCTCACTAGGCCCTTAAATATTTTTAATGAGTTTTTATGATAGCACATGTTGATGGATGAAAAGACTCAACAATGTTACCATGGCAGTGTTCCCCAAACCAATTTATAGACTCTGTTCATCCCTATAGGTTCCAGCGGCTTTGCTTTCTTTGCAGACATTAACAAGATCCTAAAATTCAATACACCCATTATAGTCAAAAGCCCTGAAAAAGAGCAAAGGTAAAGGACTTGAAATTTGGGGGTTCATAGATTACTACAAAGCTACAACAGCCAGTCTAGTATAGGATTGGTATCAGATATACATATTGATCAGTGGAATCAAACTGATAGTCCAAAAATAAACCCTCACATTCACGGCCAATTGATTTTGACAAGACAACCAAATGAACAAAGAATAGCACTTTTCAGCAAATGGTGCAGGGACAACTGGATCCATGAAGGCAGAATGAACGGAGACCTTACCTCATACATCAGGGGAGAATTAAATGTAATGGAAATGGAAAAGGCCAGTCTCAAAAGCCACATATTGTATAACTATATTTATATTAAATATCCTTAATAGGCAAATCTACATAGAGGAAAAACAGAATAGTAATTGCCCGGGATTGGGGAGGGGAGTAGATTGCCTGCTAACAGGCAGTGTTTCTTTATAGCATTGATGAAAGCACTACGTGTTGATGGCTACACAGCTTAGTAATAGTCTAAAACTCATTGAATTGGACACTTCTGTTCTACTCATTTTCTATTGCTATGATAGAACTGTGACCAAAACCAACCCAGAGAGGAAGGGATTTATTTGGCTTACACATTCCAATCATAGTTCATTCTTGAGGGAAGCCAGAACAGGAAGTCAGGGCAGGAACCTGGAGGTAGGAACTGAAGCACTGACCACAGAGGAACACAGCTTCTGCCTTGCTCCCCTGGTTTATCCTCAGCCTGCTTTCGTATACAACCCATTGTCCACAATGGCCTGGGCCCTCCCACAGCAATTAGAAATTAAGACAATGCCTCACAGACAGACACAGGCCTAACTGCTAGAGGAAATTCCCCAATTGAGGGTCCCTCTTCCCAGGTGTGTCAAATTGAAAACTGACGCAATCCAGCACAGCTTTAAATGAATCAATTTATATGGCGTGTGAATTATATGTCAGTACCATTATTTTTTTTGTTTGTTTGTTTTTTAAAAAGCACAGCTGGGGCTGGAGAGATGGCTCAGCAGTTAAGAGCACTGACTGCTCTTACAGAGGACTCAGGTTTGATTCCCGGCACCCACATGGTGGCTATGAACCATCCTTAACTCCAGTTCCAGGGGAATCCGATGCCCTCTTCTGACCTCCACAGCATTACACAACTTGGGTGCACTCACATACATGCAGGCATATACTCATACACACAAAATAAAAATAATAAATAAAATATTTTTTAAAAAGCACAGTCTGTGAGATGGTGAGATGGCTTAGTGGGTAAAGGCACTTGTGCGCCTCAAGGTGGCAAGAGAGAACTGACTTCCTGAGAGTTGTCCTCCAACTTCAACAGACTCTTGGTGGCACACACCTACAAACACGAGAGAGAGAGAGAGAGAGAGAGAGAGAGAGAGAGAGAGAGAGGAACAGGGGCCTAAGAAATGGCTCAATGAGTAAAGGCACCTTCCACCAAGCTTGGCCTCTGCCCTCATTCTGTGACACATCTGTGTCCATACTCTTATATACATACATACACAAATAGAAATGTAATAATTTTTTCAATTTACATTTTATTGAAATTTTGTGCATTTCATACATCTTAATCATATTTAGACCTACTCCCCTATCTGCACCCCCCATATACTGCCCACGATTTCATGTATTTTGTCATATATGTTAAGGCCTATTGAGTCAAGTTTGTGTACCCAGATGTCTCTCAGTATTGAACTGGCTCAGCAAACTTACCTAAGTTACTCCATTTTGTTCAGAGCCATTTTAGCAACAACTTTGCTCCACACCAAAAGGAAAAGGGGGGCAACGTTGGGTCTTGGGAAACTGTCCTAGCCATGAACCACGGAATGTGCTAATTCCAGACATTTTACATCTTGGCTAACTGCTTGTTTTTGCTTCTGTAACTTGCTTGCTATTTTAGGTCACCTTGACACAAAGTATAAGACCACCCTGTTATTGTATGACCACCCGGTAACTGCTGATTTCAGCTGTCTTACTATACTTGTTCTGGCTAGAAAGTTGACTAATTTTAAAATTACAAAGTTGACTGCCAAGTTATATGACTATCACTTGTCTGTATAATGACTGGTTGTTGAGTAATAGAGTCAAAGTTCTGCTATGTTGTACAAACATCATTGGTTCACAAGTGTCCTGTTTGAATGATATTTCTGAAATCCTATAAAAACTCTGACACAACAATCATCAGGGCTGCTTCTACTCCCAAGATAGACAGCCCGGCTGGTCGAAAAATAAAATTTACCTTGCTACTTTTCTTAAAATGGTGTTGGTGATTTTTTGCAAACTCCGTCCTGTAACAGGTATGAGTTCATTCACTTGAGCCTTTTCAGCCTAGGGTCACTACCTTAAAGAAGATAGACTCTCCCTCAACCAGCAATGATCAGCTGCCAATAGTTCCTCAGCTATGGTTGAGGCCTCCTGCCCATTTCCCCAGTTCTATGCTGGTTTATTGTCTGAGTTTGCATGAGTCTTGTGCATGCTGCCACTACTGTTGTAAGTTCATATGAGCAAGTTTCCAGAAAAATCTGGAAGATTCTGTTTCCTTATGGTCATGCACCACCTCTGGCTCTTCCAGTCTTTCCACCCCAAACATGTAATAAAAATTAAAAAACCAACAACAGCAAAAAACCCAAAACCTTTAGCAAAACTAAGGGGCAAAGGGGCTGGAGAGATGGCTCAATGGGTAAAGGTACATACTGCTCTTGCAGAGGACCTAGTTTCCATTCCTAGCACCTATATGGTGGCTCTCAACCATCTGTAACTGCAGCTGTAGAGGATCCAATGTCCTCTTTTGGCCTCCATAGGCATTGCATACATGTGGTGAATATACATACATGCAGGCAAAACACTCAAGTACACATAATAAAAATAAATCTTTTTTTAAAAAACTGAATACTAAGGGACAAAGTAGATTATGGCTGCCCTTAATGGTGGCCATGACTGTCATTACTGTCCCGGGTATAAATGGTATTTCCAGGGGCCTGGCAATATTCAGCTTCTGATTGGGGTGCTGGCTCCAAGGTGTGCCCATGTGTAAATACTCATTATGGCTTACGCTTATTATTTGGAATGTACATGACTTATTTTAATAAAAATCTCAGATCACAAAAAGGCAAAGATACAGAAAATAGGAAGTAAAAGTTAAGGAATAGCAAAATGGTTCAGCAGGTAAAAGGGCTTGCAGCCAAGCCTAACAACCTGAGTTCAATCCCTGGGACCTATATGGTGAAAGGATAGGACTGACACCTGTAATTTGTCTTCTGACCTCAACATGTACTTGTGCTCTCTCTCTCTCTCTCTGAATGAATAAAATGTACATTAAAATTTTTCTTAAGAAAATAAAGGTTAAGTCAGGCATAGTGACGCACCCCTTTAGTCCCAGCACTCAGGATGCAGAGGCAGGTGGATCTCTGTGAGTTCAAGGCAAGCCTGGTCTACACAGTGAGTACCAGGCTAGCTGCAGCTACAGGGAGACCCTGTCTCAAAAAACCAAAAAAGAAGAAGACGAAGAAGAAGGAGGAGGGGAAGGAGGAGGAGGGGAGGAAGAGGAGGAGGGGGAGGAGGAGGAGGAGAGGAAGAGGAGGAGGGGGAGGAGGAGGAGAGGAAGAGGAGAGGGAGGAGGAAGAAGAAGAGGAAGAAGAAGAGGAGGAAGAGGAAGAAGAAAATAAAAATTAAGAGTCTAAGAGTCATGGAGATAAAGTAAGAAGGTGTGCCCTTTTTTTGGTATTTTTGAGACAGAGTCTCCCTGTAGCCCCAGCTGATCTGGAACTCACTATGTAAACCAGGCTGACCTCAGTCTCACTGAGATCCACTTGCCTCTGTCTCTTAAGTGTTGGGCTTAAAGGCATGTACCACCACGCCCAGCGACAGGTATACCCATTTTTAATTTGTGTTCCATAAAAAGAGATGTGAGTGATGCAGTTTCCCCCAAAAACTAATGTAAGGCATGAATCCTCAGAGACAGGGGACAGTGATCCTAAGCAAACTAAATGAAATAAATCAACTCGGACATACCTACAGGTTCAAATATATCTTTATCATAGTAGCCACATACAAAATAAAACTTATCACCTTAATATATAAGGGCACAGTGAAATAATTCTACCTATATATACACTGAATTGTATCAAGCAAGATCAGGCAGGATACTGGGAGTATACAGGAAGCAGGTATTTTATTTAGGCTACATCCTGGTCCAGCGGGCTTAAGTT
This sequence comes from Nannospalax galili, assembly GCF_000622305.1. Lineage (NCBI taxonomy): Eukaryota > Metazoa > Chordata > Mammalia > Rodentia > Spalacidae > Nannospalax > Nannospalax galili. Next base: position 346,510 of record NW_008350388.1, read on the forward strand.
TCAAAATCTGGGCCCTGAAGGGAAGTAGCACATACCTTTTATACCTTAGGCATTGGGTTACAGTGAGCAGGAAACTTACAGATTGATTGGGTGTGAGTAAAGTCTCAAACCAAGCAAATTATAAATTTAGGAAAGAAAAAAAATGCTAAAAAAAAAAAAAATCCTGTCTGAAAGTCATTGCAGAAGCCTGAGGTAGAAAGAGGAACCATCTGTGAAAAGGGGACTAAAACCATAGGCTAGAAACTGCTAGCATCCCAATCACTAGGCTTGCCAGCAAACATCCTCCTACACATTGGTATAAACACATGAAGAAAGAGAAAACAAGGATTAAAATCCTTATTTCCCTTGAATACATCATCAGACTCTACATCAAAATGAAAAATCTCTAAAGTATTTTTAAACTAATGGTTTTTTAATTTTTGATTTTTTAATGTGTATGAGTGTATTGCCTGCATGTGTGTAAGTGCACCCATGTCATGCAATGCCCATGGAGGTCAGAAGAAGGTGTTGGATCCCCTGGAACTGGAGTCACCGATGGTTGTTAGCCACCATGTGGGTGCTGGGGATTGAAACCTGGATCCTCTGCAAGAGTACTCAGTATTCTTAACCGGTGAGCCATTTCTCCAGTCCTGAACTGTTTTTTAAGATTTATTTTTATTTTACATGTATGTTTTTTTCCTACACATATGTAAATGTAACATGTACATGCAGTGCCCATGGAAACATGAGGGTGTTGGATTCCCTGGAACTGGAGTTACAGATGAGATGCTTGTTAGCTGCCATGTGGGTGCTAGGAATCAAACCTGGGTCCTCTGCAAGTGCAGCCAGTGCAGCCCAGCATAGTGGTGCATGCCTTTAATCCTAGCACTCAACTCCAGATGCAGAGGCAGGAGGATCTCTGTGAGTTCAAGGCCAGCTTGGTCTACATAGTGAGTTCCAGGCCAGCTGGGGGTACAGGAAGAACCTGTTTCAAAAGACCAAATAAATAAATAAATAAATAAATAAATAAATAAATAAACAAATAAATATCTCATACGTCTTTTCCACAAAACTTTAGAGGTATTGTAAGGGACTAAATCCTTAATAAGCAAACAGGGTCACTGAGAAGTAATAAGGATGGCACATTTCTGTTTCTTGGTCTCTGGCAAGAAGGCCTTATTTTTAACTCCAACCAAGCCCCTTTGACTTCCGGGCTTAGAGTCATGTAGCCCTGGATATCTCCTCTTGGAGATGTGACTGATCAGCCTTCTCTTCTGTGTTTAAGTTGACCCATCCAAAATTATGGGTGGGAAACCACTACCACCCACAAAACTCAGATCCTTCTGGGGGATGCTGGATTCCAATTTCCAGCTCCCCTCTTCACTTGTAGGGAGCTTTATCTCTGTGTGAGTGTGTGTATGTATGTATGTATCTCTGTGCGAGTGTGTGTGTGTGTGTGTGTGTGTGTGTGTGTGTGTGTGTCTTTCAATAAAAGCTTGTTTGCCTGTTGCTCTTTGCTGGTCTGAGAATTTTTTTTTTTTCCTGCCTTTAATTCTTGGCTGAGAAAATGAACTGAACCTTACCCCCAGATTGATGATGTGCCATTGGCAATAGTATCCTAGGTAGTCAAAAAAAATTTTTTAACAGCCTGAAGCAGCAATTTTGAAAATAGATTTAAATTCATTTCAATAGTAAAGACTAATGAGTCTTATATATGCTCTCTTTGGAAACCAAAGAATCTGCTGATCCCAGGTGTCTGGGCACTGCAATTTTGTGAATTGTTGTTTCAGCTGAGCTCTATTGGGTTCATCAGCAGGGAGGGAGTAAAACCTCCGGTCAACTCTTTAAACATCCTGTTTACTTCCCGTCACAGCAAAATACCCATTACTCCATTCAAAGACTGACTGTTAAATCACACAGGCCTAAAACTATCATTTCGTATACTACACTCTTCCTACTCATATGCGTAAATGTAAAAGAAAAAAATTATAAGTATTTTAAGTCTGTCTCTCTTTTTAGGGAGCATGTAGTTGGCAACATCGGATGCTAACATACAAGCATGAAATTATTTAGTCTAAAAAACCTGTGCTAACTGGGAACCATGGTGAATTAAATCTTGTTCCTGCTGCCTACCTTGCCAATTTGTCTGAAGTAGTTTTTGAGCATCCTCTGAGACGATTCGCTTCCCTCTGGTGTTCAGAGCAGGGGATGGGGTACTTCTTGGCTCTCTTCAGCACAGCTCCCAAGCCATCCCTCTTGCCTGTTCAGGTAAAGAAGTCTCCTATTGAGTCCCTGACCACCCAGTTATCGGGATTGCTAAACCCCTCTCCCCGATCAGTACTGCCCCTACCGACTTCTGGGACATAATCTGCATGTTTTCTGAAGACCATGGCAGCTGCACCCTATTCCAAGTCTTGCCATCCTGCTGTGTGATTTCAATGTCCATCTAAAGCCTTTATGCAATATCCTGACATTTTATCTAGGTCTCATAAGCATCCCAGCCTCAAACTTACCTCTGCTTCACTGTGGTTTCCCTTCAGTGGGGAATACCTTGTATTGTTTGACCTCTAAAACTCTTAAAGCAGTTCATTACTAATATGTGACTCTCAACCCACATCTTAGAAATAAGAGAAAGGAGATTAGAGTTGGAATATGCAGTCACCTAGAAGAAATTTGTGAAAGACTTAAAATTAGACAGAAGATATTAACACATATAAAAGCTGTGTCAAGGCAAGTCTATGCAATCCTCATTGATGGCCTGTCTGGTTTTCTAGTCTCTAGCCTTACCCATGCTGCTCTATCCCTCACACAGCTATCAGAAATATCTTCCTGGTAAGCACACCTGCAAGCATTACTCTCTCTTCTTTCAATGACGCTTTACTCTTAGCTCTTGCTTCTTTGTTATATCAACTACCTTTCAATTCTTTTAAATTCTTAGCGCTTGTAATTTGAATCTAAATGTCCTCCAAGGCTCATGTGTTAGGTTAGGTTGCCACTTGGAGGGGCTGTATGATCTCTAAGCAAGATACTTTACATGACTATGCCTCAGTTTCATTTTTAGTAAAATTGAGATAAAGATAGAATCTTGTCGGGGTTATTTGGAGAATAATTGAAACATTGAACAGTGCAGGGATATCATGGCATGTATTGTTTATGTTTATCCAGTCCCTATTTTCAAAAAAATATTTTATTATGGGTGTATTGCTTGCATCTATGTGAGTGCACCCACGCGTACAATGCCCGAGGAGGTCAGTGGAGGGCTTTGGATTTCCCTGGACGTGGAGTTAAGGATCGTTCGTAGCCTCCATGTGGGTGTTGGGAATCAAACCCTGATCCTCTGCAAGAGCAGTCAGTGCTCTTAACCGCTGTGCCATCTCTCTCCAGCCCCACTTATCCAGTCCCTTTACAAGTTTCTCAACAAAATACCGAATCAAAAATTTTATTAAGCACTTATTTTTGCTTAATGTTATATATTTTGTAGCTTTTCTCATTCCACACCCTGTCCGCAATAACAATAGTTTTCTTCCTTGATTCCTTTTCCCTCTTTAAACTTGCCAATTCAGGTCCCCAAATCCGTTCCAGTTTGGAATTACCCCGAGAAATCTGAATGAACAGAAAGCCCTGCCTGTGTGAGGTCTAACCAGACTAGGGGGCAGCGAGGAAGGGCACAGAGCCAATCAGGCCACCGGAAGCCACACCCAGCCCCGACCTGCCAGGCTAGGTGCCCACACGCCGCAGCCGCCAGGCGACTTTTGCACCCGAGCTGCCCACTGCGCTGAGACCGGAAGTATGGCCCTCACGAGGGCGGACAGCCAATCAGAAGCGAGGAGAGAGCGGAAGAGACGCGGTCTAGTTCCGGATGCGGCCTCCGTAGCTGCCGCCATCTGTCACCTCAGCTCCGGCAGCAGCAGCGGGTCTTCCGTAGTCCGCTCCTGTACTCGGCCGAGCCCACTCCCTGTCGTGTCACCTTTCGGCTGCGCTGTTGTCCCCGCCTTCTTTCCTGAATGGACCTGGTGGGAGTGGCTTCTCCTGAGACCCGGCCGGCCGCAGCCTGGGGACCCACTAAGGTGAGCGGGGGTCGGGGTGGCACACCTGTCGGGCGCTCCACCCGGGGACAGGTGACTCGGACCGGGGGGGGGGGTTGTCCCCGGGATTGGGGCCCTGAGGCCGCCCTGTGTGCTCGGGGTCCGGCTGGATGTGTCTGCGGCCTGCGTGTCAGCAGAACACCCATCCAGACCCTGACGGCCGAGGGGAAGCAGCACCGCCCTTTCATCAAGTCGGCCTCGCGGAAAACTGGTCTAGGAAGCCATTTCCTTCATCCAAGTGCAGTTGTCCCTGTAGGTCATTTCTTGGTTTCGAGGTGTTAAAGATACATGCCTAAACGCGGCCATCCGCCTCCATCTAATGCTGAAGTGCTGTAAAATGGGTATGAGTTTTCATGATCCGCCATAGCACCCCCTCGGATGACAACCTAAAATCCTTCATAGTCAACGTCGGATTTTGAGCCTGCGTCTCCTCGTGGTACTTTGATTAGAAGGATGCAAAGACCTGTGGCACTTGCTGACAGCAGTGCTTCCGTTGCGGTTTGTAGCCTTCAAATTAAGGTCGGGAAGGGATCCAGCCCTTTAAACTTCATAATTTACCTTCTTGTGCTAGCACAGACTACTCGTTTCATTTAAAAGGTCATCTGTTAATTTTACTGAGCCTTCAGACTTGGTCTTAATAGAAAAGGAGATAAGTAATTATTAAGTTAAACGTGTTAATTTTATGTTTATGCACCTGTAGGAAGAATCTAATAGTCTGTTGGTAAGTATACTTAGATCTTCATGTTATTTCATCCATTATGTATATGAGTGCCCGTGAGCACACACAGGTGTTTTAAGACCTTGTAGATGAGGTCAAGATCAACAGATGTAAAGGACAAAAATCAGAGACCATAAAAATGCAGATTAAATTCCTCCCGTTCGTTCAGTAGAATACCCACAAAGTCCAAATAAGGAAAGTCAAATGAAAACTTCTTAACCTCAGAACAAGTTTTACAAAATAATGCCTAATAAATAGTGTCAGTCACTCTCATTTAAGTGTATATCAGAACTCTGAAAGTTCATTTTCATCATTGAACAAAATATGTGCTCCCAGGGTTTATTGCATAGACAAGACTTTGAGAAAACGATCAAAAAGAGGCCAAAGTGAGCACCGAAGCCAACATAGAGGAGGTAGAGATGATCAGGGTCTTGAAAAGTGTAAAGGAATATATAAGGCCAGTGAATCTAAAACTTTGTTAGGGCTTTTTTATACTCTTAAAAATTACTGAAGACTCCAAAGAATTTTTGATAATTATGTCAGAGATTAAAACTGAGAAATTAAAGATTAAGCCATTAAATTACATTAACATAAAAATGTTATATTAAACAACTTTCCAAAGAAAACAAAAGACAAAACTAGTGGAGAGACTAGGTTTTTGTTTATTGTTTTTAAGACCATGTCTCCCTGTTCTGAAACTTGCTTTGTAGATCAGGCTATCCTTAATCTCACAGAGAACTGCCTGCCTCTGCCTCCCGAGTGCTGGGATTGCTCATTGTTGTTCTTTTCTTTTAAATCTCTTTAATGTTTGGCTTAATAGAAGGTAGCTCATTCTTGTATCAATTTGTTGTAATATATTTTTGGATTGAAGTGTATGGGAAAAACCCATCTTCACAAATATAAGGATAGCAACTATCATTGAAGACAGTGGAATACAGTAGAGAGAAATAAAATTGGGTTAAGTCTCTAAAAGTGCACATTTATATCCTAAATGTGCTACCTTAGAGCATTTTAGAAAGCATGAATATGCAAGCATACATTCCATTAGCCAGCAGAGTGATGATGCCATCTTGTCTGATGTAGATGCTGGAAAACTCTGTACTTGAGAGAATGAGGATTAAAAAGACAAAAGACATCTCAGTACTTTGACCTCATAGACCCTCAGAAAGAGTCCTAGTGATACCCTCTCCTAAGGAACCAGTTACAAAATGGTGAAGTGCTATTATAGGCAAAAAGTTTTAGGGCATAGTTCAAGAAAGGGGGATTGTCAGACTTTACAAAAGTGAGGAGGTATCTCTTTAGAAAGTGAGTTGTGAAAAGATGAGCTAGTAGTATACCTCCAAATTGCCGTGGTCATCAGAGAGTGCGAGAAACCCATAACCAAGAGGAACTTAAGGAAACATGACAGCTAAATATAATGTGATACCCTGGATGCAATTCTGCAGTAGGAAAAGGACATTAGGTAATAAGGACCTCTGAATAAGTATGGCCTTTGGTTAACTATTGCTAAGATATTGCCAGACATGGTGGTATGTGCCTATAATCCCAAAGTAGAGGCAAGAAAGCCAGTTCAAAGCCAACTTGGGCTACCTATTGAAATCCCATCTCAAAAACAAACAAACAAAAAAATATTGATCCACTCGCTGCGCCTGATGGTACACACCTGTAATTCCAGCACCGGAGAAGCTGAAGCAGATGGACTGGGGGCAGGTGGTAATGGGGGTGGGGTTCAAAACCAGCCTGGGTTACATAGCAAGACTCTTAAAAAAAAAAAAAAGTTCATTCATTGTGACAGACATGCGATATTAATGCAAGGTGTGACTCATAGGAAAAACCCAGGTCACTGTTCCCAAAGACCTTGATTTTGAGATGTAAAATGACTCAAATATGATTCTTGGATTATTTGGTTATGAAAAAAGATCGTCCTGTGAGTTGTGGATTTTCTTGACAAAGTAGAGGGCTGAATTTTTGTTACTATGTGCCTCTTCTGTGTTGACTGTTTTTTCATTTTTACTTAACTCTCCCCAGCTGTATGGTCAGTAAAACATGAGATGAGCAGCTTAGGGACACCTCATTAAGGAGCTGAAGGGAAAGGTTGGTTTCCTTCCAGTCTGTAGTCAGCCAGAGGTGGGAGAGTGTGGCCGTGGTCAAGAACTTTGGGACCAGAGTTCAGTGATGGCACTTCAGCAGAGGAGAGGAAAACAGGAAAGGTCTCAGGGCTGAGGACTCAGGAAGCGGGCTGTGGGTTTATTGGAGACTTTGTTAGTTCTATGATGCTGAGCCCCAAACCTCTGAGAGAACAACCTGGTAGGAGGAAAGTCTTATTTTGGCTCATGATTTAGACTGTGGTCACTTGGCTGTGTGTTTATGGGCCGGTTGTGAGGCAGTACATCATGGTGGGTAGGGGCTTGTGATTAGGAAGCGGAACAGAACTTTTATGGTCTAGTTGTCTCTGAGAACACCCTCACAGACACCCAGAGCTGATTTTTTAATTGAGGCATTTCTTAATCTAGTCATATTGATAATTGTGATTGACTGCAAATGCTCTTAGAAAGGATTATGTACTGTTTCTCATAAGATCTTGATGTTATGTGTAATTATGTTGATGAACAGTATAGTTAAGGAATGACTTTGGATAGAACAAGAGTCTTATTTTTCACCCATTGCCTTAGATTTATTACTTCACATTAAAGTTTATTTGTGGGTGGGTGTGTGGGTGTGGTGGGGTGTGGCACATGTGCCACAGCATGTGAGCATGTTGAGATGAGAGGACAACCTTGTGGAGTCAGTTCTTTCCACCTTTATGTGAGTTCTGATTATCCAACTTGGATAACCAGGTTTGGCTGCAAATGCTTTACGGCTGAGCCATCTAACTGGTCGAGCCATCTAACTGGCCCATTACTATGTAAACAATAAAAAGTTTGATTTACTAAAGACTCACAAGAGATTGACAGATTCTCCACTATATATCCCTGGTGCCTGTTCATAGGAAAAGACGTCAGTACATTTTCCAAGTCTCCTTCTTTGGGATGAGCCACTTTGTGGGATAGAGACTGTGCATGAGGGTCTGTCTGTTCCTTGGAATGAGCCACTTTGTGGGATAGAGACTGTCCATGAGGGTCTGTTCCCTACCCCAAAGCTGTCCTTTACAGAGCCCAGGAGAATTTATGGAGGGCTTTTAATAGCTAGTTTGAAATGTTTGGAATTGATTTCAAAATGTGGGAGTTGGTAGCCTTTCTGAAATCTTGACTTATTACCTATCCTGAGGACGTTGCCTCAGTGTGTAGTGACCCAGTTGAGCTGATTTGCAGATGAGGGAAGTGAAGCTCTAGAGGGTGAGGCTCCACAGAACAAGGTCAGTGTGTGTGGCTCTTAGGCTGTTTCCCCCTTCTATCCTAATCTCTTGGGAATAGGGAAATCTCCATCTCAGAATAACAAAATTGCTGCCTGATATTTTTTCCTCTTCTGAGAAATTTTCAGCTGTTTACTTAATGTCCTTGTAGAATCAGACAGCAGAGTCAGGTAGACCAGGAGCCTTAGAAATAGGTAGGCAAGATGGAGGAAAGGGTTCCAGAATAAAAGGGTTGTTACAAGCACCAGACCTCTGAAGCTTGGCTACCTTCCACTAACTTTGCATTGTTTTCTTGAGGCATGTGTTATTCTCTGAGTATTTGAATTCTTCTGTGTCCAAGTTCTATGCTGCGTGCAGTGCTTGAGAGGGCCCTACCTCTCAAGGGGCTTTCTTTGCCATGGCTGATGCATGAACCTTAGTGATGATTCTGCGCTAAAGGAACTTTGCTTTGTATCAACAAATTAAAAAGAAAAGACTTATATTTGAGGAGAAAGCATAAACATTTACTTCATGTTAATTAGTAGAGGTGATAAACATTACCACTGAAATCTACCTGATGACTTTATATCTATACTCTGGTGCCAAGGATCCGAGTGCAACCGACTGTGACTAGTAATAATCAGATATATAGAGATTAAAGACACATGTGCAAACATCTAAGCGTTAGTAGCATTAAAAATGTAGGAAACAGCATTTTTATTTATTTATTTATTTTTTGGTCTTTTTGAAACAGGGTCTCCCTGTAGCCCCAGCTGTCCTGGAACTCACTGTGTAGACCAGGCTGGCCTTGAACTCACAAAGATCCACCTGCCTCTGCCTCCCAAGTGCTGGGACTACAGGTGTGCGCCACCATGGCCGGCTGGAAACAGCATATTTTAAAATGAAATGGAGATCTTCTTTAAAGGTTAAAAACTCAATTTTTAAAAATATTTTTTTTTATTTTATATGTATGAGTGTATTGCCTGCAATGTATGTGAGTGCACCTGTGTTGTACAGTGTGGAGGAGGTCAGAAGAAGGCTTTGGATTCCCTTGGAACTGGAGTTAAGGACGGTTTGTAGCCTCCATGTGGGTGCTGGGAATCTGACCCAGGTCCTCTGCAAGAGCAGTCAGTGCTCTTAACCGCTGAGCCATCTCTCCAGCTCCCCGCCCCCCCAAATCATTCAATTTTATGTCTTACAGGGTTTATACTGAGTTCAATATTGTATAACTGTATTAATTCAACTGTGAAAAATTTACAGCCACTTTTGAAAGAGATGTATCCTTGCTCTGGAAATTGCTACTAAATATGTTAAAGCTGTAATGAAATGCTTCTAATCGTGTGGTTATTAAATTTAAAAAATGGGGATGTTATTGCAGCTACTCAGTTGTTGTGTGATTTAAATAACCTAGAGAAGTTTCGTATGTTCAGTTAGCTAAGTGACTTTAATATAGGGACTATTGAAATGTTATCTGTTAGGCTGGGAGTGTAGCTCAGTGACAACAGAGTGATTGCCTAAAATACATGGGGCCTTGAATGCAGTCCTTACCACTATACAAGGAAAGGAGGGGGTGAGGGAAGGAGAAAAGAAAGGAGAGAGCATGTTATTTGTTAGCTAGGTGTTGTAGCATTAGACCTGTAATCCTAGCACTTTGGGAGGCTGAGATAGGACCATGTGTTCAAGGCCAATCTGGGCTACATAGTGAGTTTGAGGTTAGCTTGGCCTAAACAGGGAGACCCTGTCTCAGAAAAAGAGGAGAGGGAGAAGGGAATAGAAAGGAGGGAATTTCCTCCTCACTGTTTACTGTTAGTTCTTGTCATATGTGAGTCAGATGGTGACTGAGAAAATATATCTGCCTTTTGGAGCCTGGACTTTGGAACTTATCAGACCGTGAATTTCTAAGCTAAAGAGCAAAAGAAGTCAGCAGTTAGAAGGCCAAAAGATAAACTAGGTTCTATATTTTACAGAGAACTTTGTTTTATTTTGCTGGGTGAATTCAAGTTGCATCAAACCTTAAAGAAACTTCTTCTGTCTAGGTGAGGCCTTTTATGAGGATAGAAAACTACAGTGGTTACTATAGGTTGTCTGAGGGGCTAGGTGCGTCTCCTCTGTCTCAGGCTGAGTCCAGACTAAACTTGATTCAGGTTCTCTTAGGCATAAATATAGTTATCATTGTTTATCACTACCCAGACAGCCTACCCAAGTCAGTTCTGACACCCCCGCCCTGGCCAGTTCTGATCCACACAGGGTTTTGGAACCTAGTCATGGTTCTTTTGTTTAGTTGTCTTGAGTCATACCAGTTAAATCTCCTGTGCTGTCTCCCCTTCATTAAATATGTTGTGGCTAATATTACTGTGTGTTAATTCTATATTAGACACGAATTAGGGAATGAGCTCAGACTTTATCCAAAGGCAGGGAAACCATGAAATATTTAAATAAGGGAGTGTAATAAAATCTACATTTTCAGAAAAACACTGTTGTGACAAGACAAGTAGATAGAGGCGTTAGAACTTTTAGGAAAATTGTGAAATAAATCTAGAATTTCTATTTGAAGGACACTGAGACAGTGGTGTCATTGAGGGATGCCAACGCCAAAGAAGAGTCTTATGGAACATTACTGTGAGCGTACTGTGTTAAGTCTTTCAAATCCTCAAGGTCAGAACTAGAACTTTGTGTAGCTTGTTCTTGGTTTTGTTTTAGCATAAACTAAGATATCTTAAGAGGGTTTGACACTTTTACTACTTAGCTACAGCATTATGCTTAATTTAGAATAAGGCATAACTTCTAAGCAGAATTTGAACGGTACTGGTTGGTATCTACTTTTTCCTTTTTGAGACCACCTTATTCTGCAGCTCAAGCTCACTCATAGCAGTCCTCCTCCTTCAGTTTAGGTGCTGGAATTAAGGGGTTAGCCATCATGCCTGGTGGTATAATCTATTTCATAAGAAAATCTAAGGTGGGGGGCTGGAGAGATAGCTCAGTGTTTAAGAGTATTGGTTGCTCTTGCAAAGGATCCAGGTTCAGTCCCCAGCACCCACATGGTGACTAAAAGAAGAGCTGAGAGGGGGATGGGGGTGGGGGACGGGATTGGCTCAGTAGTTAAGAGCACTGGCTGCTCTTACAGAGGACCTGGGTTTGATTCCCAGCACCCATGTGGCGGCTAACATCTGTCCATAATTCCAGTTCCAGGGGGATCTGACACTCAAACACAGACTTTTAATCCCAGCACTCTGAAGGCAGAAGCAGGCAGATATCTGTGAGGTTGAGGCCAGTCTGGTCTACATAGCAAATTCTAGGCCAACTCAGGCTACGGGGGCGGGGCAGGGGGGAGGGGGATAGGGGAAGAGGGGAGAGAAACACTAATCATAAACAGAAAGCTGCATATGGTGGGCAAGGAATTGGAACAAAAGGAGTTACTTGAAATCCTTGCCTGGTAGGATAATGCTGTAATAGCCTGCTTCTTTCCTCAGCCATAAGAATGTTCCTGCCAAACAGGCCAGAAAGCCTGGCTATTTTAGTTTATATTTATCCTCAAGATTTGAGGTGGGGGACTGGCAAGATAGCTCATCAGGTAAAGGCGCTTACTGCCAAGCCTGATGTCCTGAGTTGGGTCTAATCCCAGGACCCACATGGTGAAAGGAGAGAACCATCTACCACAAATTGTCCTCTGATCTTCACTTGAGAGTTACAGCATGCATGCATGCATGCACAAATAAATAAATAAAAATGTGATAAACAGTTAAATATATTTGAGCTGGAGCTGAGCTGGAGATAGTTCTTTTTAAGATGAATTTTGCAAATAGCTTGTCATTTGTTTGGGTCAGTTTAACTAGTTTAAGTCTCTAAGGATGACTTCATTTATGAGTTATTTCATTATTATGAAGTGGATTTTTTTCTCTTTAAATAGTGCCCATGGGCTACGTCTCAAAACACAATGTCCTGTTCATTGACTGATGTGATGAGTGAAGAGTTGGCTAAAGAGTTGCAGTTGGAGGAAGAAGCTGCTGCTTTTCCTGAAGTTGTGTAAGTGAAGTTCGCAGAGCCATTGCTTTGTCTAGCAGCTTACTGTGACAGAGTTGTAAAGTCTGATTAGTGATCATTATGGATGAGTAAGAAATATTTAGAAAATCAATGCAGAAGAAAGCACCATACTAAGAGACTATCAGTATTTGAATTTTGGTTCAATTCTGTGACTAGTTCTCAATAGAGATTGAGTATTGCCTAAAGTTTTGGACACTCAAAAAAGCACTTAGAAATGTTCAGATTTTGGAGTACTTTGTATTAGAACTTTTAGATTATGGATGCTTAACTGGTAGTCTGTGTTAATTCCAGAATCTGAAAACTGCAGAATCAAAAGTACTTCTGGTCCTAATAATTTCCAATAAGAAATACTGAGCCTATATTATCTTATACAAACCACTATTTCTCTGGGTTTTGTTAGTTCCTGTTAATGCAACAATTGAACTACTTGAGATACAGTTTTCAAATGTTTGTTGTTTGTCTTCATGATTTTTTTCTCTCCTTTGATTAGCACACAGATGAAATGCATTCTGGGTCCCGGTGTGGATTTTCTGATAGACCTTTCAGTTTCTCTCCTGGCTCTCTAAGTCCAAAGTGGGGCTCTCCTAGAATTGGCCATTGGTCTTGAGGCTAGCTGAGCAGCAGGTGGTGAATGGCCTGATAGAGTTCTGACCCATTCTCCATATGCTCCTAACACTGCCAGACACTTCTACTCTACTGTCAGTAGGCTCTCTTCCATCAGCACATTATATCAGTTTGTATTGCCTTATTTTGAATAGTGTTGCTGAAAGACCATTTATTTCTGGAGAAAACATTGACACTTCCAGTGACCTAATGTTGGCTCAGATGCTACAGATGGAATTTGACAGAGAATATGATGCTCAGCTGAGGCGTGAAGAGAAAAAGTTCAATGGTGATAGCAAAGGTACTGTGACCTTATTGTGACACCTCCATTGGGTGGTAGAAAATGCTTGTCCTATATTCCTACGTAAATTGCCAACTGTTTTTGCCTTTTAAGTTTCCATTTCATTTGAAAATTACCGAAAAGTGCATCCTTTTGAAGACAGTGACAGCTCTGAAGATGAGGTTGATTGGCAGGACACTCGTGATGATCCTTACAGACCAGGTGCTTTGAATTTCTGGGGGTGCAGTCGGGAGGGTAGAGGAAGATGAATTTTCCCTATGAGCTGTTTAGCTTTATGTTCATATTTTAATTTCATTTGGTAATTTTGTCAGATTCAAATCTCTCTTCAGACAATGTTGAATGTAGGAGTTTACTCTCAATCCTTTTTATATCTTGGCTTTTCTTAATCGCTTTTAGCAAAGCCAGTTCCTACTCCCAAAAAGGGTTTTATTGGCAAAGGAAAAGACATCACCACCAAGCATGATGAAGTAGTGTGTGGGAGAAAGAACACAGCGAGGATGGAGAACGTAAGTGACTGGAAGTGCGTCTCTCAGTCAAGAGCTCTGTGTGCATGTGTGGGGTTTTTTTTTTTTTTTTTTTTTGGTCTTTTTGAGATGGTCTCCTTGTAGCCTCAGCTGTCTGGAACTCACTATGTAGACCAGGCTGGTCTTGAACTCACAAAGATCGCCTGCCTCTGCCTCCCAAGTGGTGGGATTAAAGGTGTGTGCCACCACGCGGTATCCTAAACATGATGCATTTCTAAAACTTTGTTTTTCTAGGATTCACTTTATCTTTTTCTTTTCATACAGGATCTCTCTCTATAGCTCAGGCTGGCCTCCAACTCATGCTCTTCCTCCTTCCTCTGTGCTGGGAGTACAAGTGTGTACTGCCATACCAGGCTCTGGAGATGCTTTAGATGACAGTGTAGCAATGCCATAGAAACCCAGCCACTAAGAGAATATGAAGTACCTCAGAATCAAACCCTGTGCTGATATTTTTAAAACTAATTTGATTTACATGATTCTAAAATTAAGAAATAAAGCAGGGCATGGGTGGCATGTGCTGAGATCCCAGTACCTAGGAGGTGGAAACAGGATCAGGAATTCAGGGTCATCCTTGGCTACATAGTAATTTCAAGGCTAGCCTGGATTACAGTAGAAAACAGAAAGAAATAATTCTTTTAGCATATTTTTTATAAAATAGCATTTCTGAGCTGGGCATGATGGCGTACTCCTTTAATCCCAGCACTGGGAGGCAGAGGCAGGCTGATCTCTTGAGTTCAAGGCCAGCCTGGTCTACATAGCGAGTTCCAGGCCAGCTGGGGCTGCAGGGAGATCCTATCTCAAAAAGACCAAAAAAATAAAAAATAACATTTCTACAGGAAACAATAACTGGGACTAGAACTTGAAGGAATAAATGCTTTTTACTGTGTAGCCTTTTATAGTTTTGATACTTTGCTTTGTAGTGCTGGGGCTCAACCCCAGGGCCTTGTACATGCTGAGCATAGCCACTCAGCTCCATTTCCACCTCATGCTTTTGGAAGTTTTCCTTACCTTTTGCCTGAACTACCTCTGCAATATAGGGAATAATAATTAATTTTTTAAAAAGTATTTTCTTCACAAATATTGCAGCTAGTATAAAACATGTAGACCTGTGCATGCATAACAAAAACTCAGCATGGAGGGGGAGGAGGGTGAGAAGCCCAGCCCTAGCTAGGATCTATGGGCAATTGATGGCTACTGGGAGAGGGAGATTGCAGTTGTCTTCAGGGGTATGAAGCTGGGTAGGTTGACCAGACTCTGGGAGATAGACCTCACCCAGGAGCATTTGGGGACCACAGAATAGATTCAATAGGACTTAGGAAAAAAAAAAAAAAAATAGGGGCTGGAGAGATAGCTCAGCAGTTAAGAACACTGGTTGCTCTTGCAGAAGACCCGGGTTCGAATCCCAGCACCCACGTGGCAGCAACAACTGTCTGTAACTCCAGTCCCAGGGGCTCCAACAGCCTCTTCTGTTCTCCCGGGCATTGCATGACACGGGTGCACTTACCTACATGCAGACAATACATATACATAAAATAAAAATAAATAAATCTTTAAAAAGAAATAGGGGGAGTGGGTCTGAATGTGAGCAAAACACATTATATGAAATTTCTGAAGAATCAGTTAAAAGGTGCTTTTTTTTTTTGTTTTTGAGACAGAATGTCTAGCCCTAGGCATCCTAGAACTTGTAGACCAGGCTGGCCTTAAAACTCACAGAGATCCACCTGCCTCTGCCTCACAATTGCTGAGATTGAAGGTGTGCATCTGACCCAGTAAAAAATTTAAAAGCCATGTAGACCTTAACAAGTGCTGTTAGATATCATGTCATGTCTAGAAATAGTCCATATCTGACCTTAGAACTGTGCTATGTGGTAGAGATTTGTGATAATGGAAAGAATGTCTGTCTCTATTTTCTAACATGGTAGCTATATTTGCTATTAAGCACTTAAAATTGGTGCAACTAAGGAACTGAGAATTCGGGTTTTTTTGTTTTGTTTTTTTCCTTGAGACAGTGTCTCCCTGTAGCCCCAGCTGACCTGAAACCTACTATATAGACCAGGCTGGCCCAGAACTCATCTGCCTGCCTCTGCCTCCCAAGTGCTGGGATTAAGCATGCACCACCACACCCAGCATATGAAATTGAATTTAAATATCCATGTGGTGGCTAGCAGCTACCTAACTGGACTATGTAACTTGAGAATATAATTGTCATAGATACGACTGGTATAGTTTACCAGCTTAGTCCTCAAAAATAATTTTGAAATTGTATTTCTTTGATAAGTTTGGTATAGCCTTTACAATATAATATTGTGTTCTTTGGCATAAAAATAAGGTACAAAGCATATTACAGAAAGACTTTAGTTTTAGATGTGATGAGATGTCTTCTGTGCTTAGAATAAAGCCTTCCTTGGGCTGCAGTTTCTCTGGCAGTGTCGCTCTTTATATCAGTGGGTTGTTTTTCCCTGGAGTGCCTGAGGGCTCTGTTTCTTTGGCATGATCATCTGTCAAGTAGGAAATCTGTTCTAAGTAAAGACCAACTTTTCACTCATCCCCATCTAAAAATGTTTAACTGCTACTCCTTTTGTCTTTGTCAGTTTGCACCTGGCTTTCAGGTAGGAGATGGAATTGGAATGGATTTAAAACTGTCCAACCATGTTTTCAATGCTTTAAAACAACATGCCTACTCAGAGGAGCGTCGCAGTGCCCGGCTTCATGAGAAGAAGGAACATTCTACTGCAGTAAGCATTCTTAGATTTTTCCCCCCCCTCTTTAAAGGAAAATTTCATATTAAAAACTTTGGAGGAAAAGAGCAAAACAAAACTTCATGATTGCTTTTGTTTTCCCCCTGAGATTGACTTTACATATCATCGCCACCCAAGTCGTTTTATTGGCTTTTTAGACTTAACATAATAGTTACTGAAAACACAGCATCATTGGGCTTTTCATTTCTAGAAGTGGTGCCACCAGGCACTTAGGATGAGGCATATTGAAGGCAAAGCCACTCTTTCCATATGGCCCTTCTAGCCAAGTGGGTCCCTCAGATAAGAGCAGTGCCCAAGACAGCACTGCCAGTAGTTTAGTCTCCAGCAGCAGCCCCACTGTCTGCAGCTGGTGTGACTGTGGGCTCTGCTGTTAGGCATATACTGGTCTATGCCATCACTGGAGGCTTCAGTGGAGGTAGTAATATTGAGCCTTCAAGGCCTAACATAATTTCTCAGGACCCTTAGGGAACCCAGCTCGCTCAGTAGCACCAGTGTGTCTGCCCTTGATTTCATGAGGTAAAACAGTTTTTAGAATGTGGCCAGCGCAAAGGTTTTAGTAAAGTACTGAAGCGGTGCAGTCCTGCAGATGGATTAGTCTGATCAGAAAGTTCAAGTTGAGCTGGTTGTGTGGCTTATACCCATAATCCTAGCATTTTGGAGGGTGAGGCAAGATTGTTGCCATGAGTTTGAGGCTAGCTTATGGCTACATAGTGATTTCCTGACCAGCCTGGACTAATGAGACCTTATTGCAAAAATAAAGGGTCAGGCTGAGTAGTACATACCCTTAATCCTGGCACTCGGGAGGCGAATCTCTGTGAGATCGAGGCCAGCTGGGGGGATCCTGTCTCAAAAAATATTCATAAAAATAAAGGAATACAGGTGTATTAGTTGCTCTCTGGGCTAATGCAATTGAAGAAATATTTGAAAATTGAGTCTGATTACCAGGTTTACAAAAAAAAAAAAAAAAAAAGAATTCATGATGAAAGGGTTTAAAGCTGTCTTGTTAGTAATATTACTGCTTTAGAATGCCATGACTATCAGGAAGATTTCAGAGATAGAATATTTGGGGCTGGCAAATGATTATATGGCCTCCTTAAACCAACTAGGTGAGAATATTTGTGAATTGACTAGAATAAAGGGATTTCCTTCCAAAAAGTTACATTTTAGTGCTCATAATTCAGAGTATACAGTATACTGTATGTTCCCAAATTTTTTGAAGTTTTTACCTATTACATTGACATTTGTAACTTAATAGCCTCTTTTTTTTTTTTTTTTTTTTTTTTTTTTTTTTTTTGTGTGTGTTTGTATACCTGTGTATGTTTGCAAGTGTGAGTGCAAGTGCCCTTGGAGTTCAGAAGCATCAGACCCCTGGAGTTGGAGTTGCAGGCTGTTGTAAGCCACCCCATATGGGTGTTAGAAACTGAACTTGGGTCCTCTACTAGAGCAGTACAAGCTCTTAACAACTGAGCCATCTCACCAGCCCCTCTAATAGTTACATTAATGAAAATAGTATCTATCTTGAAAATAACAAATTCACTAGACTTCTAGCTGGCCATGGTGGGGCACGCCTGTAGTCCTAGCACTTGGGAGGCAAAGGCAGGCGGATCTCTGTGAGTTCAAGGCCAGCCTGGTCTACATAGTGAGTTCCAGGATAGCTGGGGCTACAGGGAGACCCTGCTTCAAAAAGACAAAAAAAAATTTTTTTTGTATTAATGAAGATAATGTCCACCATCTTGAGAATAAATAAGGCCATTTGCTAACCCTTTAGATAAACTAAAAGAATACTGAGCTGTTTAAACTTTGGTGGGTAAAATAAGATTTTTAATCAAACTTTTTTAGTTTTGTTTTAATTTCCAGTTTATTTTTTTAATATTTATTATTTTTATCTTATGTGTATGA
Organism: Nannospalax galili; assembly: GCF_000622305.1. NCBI lineage: Eukaryota > Metazoa > Chordata > Mammalia > Rodentia > Spalacidae > Nannospalax > Nannospalax galili. The sequence continues at coordinate 364,750 of NW_008350388.1, forward strand.
GTGTATTGCCTGCATATATGTGAGTGCACCTGTGTCGTGCAGTGCCATGGAGGTCAGAAGAGGGCATCGGTTCCCCTGGAACTGGAGTTAAGGCTGGTTCTTAGCCGCCATGTGGGTGCTGGGAATTGAACCCGGGTCCTCTGCAAGAGCAGTCAGAAAGACCTCTTTTTCAAGACAGGAAACTAGTTGGGAACCATATAGGGCAAGATGCCTCAAGTTTGGTCCTGGCTTGGGGCTAGAAGGGAGAAGTTCTTGTATCACGGCCTCCCAAAGCATCTCTGCATTGCATGGGTTCTGTCATCATAGAAGACAGGAACGGAATTGGTGGCCCTTGGTGGAGGGGATAGATATAACATCAGTACATGCCTGCCTGGCACCCCAGTACCCACCACTTACTACCTGCATCCACTGCCCCCTCATCACAGGTGTCTGCTGTAAATTTGGATTCAGTCCAGGCCATAGTCTGGGGGTAGGGTGAGGGGATGACACTGCTGTATTGGGAAGGAGGCAGCAGGTATTGCCACCCTCCCCTCACCTGTAATTCCATCTCACCTCTAGTCCCTTCTATCTCTGGAGGAGAGTTGTGGTGATGCTTCCCATTCAATTTGCCTTTCTGGGGCATATTTATCTCTTGGGACAAAATCGGGGGACCAGAGGTTGGGGGAAGGTTCCAATGAACAGGAGTTCTGAATAGTGCCACCTGGGACCCATCACTGTCTCTGTACCTTGTCTATTTTAGTGCCCTACCTGAGAGGAGGGGGAAGAGTCAGTGGGCACAAATGCATGATGCAAGGTCCATGGCTTGCTTTTCCTTAGATAGCCTCCTTTCCAGACCCACATTATTTCTGTCCATGAAGTGAGGCAACAGCTGGGGAGCCAAGAGTGCTATGTGAAGCACGATGAGGCTTGTGATCTGGCAAGTGCTCCTTTTTGAGGCTGGTCCTCCTGAGCACCTAGGGGTTCCTTCCTTCAGAGTCTTCCAGAACACAGAGCTTTGTGTTGAGGCCCATGGGGAACTGGGAGAGAATGGGGCTGACTTATCCTCAGAGGTGAATGTGGAAACACAGCAGATGACCACTCATCCTCAGGCACTTTAGTGATGGTGGGCCTGGCCAGGGAATAGACTGGGTCACTTGTTCTCTACACTCAGAAATGCTCCATCTCACCTACTCCATGCCATCCCATCTTGGGAGTGTCTTTTGTTGACTCTTCTACCCTTTGGACATCAGTTACTGTGGCTCTGCTGTTTTAAAGGTTTCTTTGGGTCTACCCCCTTCAAAAAACTGAGTCCTGAGGTTGTGTGTCATAGAAATAGTGACCCCATGGCCACTTGAGATTGTCACCAAACCAGTTTTTTTGTCCTCATGGCTGTCTGGAGCTGAAGTCCAGGGGCCCCAGAGAAATGAGTTGTATGTTGGCAGCACTCCATTCTCTAAGAACCTGTTTTGCATTTATCTAGGTGATTCGTAAGTAAAGTTTAAAAAAAAATTACTTTGAATGTTACAAATGCTCAGAAAATATTTATGATTAACAGTCATTTTCACTTATAGTGCTTTATCTCTTACAGGAAAAAGCAGTCGATCCTAAGACACGTTTACTTATGTATAAAATGGTCAACTCTGGAATGTTGGAGACAATCACTGGCTGTATTAGTACAGGAAAGGAATCTGTTGTCTTTCATGCATATGGAGGGAGGTAAATGAGCAAATACAGTGCCATCATGTGAACACAAACATAGCCCTTTCTCCCCAGAACTGATGGATTTACATAAAATCAAAAGTTAACACTACATAGCAAGTACCCCAATTTAAGAACTGTTATTGTAGAAAAGTCTAGACATTACAGAAGGTATTTATTTTGTACTTAGAAGGATTCAAATGACTACTCATCAAGTTCTCCGCCTTTAGTTTTTTAACTGTTTATGAGATCCTGCCTGAAACACAGTGGAAGGTAAGAACCAACACACAAGGTTGTACTCTGACCTCCAAACATGTGCCACAGTGCACACACACCTTCACTCTCACAAACATGCACACACATACATGCACATAAAGAAAAATTTTCTGTCACACCAGTAGTTAGAATCTTTAGTATCCAAGAGGAGAGCATCACAGCAAGAATCGTTATGGCCAGTGAAAGAAAATGACATAACAAACCATACAGTTATGTAAGAGAGACCTGACCTGCAGCAAGAGACACAGAACAAGGTCATTGCCCAGCACATTCAGGAAAGGCATCATAATACAGATGGATCTCAACCTGCATTTTAAAAATAGGCACCACCCCTCCCTCACAAAAACCAAAAAGAAACAATGTTGACAGCCAACCCTAGATGCAGAATATACCATGTCATCTACAACTGTTATCTGCATAGATATTTCTGTATGTCTTTCTAAAATATTTTTGAGATGGTGTCTCACTATGTAGCATTGACTGGCCTAGAACTTGCTATGTAGACCAGTCTGGCCTCAAACTTAGAGAGATCCCTCTGCCTTTGCTGGGACTAAAGGTGTGTGCCACCATACCCAGCTAGCTGTATGTGTCTTTTAAAGAACACTAGAGGGACTGGAGACATGACTCAGCAGTTGAGCGCTCTTGTAGAGGACCCAGGCTTGATTCCCAGCACCCACATGGCAACTAATAACCGACCATAACTCCAGTTCCAGGGGAATCCAGTGCCCTCTTCTGACCTCCATGGGCATTGTACAACATGGGTGCACTTACATACATGTAAGCAATACACTTACATAAAATTTTAAAAAGGTCTTTTAAAGAAGACTACAGAAATACTGCATTTTAATGGTGTTTGCCTCTGGAGACAGGTCTGGAATGAGTCTACCTTAGGGATGTAGTCAGAAAACTTTGGCTCTATCTGCAATTTTTTATCATAATTTAAATTTTGTGCTAATAGACAAATGTGTACTTATCTAATAGTAAATGTTAGACGTATTGGGAATAAAACTTTATATGAACACAATAGAAATTGCTAAGGAAGACCCCTACAACCTGTAGTTCTAGCTTCTTGGGGATAAGACAGAAGGGTTAGTTGAGCCAAGGAATCTGCAGTCAGCCTGGGCAACAACAAGACCCTGTACTAAAAAGAGAGAGAGAGCTGGGTATGGTGGTGCACACCTATAATCACAGCACTTAGAAATGAGGGCAGGCAGATCAGGAGTTCAAGGTCATCCTCTCAGCTAGTAAGTTTGGGACAAGCCTGGGTTACATGAGTCCCTGTCTTCAAAACAAAACATGAGCAGAGGACTGAAGGGACATGGAATTTGCTTAAGACACAAATTTTTACTAGGAAAATGATGAGATGAATTGTTTGAATTGGATTATATGTTTTCTATGATTTTGTTGTTGTTGTTGATTGTTTTTTCATAGGGTCTCCCTAGTCACAGCCCACCTGGAGGTCATAATGTGAAAGAGGGTGACCTCAGTCTTGCCAGAGATATCCACCTGTCTCTGCCTCCTGAGGTCTGGGATTAAAGGCACACACCTCCATGCCTGGCGTTTTCTATGATATTTTTATAGGTTTCATTTACTGTGTGGTTAAACTATTCCATTGACAGAAAGCTTATCAACCCATTCTGTCTATAGCATCTTTAGGTTATTATTGGAAATTTTTCTTTGTGTAGTCTCTACTCTTTCTGAAATCTTCTTCATCCTTTTGTCAAATATTTGAGCAGTTAGCATGTGCTGGCTATTCGTCTAGGTCTTAGAGGTCCCCAAACAGGACAAGGAGGGTCCCTGCTCCAACAGTACATGTTTTCCCATCACCAACCCTTCTTCACTTTGTTATGAGTAAAAAATGTCAGATATATGCTGTGAAAATAGTTTAAGTGGGGTTATGTCATAGTTTTGATTAGTAGAATAATCAAATTAGTAGAAGAGGGAAATTGGATGAAGTGACATTGAAGGGCACATCCAGGATCCATCAAAACTCGGTCTGAAGGGCATTTAGACTAAAGACCTAATGCCTTAAGCAGGTAAAAGCTTGGCTCTTTGGGGGAATACATGAATGGCAGGAGACCAGAGCATAGTGTGTGCAAAGGAGAAGCAGTTGGGAAGCTGCAGGAGTTAGGATAGGCAGGACTGTGAGCCAGGAAAGGATTTATTGTTTAACGCAGTGAGAACCAAAGATGGGATTTTTATTTTCAAAAAATGGCTCAGGCTGCTAGAAGGAAAACAAATTATAGTTAAGTCCGGGCTGTGGACACAGTTGAGGAAAGAGTACTTAGGTAGCATGCAGAGCCCTGGGTTCAGTTACTGGTACCACAGGAAAAGTCTTTGGCAGTTTAAACTATGGAGTGATTTGACCTCAGAGTGGCAGTAAAGTGAAGAGCAAGAAACAGGGTGTTTTGAGAATGTAATCCAGAATGGGGTGCTCATAGCTAATATTGGTACTGTTTCCTGGGGTGAAGGGTGAGAGAATTTGGGGATTAATAGGTCTAGGGAGCTGTCATCGAGTTTATTGTAAACATGAAAAGCTGAAACCTGCTAGACATCCAAGTAGGGGTTGAATAAATGGACCTGCTGTTCTCAAGGAAATCAAGATGGGATAGAAAGCTGTGTGTCGTTTGTAGATAGATGACATGTTAAAGGCCTTGGACTTGGCATGGCATAGGAAAAGAAGGGAGTTCATAGAGCCAGCTAAAGGATTCAGACCTTTTGAGGCTGAATGGAGGGGAAGTCAGCCAGGAGAATATAATAGAGAAGGAAGTTGATAGTTAGGTTCCTATACTGTTCTCTGGGAACATCTTTTCCAGATTAGCATCCCTTGAGGTCTTAAAGGGAAATACTGTTATAGTTCCATCTCCCTTCTTTCCTTCCCAGTTAACCACCATTCAAGCACTCTGAATAACTGAGTTGTTATAAGACTATTGTTGTAGCATCTTGAGTCAGCCCCAACCTCTAGCCACCATTGCGCCCTCCTTTCCTGACACTGGTGCACTTGACCTTCATGAAATGTGTTTGAGAGTGCCATGCTCATAAGCCCTCAGGATCCTTGGTACCTTGGGAAACATGTCCAAGCTCTTTGTAATCTGCTTCCCTTCCATCCTTTCATCTCCACCTTTTATTTCCTCTCTCTAACCAAGACTTAACTGCAGCCTTTCTGTTCCTCAGACACGTCCTATGTCTTTCGTTAGTGCTGTTCAATCCTATTTGTTGTCCAGGTTCTTGTTTCAGGTATCTAAAGCCTTGCTTGCTCTTCCCCATGCAGAGGGAGCTGTCCATTCAGGCTGCCCATGTTCTCTCCTGCCTTCTTTGCAGACTCAAAGGACAGGGACTCCATTACCTCTTTATATATCTTCTAAGAAGGAAGGAATTATTTTTAAAAGGCTGTTCTGTGTGTTGCTTCTGTTGCATATTTTCCCCCATTATTTCTTAAGCTTGATTCAGTTGTCATGAAACGAATAGCATTATATTGTGGATTAATCAAAACTGATAATTTATTTGAAAGAATGCTTTATTAAAACAACCAGCTAATTGCTGGTGTGGCTATAGTCCCAGATTCTTTGGAAGCTGAAGCAGGAGGATCACTTGAGTTCAGGATTTCAAGGCCATACTGGGCAATACAGGGAGAAGTGTGTCCCCCCCCCCCACACACACAATCTTAATGTTTTATTAAACTAAAAAACTTGAAGCCCAGCATGGTGGCACAAGCCTTTAGCCCCAGCACTTAGGAGGCAGAGGCAGGCAGATCTCTGTGAGATAGAGGCCAGCCTGGTCTACATAGTTCTAAGCCAGCCAGGGCTACAGGGAAACCCAGTCTGAAACAGACCAAAAAATAAAAATAAAAAAATGGAAATCTTAGCCAGCTGTGGTGGTTGCACACCATTAGTCCCAGCACTTGGGAGGCAGAGGCAGGCAGATCTCTGTGAGTTCAAGGCTGGCCTGATCTACATAGTGAGTTCCAGGGCAGCTGGGGCTACAGAGAGACCCTGTCTCAAAAAGACCAAACAAAATAGAAACTTGAAGGCATAAAAAATGAAAACTGGTTACTTTCAAAGTAGATCCCATTGAGTGTAATTAAATCTTTGTTTTGAAATTGTTTTACTGAGCTAGTAACTCATAGTGACTTAATTTTCCTTCTTCCCTTCAGCCTGGAGGATGAAAAGGAAGATGGTAAAGTTGTACCTACAGAATGTGCCATCAAGGTATTTAAAACAACCCTTAATGAGTTTAAGAATCGTGACAAATACATTAAAGATGATTTCAGGTTTAAAGATCGCTTCAGTAAACTAAATCCGCGTAAGATCATCCGCATGTGGGCAGAAAAAGAAATGCACAATCTTATAAGGTAAAGAAAACATGGTGCTCCAAGTGATCTGGGGAATTCCTTTTGTATCAGGACTTAGCCAGGCCAAGTCCATGCTGTCCTCTATAATGATTTACAGAAAGAACAAAAGACTTTGAGATTCTAGTGCTTCATGAGGCTTATCCATGTATAGAACCTGAATTAATACTTTCTGGATGAAAAGGCCATTTTCTTTTTCTTCAGTGACATTTAAGAGAAACCAAAACCATGTCTACCTAGACATTCCAGCAAATATCTGAAGGCTTTCTTTTAAAATTGTCTTTCTGAGGAATAAAGTTCATGCAGGGTGCTCACCCACACATCTGCCAAAGCATGCCTCACTTAGGCTGCTCTCTCCCTGTCTCTTGACACAATACCACTCTACCCATCCAGTTTCCTACTGGCAGAGGCTGTCTGACGCTTTTGTATTCCCACATCTCCAAAACAGCATAGTACCAGCTCATTGTAGGCCCTAGTTAGATGTTTGTTGAATAAATGGCATGTTGTCTCCTTTTAATTTTTATATTTTTAATTCTTTCTTTCTATACAGAATGCAGAAAGCTGGAATTCCTTGTCCAACAGTTGTACTGCTCAAGAAACACATTTTAGTTATGTCTTTCATTGGCCACGATCAAGTGCCAGCCCCTAAATTAAAAGAAGTAAAGCTTAGTAGTGAAGAAATGAAAGAAGCCTACTATCAAACTCTTCATGTAAGCTCTGCTTTTAATATTCATGCACTCACTTTTGAAAAATATTTCATCTAGCCAAAGGTGGAATGTGCCTGTAGTCAGGCTACCTGGGAGGCTGAGGCAGGGGGATTTGAGTTCAGGTGTTCAAGGCCACCCTGACCAACATGGCTCAAGATTCCATCATAGTACTATTTCAAGGTGGCATAAGAAAAAGTGAAATTTGTGAAGGAATGCTGACGTTGAAGGGTTGTCTTTAAGCCAGACATGAAAGTGCACACCTATAATCCTAGCACTTAAGAAGGCAGGATAGCTACATGTTTGAAGCCAACCTTGTCAACATACCAACTTCTAGGCCAGCTATACTATAAAGCAAGACAATGTCTCAAAAAACCAAAAGCAAATAAATGAATAAATAAATACACAGCTGTCTACAATCTTTTACATTGTTTTAATGGAACAATGGAGAAACTTAGGTGCATTTTATATAGTCTGCCTGGAGCCATTGTGCCATACAGAACTGGTGTGAATATAAAAATGAAAAAAAAAAATGCTATCCAGTTACTTTGTTAGGATACAATTAGAGGGATGGGGAAATGGCTGAGCACTGACAATCACTTGCTGCTCTTGCAGAGGACTGGGATTTGGTTCTGAGTACCCACATGGTGGCTAACAACCATCTGTAACTCCAGTTCTAGTGGCCTTCCTGGGCACTGCATGCATGTGGTGCACTTACATACATGTAGGCAAACCATATAATTTTTAAAGATGTACTTAGAGAGGGCTGGGGAAATAAGTATTTTGGTGCAAGCATGAAGCCTGAGTTTGAGTTTCCAGGACCCAAGTAAAAAGCTGGACACTGGCTTTAATTTACGTGTACCTGTAATCCCAGCATGAGAGAGAAGACAGAAGAATCCTCAGGGGCTTGCTGGTCAGCCAGTCTAACTGAATCCATGAGTTCAGGTACACTCATACCAACACACACATGTGCATACACATAAACATACACACGAGATGTAATTAGAAAGATAAACTACCTTCCACCGCCTCCAATAGAAGAACAGTGAAAGGAAAATTCAGTCTTTGCTGGCTCTTTTGGGAAGGAGGGTAACTGAGAAAGAGAGAAATTGTTAGGGATGGCAAACAAGTGCATTGCTGGTTTCTATCATGAAGTTAGGGATTACCATCAATGATGAATATGTGATGCTTCTTGATTTAAAATACTCCCTGTTAGCCACATATGCTACATACCAAGAACCCTTAGCATTTGGAAGCTAAGGCAGAAGGCTCACAAGTTCAAGACTAGCCTAGATGACATAGTCAGACACTGTCTCATAAATAAACATCCCTTTCCCACTATCTCTGGCAGGAAATACTTTTTCCTTGGAATTGTTTGTGTTCCATGGAGGTTTTGGTGGAACATTTGTCTTCTTACAGAGAGAAGTGGCTTGCCTTGACTCCCTGGTTAGGCACAGACACAGTTGCTAGCTTACCCTTGTGGGAATCTAAATCTGACCCTTGGCCTGATTCTGCTGTCAAAAGAGCACGGAAGCAGTGTTATACACCGGTCCATCCAGTGTCCTGCTAGTCTTCATCCTGCCGAACAGCAATAGCAGCAACGACTAAAGCCCGGCCCTGGATTATTCAAAATAAAGAGGAAATAGGATCTGGGGCTGGGGTTGTAACTCAGTTATGGAATGATTGTATAAGTCCTTAGGTTCAATCACCAGTGCGGCAGAAACAAAAAGCTTTTTTAAGCTTGTTTTTCTGGGAAATATTTGTTATGCTTGTTTTAATTGCTGAGATAAGTTAGAATTGTTCCTTCATTTCCTCCCTCCCCACAGTTGATGCAGCAGTTATATAATGAATGTACCCTTGTGCATGCTGACCTCAGTGAATACAACATGCTCTGGCATGCAGGGAAGGTAAGCCCCACACTGAGTTACTATTCAGATTCAATTACTTGATGTCAAGTTATTGAATGTAAACACTTCAGTTTGTGCTTTATATTAAATAGGTCTGGTTGATTGATGTGAGTCAGTCAGTAGAGCCAACCCATCCTCATGGTCTGGAGTTCTTATTCCGTGACTGTAGGAATGTCTCCCAGGTAGGCATGTAAACCCGTCTGTCTTTTTTAGAATGTAACAGATTCAAGTATTTTTCTGACTCTTAAGAGGACCATTTTTGCAGAAATGGAAAGAATAGATACTGGCTACCTTCAGGACAAGGATATAAAGATGAATTTGTCAGAATTCATTCCTTTTTAGCAAGAATTTTAGTCCATCTCTCACATCTGAGCCAAATTTCCAAGAGATAATGTTTTTATTTTGGCTCCTATAGTTAAAGCCTTGCATAGACATGTAATGCATGCATATTGCTTAAGTGGAAGCTGGAATGTGGTGAGCCTGTGTGCTCACTGCCATTGTGAGTACTGTGACAGGAGGACAGCCTCCTTGAAGGAACAACCGCCCGATCACTGTCACTTCCAGGTAGAGTGAAAAGGTCAGGGAGCTCAAACTCAGCAAGCACTGAGCTGGCTCACATCCAGTTGCCATTTCTAAGGAAAATGACTTGCTTGTTATAGATTCAGATGGAATAATCTTTCAGAAGAATATAATGACTTCGGATTAGAAGTAACTTCTGGGCCTGCTTGAAATTTTTAATTCATGGGATTTAGTGAACGTATCTATTCATCCAAAGCATTGCCAAAGAAATTTCTTACAGCACACCTTTCCGTAGCTGAAGAAGATGCAGTGTAGCAACCTAAACCCAGAAGACAACAATTATGAAAGACAGGACAAAATCAGAGAGAGCCTGGGCAGAGTTAAGCTTGAAAAGGGAAAATCAGTGGTTAAGAATGGGAAGGAATTCAGTGGTACCTTACGAGTATATGGTTTAGTTTGTAAGAGAACCTTCCTAATGTCTCTTACTGAGTTACATGTCCTTACTAGTTTTTCCAGAAAGGAGGAGTAAAGGAAGCCCTTAATGAACGAGAACTGTTCAATGCTGTTTCTGGCTTGAACATCTCAGCAGATAGCGAAGCTGATTTCTTGGCTGAGGTAAGTAGCCAGCTCTTCACCTTGCTGCTATTGACACAGAGCTCCATAGAGGAAACTTGGCTAATCTCATGCTCGCGCCCCAAAACACAATTAGAGAGTTTTCTTCTCTTGATATACTTTTGGTTCTTTTCAGCCATAAAACATATCACAACACACAAGCAAGAACACTTCTTCACAGAGTGCATAGTAACGTGGACTGGGCATGGTGGCACACACCTTTAATTCCAGGCACTCTAAAGTCTGGTGGATCTTTGGGAATTCCAGGCCAGCTAGGGCTACATAGGTAAAACTATGTCTCCAAAAAAAAAAAAAAAAAAAAAAAAAAGGCAGGGATGGGTAGCAACACATTTCCAGCTTAGTCTTATTTCTCCTTATTTTGGGGGGGGGCGTTCTTTTTGAGACAGGGTCTCCCTGTAGCCCCAGCTGTCCTGGAACTCACTATGTAGACCAGGCTGGCCTTGAACTCACAGAAATCCACCTGCCTCTGCCTCCTGAGTGCTGGGATTAAAGGTGTGTGCCACCACACCCAGCTATTTCTATTTTTAAAAAAATATTTATTTTATGGGTTTGTGTGTATTGCCTGCAAGTATGTGAGTGCACTCGTGGAGGTCAGAGGAGGGCTTCGAATGTCATGGAGGTCAGAGGAGGGCTTCGACTGTCACGGAGGTCAGAGGAGGGCTTCGAATTCCCCTGGAACTGGAGTTAAGGACGGTTCGTAGCCACCACGTGGGTGTTGGGAATCAAACCTGGGTCCTCTGCAAGAGCAGTCGGTGCTCTTAATGGCTGAGCCATTTCCCCAGCCCTTTATTTCTCCTGTTTTAAGAATGAGAAGTTGACTAGCGAACTGGAGACCGCTTTGGTGATATTAAGAAGCAATTGCATGTGGAACTGACCCTTAACAGCACAAAGAGCTAGAGTAGCCATAGGAGAAATACTCCCTCATTATAGTACCAGAGTCACAGGAACATTAAACAGAGAGGAAACCAAATTTCTTCAGAGACCACCTCTTAAAATATTAAACAAAAGCTAGAGGGTGAAACAGCAACTCGTTCCCAGCATTTCCCCAGAGCAAAGCGTGATTACTGTTCCAGAACCCCAGTGCATGATTTGAGTTTGGCCACACTCTGGTTGGAGCCTAAGGCCAGGGGAGGTATAGGTCTAGCATGGTGTGGTGGCTCAGTCAGCTGGGCTGACACTGGTTGCTGGAGTTTACTGTCTCCTGTTCCTGGGAAGCTTTATAGAATATATAGTAAAACCGATCAGATTCTGCTTGCTGCTTATAGAAATAATCAGTACTGACCTTAATAATATATCAAGTGAAAAGCATACACGTATGTACCTACGTCACACACAGTAATTCTAATTCAGCATGTGTTATCATTAGGAATAACCTGTTCAGGGAATAAAAATGCCACTTCAGTTTCATATGAAGTAGAAACTTGACAAATGGGTTCTATCTGTAGATAGAAGCTTTGGAGAAAATGAATGAAGATCATGTTCAGAAGAATGGGAGGAAAGCTGCTTCCTTTTTGAAAGATGATGGCGGTCCACCTGTGCCATCTACTGACTAGCACCAGCCCCTCTGCTCTCCTTGTCAGCACAGCAGCGCACCAGCTGCTGGCAGAAACAAAGCATGGGTGACTCGAATACCAAAGCAGGAGGAGTGTACATCGGTGCTTCTGTGCGTCCTACTTGTAACCTATGTGCCAGATGTGTGGAATTTTTAACTTGGCATTGAAAGAATAAAATGTCACTACCTCTCATCTTATGAAAAGGATAAGAGAGTTCTTTCATAGGTGCAGCTTCTAGCTGAAGGAGATTGAATTTTACACAACTCATGATATAAAATGTCTTGGTGAGCGTTTTTAAAACTTAAGCAGTGTTTCTAAATATGGGAGGAAAGGGGAGATGTGTTTAGGAGGAAGGTTTGACGGCAACACCTGCTTTCACCTCCAGCTTTCTGTTGCATCCTCCTTCAAATAATCATTCTAAATTGGTCCTCCACTATTTTCCAAACTATGGCTGTGGTTCTAAAGGAGAATTTCTTCTCCATAGTGAGTGTTCTAAACAAGAATTGAGCTTCAGAATGATGGAACAAGAGTAAGGAGTGGACATTCTATCAGTACATCATGCAAATGAATGGAATTTGACTTTTTCCATTTCCTAACCAAAAAAGACATCATAGGTTTCTGAAAGAGATAAATATGGACAGATTTCTTAACTAACCAAATTTAAATTTTTAACTTTTAGGTTTTCTTTGTTTAGGTTAAATGGTTGTAATATAACTCATCTACATTTATAATGAATATGTAAATTATCTGGAAGGGTAGAATATAACACTTATATTTGACATTTTAAGAAGTCTGTGAAACAGATTTCAGTTTACATTTCACTAAAACTATATAATACTGATTTCTGATTGGTTTGGAGAGAAATGGAGGAAACTAATTAGATCTGTTAAATGAGCAGAGGATGAAGAGTATATGAAAAACATTTTGGGTACCAAATTAACCAATCACTATGAGCCACCTGGCCTCATGTTTAATAGTCTTAACACTGGCTGGATATTGCTTTGAAAAAGCAAGTGCTGTCCTGGAAAGGTCTGCTGGCTTTGTTAGGATTAAACTCCATTAACTACCTAACCATTCCTCCAGTCCCGGAAGGCAGATTGGAACCACTAAACAGCAAAAGTTTCTGTCTGGTAGTAAAAAAGTAAAAATCTTAAAACATAATTTATTTTGAAAGCTTTTAATGTTATTGTAAAATGCCAAATATGTTCTTTCTAGGAAAGTATTTATTTTTGTTTCTGTTACTGCTTTTAGCTGCATTTTAGAGGAGTGTGACTTTGGATAGACTCGTGTTTCTGAGGTGTTTACTACTCTGCAACAAAGATTTAAATGATTGTTAATTATTGGCTTTACAGAAATTCCAGAGAATTCATTTTTCAAACATTTAAAACTTTTGTCTTTTGACATACTCTTTGACAAAACATTGCTTGGAGTGTGCTGTGAACTTGCCTTTCAAGAAATTAAAAATGGAAAGATCATTTTAGAATTGGTTCATTGTGTAGTTTCTTCCTATTCCTTTTTTTGGTTTTTTTCTTTGAGACGGGATCTCCCTGTAGCCCCAGCTGGCCTGGAATTCACTTTGTAGACCGGGCTGGCTTGAAATCACAGATACCCGCCTGCTTTAAGGCATGCACCACCACGCCCAGCTCCTATTCCTTATTTTAATGTCCTGGCACCACAACAACCTTTCCAGATAAAATTAAGCAGTACTATTTTAAACACACCACCCTTTTACTCCTGGATGGTCTACATTACAGGGTTTTTTCCCTCTTGTATTCAGAGTACATTTTTTCACATAGTGGGAAAATAATGTAGAAAATGTTGGTTTCATAAGTAATCCAGGGGTGTGTGTGTGTATATAACTAGGTATATTCTGCTTCACTTTAAATGACTGTGGCTGTAAATGACTATAAAAAGTAAGTTATCAACATAAGAATGCCTGGAGAGAATTTTTATTTCAACAAGATAATTCATTACTAGTTTCCTTTATATTAAAAATTAGGATTTTTTTTTTTTTGGTTTGCAAGACATTTGAGTTAAATATTAGAGAAATTTAGGAATATTAAAGGCCAAGTCCCTTATATTCTAAAAAGCAGTGCAGCCCTACATCCCTGCCAAATTCCTTCCCTCAGTGCTGTGAACTCACTGTGCCCGAAGCAGATGGGCACCTTTGGCTTTCTACAGGGTCAGAATTTATTACCAAGAAGTTCATAAGCTAGCCAGTTTCACTGGCTATAGTTTACTAGTGCAGATTTTCCTTAATCTTGGCCATCCCAGCAAACACGGGTTTTTAAAATCTCAATCTTAGTTACTAATAGCTCTTTCTCCCTCACTCCCCTCTCCCATCCCCCCTCCTACCCCCTCCAGTGTGTGCATGCGTGTACCTGTGTGTGTGTGTTTGCGCACATGTGCGTGTGCAGGTGGACAGCTGCTGGAGGGTCTACAGGGTCCCAGGTCCACTCAAGCCACAGGGTTGAGCCTGCAAAGATGCAGAACCCAGTCCGGAGGTGGATGACAATTTGGGTAATTAAGGGGTTGGAACCAAGCTGAGCTTGAAGCCTGGGGATGTCAGATGACAGGTTGGTGAGGCTACTGGCATGAAAGTGTTAAATAAGTTGCTTCTCTTTATAGGGAGAGGGTATTGCACCATTTACTGGTCTAGTGTGTTCAATACATTCTCAGGCCTGTTTTTTTTTTTTGTTTTGTTTTTTTTTTTTTGGTAGCTTTAAAAAAAAAATCTGTATGCCCATATGTTCCCAATCTATTTTGATAAGTTTATAGGAGATACCTTTTTACTAATTTTAGGAATAAGTTATCACTCCACCTCATGGTTGGTGTTGGACAGATGGTGTTGGACGAGATGTCTGCCTCTCTTCAAATGGAGCCACAGTGCTGCTTTGTAAATGGGATCACTTTTACTGCCTGAAAGCCACTGTTTTACACAATAGAGTAACTTGGAGCAGAGCTTAGCCTAATCTCCAAATTCAGCATGTTATTAGGGTTTCAAACAGCAGCAGCTCCCCCCACTCCCCAACAGGGACCTATGGACTTTGGATTTTTCAAGCCTGAAAAAGGCAACTGAGCTGATAAGCACCTTGGCCTTTGAAGTCAAGGGAAGCAGATTCTTCTAAGAGGCAGCCTGCCTTTCCTCTGATCTCCAAAGACAAGATAAGCAGATTCTGCCTGTTAACTAGAAATTTTAGGAGCTGTTTGGCACAGCAACTTTTCCCTTAAGAGGACAAAAAAGTAAACACTTCCTGACCCAGATCCTGGCTGGCAGATGGAATGGAGCCAGGTTTACAAGCCCTGCTTTTCCTGCTTCCCCCCACTTGATTTTTCCCAGAAACTCCCCCCCCCGCACCCTGAAGCCCCCATTATAGTCCCAGCTCACAACCCGTGGGCTGACATTTTCCCTTCCCTGAGGTGAACGTGTCCCGTGTGAAATAAAGCTCTATCCCGCTGAGAGTTTTATCTGTGCCTCACTGCCTCCTCCTCCATTCGCTCGTTCTCCATCAAATTTTTACCTATCAAATGGTGCCGAAACCCGGCTCTTACTTCGAGGGACCTCGCACGTAAAACATTTGGACTCGCTTGTCATTGGCTGCTGCAAACACCACTGATTCAGCATTAAGGTACACTTCCACCCTCTATCTCTCTCCCCGCTCCCATTCCCTTTCTCTATCCCTCTCTCTCTCCCCTTTCCCTTCACTACTCTCTGGCTTGCCTCCATTTTTCTTTTCATCTCCTTTCAAATCAAATTTGGTCACTCCCGGACCTCACCCAAGGCCACTGGACAGCACTGGTTTCCATGACCATTGAATTGCCCGGCACGGTTACTGTGCCTACCCACACCCACCTGGGAGTCGGACCTGCCACCCCGTCACACTCAAATCCTTTTCCCTACCTCAGTTCCCTTCCCTTCCTCGCTCCTGCCATCTTTTGCCTTACCCTAACATCTAGTCTTCCTTTTCTCTCTCTCTCCCCTGCCCCCCGTTTACTGGCTACTCTGAGTTCCAGCTTGGCCTCCTGGCCCACTACCTCCTTTCCTTGTACTTTAGCTCCATCTACTGGCTGGTTGCACACCACGTTGCAGAACCTCTCCTGCTCATTTTACTCACTCGAAAGCATACCGGTATGTGGGAGGTTCCTTCCTGCCTTTGAATACAGGACACTGTCTTCACTGACAGGGACACACACAACACACACTCATATTTCCCCTCCCCAGTGATTGCAGGACACTGCCCTGGGGCTTCAGGAATTTAACTTGAATCCGCAACGATAAAAAAGAATGCTTTTCTTTTGTTCCCTGGTTCTTCTCGTTCTCGTTTTTACATGACCTAAGCCAAACCTTTCTCTTCCTGCTTTCTCTTCTCTCTCTCTTTCTTGTATGCTACTCCTTCCTGCCCTGACTCCTGACCCCGCCTCTGTTCCCTCAGGGCAAAAGATCCTCTTCGTTCCCATCTGCTGAGGTCTTTATCTCCTCTTTGCTCTGCATGTAATCCATTGCTATGGGAACCAAGCACTCAAAGTCTCAAGGTCTCATGCCTCTTGCTTGTCTTCTTAAAGCCTTAAAACAACTAGGACTGTCAGGCACAATCAGGGTGAAACGCCTAAAATTCTTGTGCACTACTTCCTGGCCTCGGTACAAACTAGATAATAACTCTGTTTGGCCAAACACTGGAACCTTAAACCTCAATATTTTAAAAGATTTGGAAAACAACTGCCAGCGTAACAGCAAGCAGTCTGAATTACCCTACATCCATGCCTTTCTTGATCTCCATGCTAATCCCTCCTTCTGTGTTGCATGATCTTCCCATCAGGTCCTCCTGGCTAAGACAGTCTCACCAGATCCTGATCCTCCAGGGGCTTCTACCCCTCTCCCTCCTCCCTACCCCTCCGACTCTGTTTTTGATCCTTCCATAGCTGATAACCTGCGTCCTATTAGAACCCAGCCCCAACCCCCCCACTCCCAAGGCTGAGGCACAGCCAAGTCCTCCCCCTGCCCTCCCATCACTATACCCTCCCTTGCCTTCCAGTCCAGGGGCCAGCCCGACTCCCCTCCCTTCTCTGCCTCAAACTCTCTCTCCACAACCTTCTCCCTCCCTTCCTCAGCATTCTGAGTCCGACACTCACTCTCTTGACTCTCCTTTATTCCAGGAAATCCAAAATCTTAAACATGTCCTTACCAAATATTCCCTAGTCTCCCCGAGTCTGACTTCTACCTCAAATACCCCATTTACCCCTCCTGTATCTGCTTCTACTTCAATTCCAGACCCTGCCTCAGATACTCCTGCCCCTACATCCTCTCATGGACAAGACACCGTTCTCACCTCTCCCACTTCAGCTTCCTCCCAGAATTCCCTTTCTCCTCTTCTACCTCCTCCCAATCCCTCTCTCGTGTCAAGCCGTACTCATTCCCACACCCAGTCTCAGCTCCCTTCCCATGGCATCTTTCCCCTCAGGGAGGTGGCAGGCATGGACGGGGTTGTCAAAGTCCACGTGCCTTTCTCTCTTGGAGATCTATCTCAGCTCGAGTGCAGAATAGGCTCTTTTTCTACTAATCCTACTCACTTCATACAAGAATTTAAATATATTACTCGCAGCTATGATCTAACTTGGCATGATCTCTTTATGATTCTCCAGTCTACCCTCATCCCTGATGAGAGACATATGGTCTGGACAGCAGCACAGGAATATGCTAATGAGCTTCATTCTGCTAACCAAGCTCACCCTATTGGTAGTGAGGCAGTTCCCCTTCACGACCCTGGGTGGGATTACCAACCCCCACCAGGAGGTCAGGCAGGACCTTCCCCAGGTAGAGCAGCCAGGGACCACATGATCACTTGCCTCCTGACAGGTCTTCAGAGAGCTTTGTCCCCTAAGGTAGTTAATTTTGAGAAGCTTAGATTGATTACTCAGGGCTCTGCTGAAACCCCAGCTCAGTTTATGGACAGACTTACTGACGCCCTGGTCCAGTATACCAAGTATGACCCAGAGTCTGCAGAGGGACAGCTTATGCTTCACCACCACTTTATCTTATAATCAGCTCCAGATATTAGAAGGAAACTTAGGCACTTAGACAAGGGCCCTGAAACCGCCACTAGAGATCTGTTGGACACGGCATTTAAAGTCTTTTATAACCGAGAGGAACAGGAGAAGGCAGACAAGCTTACCCTGTCCAAGCTGCAGTCCTAAGGGCTCCTCCCAAGAACACTTCAAACACCAATGGGGCCCAACGACATCCGCCAGGACCTTGCTTCAAGTGCGGAGTGACTGGACATTAGGTAAGGCAATGCCCTAACCCACAGCCACCACCTGGACCCTGTCCTTCCTGTGGGCAACAAGGTCACTGGAGAGTCTATTGTCCTTTGCAACACCATGGAAGGCCACTCACCTCCCAGACCCAGCCTCATTTACAGGGTTCAGTGAATGAACTTCTAGGCCTGGCGGCTGAAGACTGATGATGCCCTGTCATCTTGGCCCCCACTGCTTCTATGATTATTACAATGGAGGAGCCCAGGGTTTCAGCCATGGTGGCAGGTAAGATTATTCATTTTATTATTGACACTGGCACGTCATGGTCAGTTCTCCCTTCCTACTCTGGTAAAGTTTTTCCCTCACAGATCTCTGTGGTGGGGGTTGATGGGAAGCCTCACAACCCCAAATCAACAGGACCCTTAGCCTGTGTATTCTGGAAGATGCCTTTAACTCACTCCTTCCTGGTTATGCCCAACCCCCCTACTTGGCAGTGATCTCATGCAAAAGCTCTCCCTTTCTATTTCTCTCCCATTCTCCACACTCTCCTTTCCCCTGTACCTTCTCCCCAAGCCAGATCTTTGCCCCTTCCCCCCCACTGAAGTAAATCCCAAGGTCTGGGACACCTCAGCCCCAGGACTGGCCTCTCATCATACTCCTATCCACATTCTCTTGAAGGACCCCTCCCTATCTCCCAGCAAATCCCAATACCCAATTGCACTCAAATGCCGCTATGGACTTAAGCCCATAATTCAAAGGCTTATGAGAGCTAACCTCCCACTCCCATTCTTCCGGTCCTCAAGCCTCAAGCTCCTACCGTCTGGTCCAGGATCTCTGGCTTATTAATTCAGCAGTTATTCCCATTCACCCAGTTGTTCCCAACCCCTATACTCTCCTTTCTCATTTCCCCTCTTCCACCACCCACTTTTCTGTATTAGACCTTAAAGATGCTTTTTTTCTCAATACCCTTACACCCCGACTCTCACAACCTCTTTGCATTCACCTGGGAGGACCCTGACACTGGGATGTCTTCCCAACTAACCTGGACTGTCCTGCCTCAGGGGTTTCAAGATAGCCCTCACCTCTTTGGACAAGCTCTAGCCCGGGATTTAACTTCCCTAGACTTTAACCCCTCCACCATCCTACAATATGTAGATAACCTACTTCTTTGCTCTCCATCTCTCTCAGTCTCCAAGGCCCACACAATCAAGCTCCTTAATTTTCTGGGGTACAAGGGATATAGAATAAGGCACAGCTTTCTCTCCCTCAAGCAAGTACTTGGGGTTCCTCCTCACACCTACATCCCACCATTTAACTATAGATAGAACTAATTACCTGAGGTCTTTAAAGCCGCCCATAACCAAGGAGGAAATTCTATCCTTCCTAGGCATTGAAGGGTAACTGCGCACCTGGATTCCTAATTTTGCTCTCTTGGCAAAGCCGCTCTATGAAGCCTCTAAAGGAAGCTACTCAAGTACTTGGGGTTCCTCCTCACACCTACATCCCACCATTTAACTATAGATAGAACTAATTACCTGAGGTCTTTAAAGCCGCCCATAACCAAGGAGGAAATTCTATCCTTCCTAGGCATTGAAGGGTAACTGCGCACCTGGATTCCTAATTTTGCTCTCTTGGCAAAGCCGCTCTATGAAGCCTCTAAAGGAAGCTACTCTGAGCCCCTTGACCCCTTAAGGGCCTGTTACAGCTGCATTCCACACTATCCGGGAAGCCCTCTTAAAGGCACCAGCTCTGGCTCTCCCCAACCTAGAATGCCCATTTCTTCTCTACACAACTGAGAATAAGGGCCAGGCATTAGGGGTTTGGGGACAGATGAGGGGACCCACTTTTGCCCCAGTAGCTTATCTCTCTAAACAGCTGGATACCACCATCCAGGGGTGGCAACCTTGTCTCCGGGCTCTGGCAGCTGCAGCACTCCTGGCTCAGGAAGGATTGAAGCTTACTTTGGATCAGCTGATCTCTGTCCTTTCCCCCCACTGGCTTAAGGATTTATTAACCAATGCATCTCTTGCCAGTCTAACTCCCTCTAAACTACAACTCTTTCATGTTACATTTCTTGAAAACCCCTCGCTCTCCCTTGATTCCTGTCCTCCTCTCAATCCAGCTTCCCTCCTCCCTTCCAGTGAACCACTCACTCGTGCCTGGAAACTCTTCAGGAACTCTCCTATCAGGATCCCTTAATCTCCCCAGATCCCCTGCCATACCCAGCCCTGACTTGGTTTGTGGACAGGAGTTCAACTCTCACCCCAACTGGGTCTCGCAGGGCGGGGTATGCCATAGTGTCTCTCACTGAAGTCATTGAGTCAGGACCCCTGCCACTTGGAACCACATCACAGAAAGCCGAACTTGTGGCACTCACCAGGGCTCCGATTTTAGCCAAGGAACAGACGTTAATATTTTTACAGACCCTAAGTATGCCTTCTGCATACTCCATCACCACGCCTCAGTATGGAAGGAAAGGGGTCTCCTTACAACCAAGGGAACCCCCATAACCAATGGCCCTTTGATTCTTAAACTCCTAGAAGCTTCCTACTTCCCAACTAAAGTGGCTGTGATCCACTGTTGGGGGCATCAGCCTCTCACTGATCCCATAGCTAGAGGCAATGACCGAGGAGACAAGACAGCTAAGGAAGCCAGTATGACCCTCCCCCCTTCTGATGGCTTACACTTCTTGGCACCAACAGGAATGTCCCCCTCCTATCCTGCACAACAACGCAGAAGTCTGGACAAAGGGGCCACTCAGGGCCCAGGGGGATGGCTTCTTCTATCAGACAAGTATTGCCTGCCTGAGGGACAAGCTTCCTCTATTTTAACCCATTTACATAATGTTTTTCATGTAGGTGCTCGCTCACTCTACAAATTCCTGGAGCCCCTCATCTATTGCCCTAAACTTTTTATGCTTCTCACAGAAGTCACCAGGCAATGCTCCACCTGTGCCATTGTCTCCCCGCAGGGTGGAAGCCACCCTCCTCCATCTTTCAAACCTCACCAGCACTGGGGGGGTCCTCCTGGAAGTCGACTGGCAGATAGACTTCACTCACATGCCTACTCACAAGAAGCTTACTTAAGTATCTCCTGGTTTGGGTAGATACATTTTGGGATGGGTAGAAGCTTTTCCCACAACAGGTGAAACAGCAGATATCGTGGCTAACTGTTTACTTCAAAACATTCTTCCTCGTTTCGGTCTTTCCCTCACCCTCCAATCAGATAATGGCCCAGGTTTTATCTCCAAAGTAACTCAGGCAGTCTCTCAGTCCCTGGGAATAACCTGGAGGTTACATGTCCTCTACTACCCTCAATCCTCAGGGAAGGTGGAACAAGCTAACTCCCTTCTTAAGGACCACCTTACTAAACTCTCCCTAGTTACACCAATCCTGGGTGACTCTTCTGCCCCTTGCCCTTACTAAACTGAGAGCCATCCCAAGGGCTCCTTTCTTCCTCAGTCCTTTTGAACTTGTGTATGGGAGACCATTCCTTCTCAACAACCTCCTACTCCAGCACCCCTCCCCTCTACATGACTATTTACCTGCCTTCACCCTTCTAAGGAAACTACTCAGGGAACATGCTGACCGGATTATTCCTCAGGCTTCTAAAGGGCACCTTTTAAAGACCACCTACTTCAACCTGGAGATCATGCCTATCTGCAGGTGCACACGCAACAGAAATGAGTGAAAGACATTCTCCAGTCACGGTGGACTGGTTCTCACCTGGTGATCTTGTCTACCCCAACTGCAGCCAAGCTCTCAGGACAACCTGGTTGGATTCATCTCTCCAAATTAAAACCGGCCAAGGAACACAGCAAGTACCAGGCCACCAGTATCGGGCCTCTTAAGTTGAAAATCTCGAGGATCCCTCCCTTAACACCAATTCAGGAATAAATTTTACCAACAGTCATCTCAATGGGATATTTTTACAGGATTAACTCCTTGGCTTCTGCCCTTACTGCGCCCCCTGCTTTCTATCACTTTGGTGCTAACTATTGCTCCTTGCGTTGTCAGATATTTTCAGGACCAGATCCGAAAACTAACACATACTAATTTTAATCAGTTGTTACTTTCCTTCCCTTCACATGTATACGAACACCTGTCAACCATCGAGGACCCTGTTCAGATGCATTCAGCCAAGGCCACTAACCAATCCCAGAGATGCCACTAAGCCCAAAGCCTGATCCTAGGCCCCTAGGCCATACGGATCCACTGGACTGTCCTGAGCCCCTCTACCCCTCCCTTGATCCTTTTGGGAGTTCCCCTTGGCCCTGCAAGGGCCCCACCCAGGCAGACTCTCAGACCAATCCGTTCTGGGCTCCCTCTGCCCTTCCCCCGTACAAAAGAATATTGAGCTGATAAGCACCTTGGCCTTTAAAGTCAAGGAAAACAGACTCTGCTAAGAAGCAGCCTGCCTTTCCTCTGATCTCCAAAAACAAGATAAGCAAATTCTGCCTGTTAACCAGAGATTTTAAGAGCTGTTTGGCACAGCAGCTTTTCCCTTGTCTTAAGAGGACAAAAAAGTAAACACTTCCTGACCCAGATCCTGACTGGCAGAAGGAACAGAGCCAGGTTTACAAGCCCTGCTTTTCCTGCTTCCCCCCTACTTGATTTTTCCCCAAAACTCGCCCCCTTCTGCACCCTGAAGCCCCCGGAAATAAGTCCCAGCTCACAACCCATGGGCTGACATTTTCCCTTCCCCGAGGCGAACATGTCCCATGTGAAATAAAGCTCTATCCCGCTGAGAGTTTTATCTGTGCCTCACTGCCTCCTCCTCCATTTGCTCGTTCTCCACCAAATTTTTACCTAACAGTTATCCTTCAAACTAGAGCCAGGCATGGTGGCCCATGCCTTCAATCCCAGCACTTGGGAGGCACAGGTATGATAGGTAAAAAGTTGGCGGAGAATGAGTGAATGGAGGAGGAGGCACCAGGACACAGATAAAACTCCATCTAAATAGGGTTTATTAGCAAAGGAACACATGGGACAGAGTCCCTTCCAGGCAGGAAAAAATGTCAGCCCGGGTCTTGAGCTGGGGTCTTTTAAAAAGGGAGGCTTCTGCTTCCTGCAGAAGTCGGGAAGATGTATTTTTTTTAAAGTTGGGGGCGGGGTGGGAGAGCCGGACTGTTAAACCTGTTGTCTTTAGAGATCAAAGGGGAAGGCTGCTGTGTTGGCCAAATAGTGGAGAAAAGTCTGCTTCTCTTGACTTCAAAGACCAAGGTGCTTATCAGCTGGGTTCCCTTTTCTCAGGAGCATGAGAAGTCCTTGGGATGGGATCCCGTTGGTGAGAGGGCAGGGCTATCTGAACCTTAACAAGGTAGGCATATCTATGAGTTCAAGGTCAGCCTGCTCTTTGTAGTTAGCCCTTGTCTCCACAAACTAAAGAATTAGTCATATACCTATAATTTCAGCACAGGTAAGGGGGGGTGGTTAAGAGGGAAATTAAGCAGGAGGATTGCTACATGTTTGAGGCCTGCCTCAGAAGACCTTGCCTCACAAAACAAAATCAATGAATTTAAGCAGGATAAAGTGAGGCAGCTTATGGGGAGATGTGTATGGCTGACTGACCCCTTTCAAACTGGGGCCCTAGGATGTGTAAGAGGAAGTGCCTCTCCACTGTTTCCTTAGGCTCTGGCCCTCAGAAGAGACTGCTGTCTGTCTGCACATTTTGAAGTTCTTAGTGCTTTAGAAATGAGAGGGAGCTCATTTGTACTTTTAAGCCTTGGCTTATGGAGAAGTGCCTTTTTCTATTGGATTTTTGTAAGATTTACATAAAAGTTTTTGGGCATGGTGGCACATGCCTTTAATCCCAGCACTCGGGAGGCAGAGGCAGGCGGATCTCTGTGAGTTCAAGGCCAGCCTGGTTTACATAGTGAGTTCCAGGACAGCTGGAGCTACAGGGAGACCCTGTCTCAAAAAGACCAAAAAAAAAAGTTAAGATTTCAAGGCTCGAGGCTCCCAAGGTGGCTTAGTGGTTAAAAGCACGTGCCACTAAGCCTGATGATCTTATTTCAGACTCTGAGACCACATGGTACAAGGAGAGAACACACACACTTGAAAAATAAGTGTAATTGTAGGGGTTGGGGATTTCTTTTTTTTTTTTTTTTGGTCTTTTTGAGACTTTTTGAGACAGCTCTAGCTGTCCTGGAACTCACTATGTAGACCAGGCTGGCCTTGAACTCACAGGGATCCGCCTGCTTCTGCCACCCAAGTGCTGGGACTAAAGGCTTGCACCACCATACCTGGTGGGGTTGGGGATTTCATTGCAACGTAGCAAGCAAGGCCCTGGTCCTCAGCTAGGAGGCAGGGGTGTCATTGTTTTTTAATATCAGCTGAGCACCATTCAAAAGGCAGATTGGGAATGAAGAATTCACCTTCAAAGTGACCCATTCACATATGTAGGGGAGGCAATTTAAAAAAAAATGTCTTTATTACAATTGTTTATTTTCTGTGGTGGTATAATGTACATTATTTTAGTAAACTGCTGTGTGCTATTTGAGCTCACTGAAAAGCTGTCTCTGGAAGCAAGTTCCCCTCCCAACACACTTAAGATCCAGGCATGCTGGTCTCTCAGCATCCTCCAAGGCCCCTTGTCTGAGAATGAACTGCCCCCCTAATTCTGTGACAGGGAGGGAAAAGAATAGCAAAATAGCCCAAGAGGAAAAACACTGTGCCCTTGAGAACAGCTAGAAGGTAAAGTGTTTCAGCCAAGGTTACTGCTGTTCATCCCGTTGTAAAAGAGCCTGCAGTGGGAAAGAGAAGCCGGAAGTTCAGCCATGAGAAAAAGCTCGACCAGGAACTCCAACTGACTGCCCCAACTTCCTGTCAGTTTTTGCTGGATGTTGAGTGCCCAATTTGATGATGCCACCTTTCTCCTATTATTTGTTCTTTTTCTTGGAAGTCTCACCCAAGGGGACACTCTGCTCTGCCCGGAACTCTCTCTAGTGAGAGAACTCTGGCTGGCTGCCTTAAAGGGAACACCCCAGTCAATTTCTACTGGATGTTTTGAGCAATGTTGTACCTATCTACCCATCCATTCATTATCTATTATTTATTCTTTTACTTCGGCTTGCAATATACTTAATAAACTCACTAATTCAAAACAAACTATGGCTATCATGGATCTCTGGGCTTTGCAAAATGGGGAGGGGGTGCTGGAGAGATAGTTCAGCAGTTAAGAGCACTCACTGCTCTGGCAGAGGACCCGGGTTTGATTCCCAGCACCCACATGGCAGTTAACCATCTGTAACTCCAGTTCCAGGGGATCTGACGCCCTCTTCTGACCTCTGCAGGAACTGCACGACATAGGTGTATTTAAATGCAGGCAATACACTCATACGCACAAAGTAAAATTAATATTTTTTTTAAATGGGGAGAGGGAACATGTGAAAGTCAGAGGGCATCTTGCTGGAGTTTGTTTTCTCTTTCCATCATGTGGATCTTCAAAGTGGAACTCAGGCCATCAAGCTTGGTGGCAAGTGCCTTTACCCCCTGAGCTAACTTGTTGCCCAGCTGACAGATTTTTTTGAGGCAGCACCACATACACAATATTCATCACTAAGTAGTACTTTAGTAAAGACTATTAGGTTGGAATTTAGTTCAAATATCTGGTTTTAAAAGGCAGACACAAATTCACTTTCTTTCTCCAAACATGGCAACCAGTCAGCCAGTTTATTTCTGCCAAAATTCTCTAGTGTTTAAAGGCAAAATTGAACTAAGTTTTTTCTTCATGACACCAGGCATATGAAACTTATTTCTGGGCACAGGGCTTCAGGGAGAGGCAAATTTTTATCTCTGCCCTCTTAGTGTTTGGTGGTAGGGGGTGGTGATCTTGACACTCAAAGTGACATGTTAACAGAAGAAAAGCATGCCTGTTTATTGAATGTACATTTTGAATGACACACAGCCTTCAAGAAATGAGACTCAGCTGGGCCCTCTTCCCCACTGGCACCTTCCATAGCCCCCCCTCCCCACTGGAATTCATACATTCTGTCATTTGTGTTAAGGACTGTTGTGTCAAGTTAGTGTCCCCAGACATTCCACAGTCAAGTTCCTCTACTGAGGTCTAGTCAATCTATCTTCCCTTGCTTTAGGAAGACCAGCTCTTCCTGACCTAACAGTAATCAGCTGCCAATATTTCTTTGACTAAGATTGGGGGCCTGCTGTCCATTTTCACAGTTCTGTGCTGGGCTTTTGTCTGGTTAACTAATTAAACTTGATTATAGAGAGGTTGGAATGTTGCAGGTCCAGAGTCTAATTATAATTTGTCCAGAGCTATTTTTTTTTAACTTTAAAAAAATTTATTGAGAATTTCATACATGCATATAAGGTGTTTTGATCAAATCCATGCCCACTCCCTCCCCTCCAACTCCTCTGTCCAGGGGCTATCTTTGGCCCACTAAATAGCCATTCCTTGCTCACCTCTATCTAACCTAGCATCCTGTGACTACAGATAAACTTTTGGGAATATATCAGCAGCAAAACACTAGATTCTACCAACCAAAAAGCTAAGTGTCATCAGATAGCATTGGTGGCCTATAGAGGTTTCCCTGCTTTCCTTTAACCACCTATTTAATGTTTCCACGATACATTAATGTCTTGATTTTTTTTTTTACTTTCTTTGTTGTTACTATAAAAACCATGAAACTGTTTCCATGTTGGAACAGTTTCCAATTTGGGGTAACCTAAATCTGTGTTCCTGGATCACTCATATTTGGCTTCAGAATAAACAATCTCTTAACTCCTTTGAGGCAAGAGTCCTGTTTTTTGGTATCAACATCACCTAACTCTGGAGGGGAATTTTATTGTGTAATAGTAAAACACTTTTGGCACATGGGCCAGCCCTGTGCAACTTGGGAGTCCCTGCACATCTAAGGCCATGCGTCCTATGATGCAGAAGCACAGAAAGCCGTGTTGCTGCTGGTTTCCATGGTTCCTGTGATTGCTCAGTTACTACCCATCACTCCATTTCCTCTTCCTGATCTGTGTCTTTGGAGAACTTACCCTTTTTCTAACACAATTTACACATTTGTTTATACCCACTATACATTAAGCCTCACTATAGCAGGAGTTTTTTCCAGCCATATTCATTGCTGTATGTCAAGAATCATTGTGATGCCTGGCACATTTGAGTTGAAGCTCAAATGTATTTCAAATATCTGAAAGGTTGATTATAACTGTGTAGCTCAAAAGCTTAAAACTGGGGACACCAGGGTAGATAGTATATAGGATCTAGTTGTTTTTTTGTCTAACTGTCCAAGAGGAGAAAATGCTCTGTAGCAGGAAATGAACTCTTTCCTTCCTGAGTTATTAATACAGGGACTGGACACCCTTGGAGTGAGTTTGTTATAGACAAGCATGAAACGAATGGTTGGCTAGATCAGTTCATTCATATGGATCTTTCTATGTCGTCTTTTACTTTTGTAGCTACTGTGCGGCTCCAGGTTCATCCTCTGAGAGTCCCTTATGGGTCCAGGAATTATGTTTTTTATAAATGTTTATCTTTATTACTTTTATGTATGTGTGTGTGTACTACATGTGTGTCCTTGAATATCATAGATGTTCTATCTGGAACTGGAGTCATAAGCAGTTGTGAGCCACCCAAATGGGTGCTAGGAACTGAACTCCTGTCCTCTAGAAGAGCAGCAAGTGTTCTTAACCACTGAGCCATCTCTCCAGCCCCCAGGATTTAATTTAACATATTCTAGAGGAATAGGAAGAAGCATACAATTTTACATTTTACATGGCACATGAGCTTGAATGGTAATGAAATCCCAAAGAAGCAAGTAGAGTCCACTACTGCTATGCTGAATAAGACAAAGGATAGTAAGGAACTAACTTCTGTAAGAAGGCTTAAAATATGAGGGGTTTTGTTTGTTTTTTGAGACAGGGTCTTACTATATAGCTCTGGCTGACCTGGAACTTGCCATATAGACCAAGCTGGCCTCAAATTCACTGAGATCCATGTGCCTCCTCAGTGCTGGGATTAAAGGCATGTGCCACTATGTCAGAACTTTTTTTTTTTTTGAGACAAGATCTCAAAAATGGGGGCTGGAGAGATGGCTTAATGGGTTCTCAGCACCCACATTGAGTGGCTCAACTGCCTGTAACTCCAGCTCAAGTGGATCTGATGCCCTCTTCTGATCCCTAAGGGTACCTGCACTCCCATAAACTTACCCACACATAGGCACACATATACACTTTACAATATTAATTCTTTTTTCATAAAGAAAGTCTCTGTGTAGACCACACTGGCCTCAAACTTGAAAAATAAATTTAAAAAATAAATAGATGAGTTATTTTCAAAAGGTCTGTATAGAATTCTTGTAGTCTCAATTTCTCCAAAGATAAGGATGTTGTTTTTTTTCTAACATAGATGACTTTTTGGGGGGAGTGGGGACAGGGCATTTTTTACATGGAAGTTTCATTTCTTGTTTTTAAGAAATAACAGGAGGAAGGCTAGAGAGATGACCCAGTAGTAAAAGGGCACGGGCTGCTCTTGCAGAACCCACATAGCTGCTAACAACCATCTGTAATTCCAATTCCAGGGGAATCCAATGCCCTCTTCAGACATCCCTGGGCATTGCATGATGGGTTCACTTACACATATGCAGGCAATACACTCATACACATACAATAAAAATTATATATATATATTTTTAAAACAAAACAAATAGGGGCTGGAGAGTTGGCTCAGTGGTTAAGAGCACTGACTGTTCTTGCAGAGGACCTGGGTTTGATTCAAAGCACTGTAGCCCCAGCTGTCCTGGAACTCACTATGTAGACCAGGCTGGCCTTGAACTCACAGAGATCTGCCTGCCTCTGCCTCCCCAATGCTGGGATTAAAGGCATGGGCCACCACGCCCGGCCTAAAAAAAAATTTTTTTTTTTTAAAGAAATAGATGGTCCTGCCCTCACCTCCCTTTGCTTCCTGGGCTGCACAGCCTCCAGTATCTTGGTGCCAGCACCTTCCATGGGTAAGTCGAGCATGCCCACCACGCCTTGACTCCTCCAGCCTCTTTCACCTTCCCAGCTCCCTCACCAAGTCTCTCCTCCTAGTCTGGGTACAGGCCCATTTCTTGTCTTGGCACCCCAGACACCGGGGCTAACCTCTCGGCCCAGAGCCACCACTGCTTCCTGATCTTTTGCATGCAGACCAACCTAGTTCCTCCTGCATGACGCCCCCCCCCCCACCTCCCTTTACTTCCCTGGGTGGCACAGCCACCAGCTTCCTGAGACCAGCATCTATCCTGCACCCTTCTCCCAGGCCAGCCCAGCCCCCAAATTCTTGAAGGCAGCATCTTTTCCTGGAGGGACCCAGACCTTAGGAGAAAGCCTGATATCATCTGAGCCTTATCTCACTTGGATGTCTGTGGGAACTCCTGAAGAAAAAAGCAATTAGGCCACTTCAATATAAAATCAAAAGAGAGAACCTGAAGCCTAGACCAACCAGCTAAACCACAAAAGCACATAAAGTTTACAAAAAGAAGCAGACCTAAATTGAAGGCTTGAGTCTCACACAAGAATCAGAAACTACAAAAGAAATTCACATGTCAAAATCACAGAGAAAAAATAAGAATGTGAAAAATCAAAGTAATATATCCCCACCAATTACCAATAGTGCTCTAGAGGAGTACAGTGAGAACTCCCTAGAGATAACACAGGACATGGAACTCAAAAGAACAATTATAAACATGATAAAAGAATTCAGTGACTTTAAAGAACACACAAAAATCAAACTGAAGGAAGATAGGGATAAACTTCTGAATGAATTCAGAAAAGAGTTAGAAATAATTGAAGAATACTCAGGCTGAAATGAAGGAGGTGAAACACTCAGTAAGCCAATTAGAAACAACAGGAGAAAGCCTCACCAATAGGATGAATGAAATGGAAAACAGAATATTAAGGCAGAAGATAAACTGGATGAATTAGACCACTCAAGCAAAGATTATGAAAAATTTAAGAAAACACAAGAATGGAATATGCAAGAATTGTGTGACACCATAAAAAAAAAAAAAAACAAAAAAAACAACACCACCAAACTTACGAATCATAGGCATACAGAAAGGAGAATCTCAAGGCAATGGTATGGAACATATCTTCAACAGGATTGTAGAAGAAATTTTCCCAAAATTAAAAAAAGACATGCCCATACAAATCAAGAAGCACATAGAACACCAAAAACACAAGACAAGGACAGAAACTCTCCACAGCATATCATAGTAAAAACACTAA
>NW_008350388.1:394889-395308 GCF_000622305.1 Nannospalax galili
GCTGCAAAAGAGAAACAACAAGTCACATATAAAGGAAAACCCATTAGGATTACAGCTGACTTTTCAATGCAAACTATGAAAGCCAGAAGAGCCTGGACCAAAGTATTCCCAGTTCTAAATGCCAACCCAGATTACTTTACCCAGCCAAAATGTCTATAATAGTTGAAGGGGAAAGAAAAATCTTCCATGACATAAATAGGCTTAAAGAATTTGTGTCCACAAAACCAGCCCATCAGAGAGTTCCTGAAACAACACAAAGAGCTGAAGAAAGGAACGACTATACCCAAGGGGCGATGGAAAGAAATTCAATGAAGGTATAACTGTGGAAATGCACAGCTATATCAAGAATGTAAACAGAAATAAAAATGACAGGATTCAATGCACATCTTTCACTAATAACTTTAAACATAAATGTACTG
>NW_008350388.1:395534-396320 GCF_000622305.1 Nannospalax galili
TACCCCCATTAGATAGGGCAACAGGACAGAGGATTAATAAAGAGAGTTAAACAATACCATACATCAAATGGACCTAACAGACACCTATTGAATATTTCACCCAAGCACCAAATAATATACTTTCTATTCAGCACCCCATGGAACTTTCTTGAAAATAGACCACATACTAGGGCACAAAACAAGCCTCAACAACTACAGAAAGATTGAAATAATTCCATGCATTCTATCAAACCACAATGCAATAAAGCTTAAAATCAACACCAGAAGAATCCCCAGTAACCACATGAACACATGGAGATTAAACAACACACTCATGAATGACGAATGGGTCAAATGAGAAATTAGGAAAGAAATAAAAGTATTCCTGGAACTAAATGAAAAGGACCATACAACACAACAAAACCTCTGGGACACACTAAAAGCAATCCTTAGAGGGAAGTTTATAGCTCTAAGTGACTACATTAAAAAATGGGAAAGATCACAAATAAATGACTTAACATTGCAACTCAAGACACTTGAAAAGCAACTGCAAATGAAACCCAAACCCAGCAGACAAGAAGAAATAACAAAAATCAGAGCGGAAATTAATGCTATTGAAACAAAACAATACAAAGAATCAATGAATCCAAGAGCTGGTTCTTTGAAAAGATAAACAAGATTGACAGACCGCTAGCCCAGTTAACCAAAAGAAAGAGCACCTCCAAGTCACCAAAATCAGAGATGAAAGGGGAAATGTCATAACAGACACCAAAGAGATCCAGAACATTATAAGGGAATACTTTAAAA
>NW_008350388.1:396490-580456 GCF_000622305.1 Nannospalax galili
CAGGACCAGATGGATTTACAGCAGAATTCTACCAGACATTTAAAGAAGATCTACATTCAATACCACTAAATTTATTCAAAAAGGTAGAAATGGAGGGAGAACTTCCATATTCCTTCTATGAAGCCAGCATCACTCTAATGCCAAAGCCAGGTAAAGATACAACCAAAAAAGAAAACTATAGACCCATATCTTTAATGAACATAGATGCAAAAATTCTCAACAAAATACTTGCAAACTGCATACAGACACACATCAAAAAGATCATCCACCATGATCAAGTTGGCATTATTCCAGAGATGCAGGGATGGTTCAATATACATGTCAATAAACATCACAAATCAGCTCAAAGACAAGAACCACATGGTCATCTCAATAGATGCCTTTGAAAAAATTCAACATGCATGTATGTTCAAAGCCCTAGAGGGAATTGGACTGGAGAGAACATACCTCAACATAATTAAAGCCATATATAACAGACCCACAGCCAACATCATTCTAAATGGAGAAAAACTGGATGCATTCCCATTGAAATCAGGAATCAGACAAGGCTGTCCACTATCTACACTTCTCTTTAACATAGTACTTGAAGCTCTTGCAAGAGCAATAAGACAAGAGAAAGAAATTAAAGGAGTAATAATTGGAAAAGAAGAGGTCAAATTATTCCTTCTTGCAGATGATAGGATATTATATCTAAGAGATGCCAAAAATTCCACCAGAAAGCTCCTAGAAATTAGTAACATGTTCAGTAAAGTGGCAGGTTACAAAAGTAACCTACAAAAGTCTGTAGCCTTTCTATATATCAATAACAAGCAATCAGAGAAATAGCACATGGAAACACACCCCTTCACAATAGCTGAAAAAAATAAAATATTTTGGAATAAACCTGACCAAAGACATTAAAGAGCTCTAGTAAAGTGACAGGTTAAAAAATTAATCTACAAAAGTCTGTAGCCTTTCTATATACCAATAACAAGCAATTAGAGAAAGAGCACATGGAAATGTTCCCCTTCAGAATGGCTGCAAAAAAATAATCTCAGAATATACTTGACCAAAGACATTAAAGACCTCTACAATGAAAACTTTAAATCCTTAAAGAAATAGATTGAGGAAGACATCAGAAGATGGAAGGATCGCCCATGCTCAAGGATTGGAAGAATTAATATTGTGAAAATGACCATCCTACCAAAAGCCATTTATAGATTCAATACAATGCCAGTCAAAATCCCCATGACATATTTCACAGAATTGGAAAAAAAACATCCTAAGATTCATAGGGAAGCACAAAAGACCTCGGATAGCCAACACAACCGTGAGCACTAAGCATGTGGGGGGTGTGGGGGTGGTTACTAATGCCATATTTCAAGCTGTATTACAGAGCTATAGTCATAAAAACAACATGGTACTGGCACAAAAATAGACCCATATATCAATGGAACAAAATTGAAGACTCAAATATGAGTAAATATGATTTCAGCCACCTGATATTTGACAAGAGGGCCAAGAATATTTACTGAAGGAAAGGCAGCATGTTCAGCAAATGGTGCTGGCAAAACTGGATCTCCAGCTGTAGAAAAATGAAACTAAACCCCTATCTTTCACCCTGCACAAAAGTAAATTCCAAATGGATCAAAGACCTTAATGTGAAGCTGGAAACTCTGAAACTATTAGAAGAAAACATTGGCAGTAACCTACAATATATAGATGTAGGAAAGGACTTCTGAATTGGACACCAGTTGCTCAGGAATTAAGGTCAACAATCAATAAGTGGGACGTTGTTAAACTAAAAAGCTTCTGTACAGTGAAAGAATCAAGAAAGTAAAGCTAAACCGGACATCAACTGCCCAGGAAACAAGGTCAAGAATCAACAAATTGGACCTCATTGAACTAAAAAGCTTCACACATCAAAAGAAACAACCAAGGGAGTGAAGAGAAAACCCACAGGATGGGAGAAAATCTTCACCACTGACACATCTGATAAAGGTTTAACATCCAGAATATATAACAAACTCAAAAAACAAAGAATCAGGAAAGGAAGTAACCCAATAAAAAGATGAGTGAAGGACCTGAACAGAGAGTTCTCAAAAGAAGAAGTAAAAATGGTTAAGAAACATCTTAAAAGGTGTCAACATCACTAGTAATTAAGGAAATGCAAATTAAAACCACTTTAAGATTTCATCTTACCCCAATCAGACTGGCTAAGATAAGAGAATAAATGATACCAAATGTTGAAGAGGATGTGGGGAAAGGGGAACACTCATCTACTGCTGGTGGGGCTGCAAACTTGTTCAACCCCTATGGAAAGCAGTGTGGAGAATTCTTTAAAAACTACAAATGAACTTACCATTTGACCCAGTTATACCACTCCTCAGCATATACCCAAATAACTCATCGTATTGCAGAGACACTTGTACATCCATTTTTGTTGCTGTTCTTTTCACAGTAGCTAAGAGATGGAAGCAACCTGTGTCCCCCAACTGACTAGTGGATAATGAAAATGTGGTTCATTTATACGATGGAGTTTTACTCAGCAGTAAAGAAAGATGAAATCATGAAATTTGCAGGTAAATGGATGGTAGAAACTGTTATACTAAGTGAAGTAACACCGACTCAGAAAAAACAAAACAAACAAAACGATGTATGTTCTCTCTCATATGTGGATCCTAGCACCAAATCCTTATAAGTGAGTATGTACCCAGACCTAACTACAGGAACTAGGATAATGAAAAGGAACCAGTGAGGTAAAGAAAAGAAAGAATCTGAAAGAGAACAGTAGAAAACAGGTGTTAACAAGGAGCTATTGATAAAAAATGGGGTTATTTTAAGGGGAGTGGGGAGGGAAGGTTATACAAGGAACCTAGGGGATAAAGGGAAAGAAGGAGCTCAAGAGAGGTGGGACCATAGGAGAAGGGTATTATTAAGGGAGAAATGAGAAAAACAGGGGCATCTTAAGTGGGGAAACCATGGTGGAAGGGTTAGACACTGTGAGAGATTTATAATGCATAGCTAGTTTTATAAAACTAGAGGGAATCATATTAGTCCAACAACCTACTGACAAATTATATATTCAACTAGATCAAAGAATATAATAATATGTCTAGGCAAGGTTTATCGGAGACTGTTTGGTCTTTTCCCAAGCTCTATCTACTTGGCATGTGGTAATTAAAAGTACCAGACTGGTGGAACTCACCTTCTTGGATCTTTAACAGCCATACTATGAGGCCTATACTATTTTGGGCAGAGGGACATAAAGGACAGTTTTTGCTCCTTTCCCTCCTAGGTCGACTAAGTTCCAGAGGACTATGAGCATCTCTCAAAATGTCCTGTAAATGTGGTGAGTCACCTGTCCTTTTGGATCAAGAAGGCCCTGGAGACCCCACCAGATGGACCTGATCCAGTGTCTAGTCTACAAAGAGGAGGGTCAACACAGAGAAACATTTCCTCCATGCTTCAAGTGAAGCCAGCCATGGTCAAGCAGGACCTTTGACTTATCTTCACATAGGTGGAACTGATAAAAGGAAGAAGCCAGGGGCTCCTCTCAAGCCCATGTGACCCCTGAGGAACAGATCCTCAAATGGACTTAAGAGTAAAAATAAATTGGTTTATCTGGGCCAACTGTAGGGTCTTGAACACCCAAAAGGAAAGTATAACCAAAGATTAATGGGGTCAATAAAATTTTTTAAGAGTCCCTATGTATAGCTAAAGGCTACATAGCAAGAAACAATGCCAGACAGGAGATACCTTCCTTTGAGTTATTGTATTGACAACTGATTGTCGCTAGATGAGGAACAGCTGATGTTCCTAAAACATGGCTCTCTAGACAGGCTGACTAGATTCAGCAGGCAGACAAGTACTGGGGAATGGCTGGGGTGCCGACAACACAGTGGACAGTAACAGGGATGACAGAGTATATGGGCTCCAGTGTATGGGAGGGGGAGGCTATGGCAGGGTGCCATTTGGGAAGTGGATATATAGGTGAATAAGATTGAATGAGATGTTCTGTATGATATACACAAACAAAATTCAATGCATTAAAAAAAGACATATTTGAGGAGGAACCATGAAAATTTACTTCATGTTAAATATTAGAGGTGATAAAGATTTCCAGTGAAATCTACCTGATGACTTTATAGCCATACTCAGGTACTAAGGATCTGAGTGTTATCGACTGTGACTAGTAATAATCAGATACATAGATTAAAGACACATGTGCAAAAATCTAAGTGTTAGTAGCATTAAAAATGTAGGAAACAGGCCGGGCGTGGTGGCACATGCCTTTAATCCCAGCACTCGGGAGGCAGAGGGAGGCAGATCTCTGTGAGTTCAAGGCCAGCTTGGTCTACATAGTGAGTTCCAGGACAGCTGGGGCTACAGGGAGACCCTGTCTCAAAAAGACAAAAAAAAAAAAGTAGGAAACAGCATATTTTAAAATGAAATGGAGATCTTCTTTAAAGGTTAAAAACTCAATTTTATGTCTTACAGGGTTTATACTGAGTTCAATGTTGTATAATTGTAGTAATTCAATTGTGAACCTAAAAATTTACAGCCACTTTTGAGAGATGTATTCTTGCTCTGGAATGTGTTACTGAATATTTTAAAGTTGTAATGAAATGCTTCTTCTAATGATGTGGTTATTAAATTTAAAAAATTTTTAAAAAGAAAAAACAAATAGCACGAGGGGCCAGGTGTGGTGGCAAACTCCTTTAACCCCAGCACTCAGGAGGCAGAAGAAGGCAGAGGCAGACAGATCTATGTAAGATTGAGGCACCCTGGTCTACAAAACCAGTTTCAGGCCAGCTGGGGCTATAGGGAGACCCTGTCTCAGACAAACAACAACAACAAAAAAAAAGAATTATACACAATTGTTGACAAAAAATGAACCCAATGCTAAATTCAGAAAAAGGAAAGTAAAAAAAAAAAAAATCACCCAAAGTCCAAGACAATAACCCATTACTCTTCACACTTTTTTTTTTTTTGGTTTTTTTTAAGGTCTCCTTGTAGCCCCAGCTGTCCTGGAACTCACTATATAGACCAGGCTAGCCTTGAACTCACAGAGATCCACTTGCCTCTGCCTCCTAAGTGCTGGGACTACAGGCGTGCACCACCACGCCCGGCTCACACTTTTTATATACACATAGACATGTAAGTATATAAAGAAACATGTATTGTGACATACTTTGGAGGTAAAGCAGGTTACAATGCAGTGACATGTATTCATAGCTTGCTAGGAAGAATAGATGGTATAAAAGTGGTTTATATAGGCATATACAGGGTAGGACAGAAAGGGAAAATTAAGGACTGAGAAAGGAAAGCACCCCACAAGCTGGAATCTAGTTTTCCTTTTTTCAGACAGAGAGGAAACTGACAAAACTGGTAAAGCCACAGCTGCCTCTGGTTTTTCTCAAGACGGAAGAGCTAATCATCTTTAAGGGAGGGACCCTAGATAGGCTGACTAGACTATAGGATGAACTTGCACTGAAGGACGTCAGGGAGCACTAACTTCATGCAACAGGCCTTAACATAAATGACAGACTGCATGAAATACAGTGAGGGGGTTATGGAAGGGTGCCGATGGGGGAAGGGTATAAAGATGATTAAGGTGTTGTATATGAAATACACAAAATTTCAATAAAAATATACCCCCAAAAGACATCTTAAACAAGGATGTTAAACTTGACAAATGAACTGTACTTCCTTAGGGCCAGAATTTTGTAACCTTGAGTTTTTCATAATTAGCACTCCTCTCTCAGCCCTAAATCTGAATAATACAACCCATAAAACTACCTTAGAATTTCATTTACGGAAGGAAATTTTTTAAGATGAAAGAAATAAGTAAATAAGCTTGTGTATGCTTATTACTTAAGTTTTCAAACTTTGCCATATCTTTAGACATTGTTGTAGACTATAATCTTTGAGCAATGTAATTGAAGAAACCACGTGAATATATATATATATCCCTAAGTGGAAAGGGAATTCCTCTGGCCGCTGGCAGCAGTTCTAGGCTGCATCTCTCTGCCACCACTCATATATGAACTTCTAACAATAGCTCCTTTTGTTAAAGAAATTCATGCTCATTTTAAAACCAAAAGGAATTGAGAAAGTTCAAAGAAGAAAATACAAGTCACCCAAACAGTTGCTATGCAGTCAGAACCACTATACAAAATTTGGTACATAGCCCTTTGGTCTCTTGTTACGGTCAAAAACTAAAACAAACAAAACTGAAAAAGCAAAACAAAACACCCCAGAAAAGTCTATGTGCTACTTTTAGGTTCTAGAAACTGCCAGAAGCAACTTCTAGGGTACGTGGAGGGGAACAACATGCACAGCTGCTTATCTTACACGCCAGAGCTGCAGAGCTCTGGAAAACACAGGCACAGAGTAAAATAAGGAAGAGGAAGTAAACAACCAAGATGCTCGCTCACTCACTCACTCACCTAACCCACCCACCCCTGGGGTGTCAGGGCAGGCAGGCACCCCTAATCCAGGCTGAGCTGCCTGGGGGGTGCACTCAGTTCTGCCCCCTGCCAATCTGAGCTCATCTACTCCCAAGTAGGAATCCCCACCAGGGCCCCTATAGAAAACCTAATGTTTGCCAGCCCTGATCCTCAGTGGGCTCTGAATCCAGTTTTTTTTTTTTACTACCAGCCCTATACATTTTGGTTAGCCTTTCAGCTTCCTTTAAAAAAATATTTTATTTATCATTATGTTATTGCCTGTATGTGTTTAAAACTGCACCTTGTGTTATGCAATGCCTATGGAGGTCAGAAGAGGGCGTCGGATTGCCTGGAACCAGAGTTACAGATGGTTGGTTGTTAGCCGCTATGTGGGTGCTGGGATTTGAACCCAGGTCTTCTACAGGAGCAATCAGTGCTCTTAACTGCTGAGCCATCTCTCCAGTCCCTAGAGCTTCACCTATGGTTCCCATTCTGCTCAGCATCTCAGCCCTTTAGATACAAAAGCCCAACTCTCACCTCAAAGGGAATAAGTAGTTTATTCTGGAGCCAAATTTGAGTGTCCATGGCCCGGGAACACAGAATCAGGCCACCTCAGATTCCATGTTCCAACATGGTAACAGTTTCATGAAGTTTTTATAGTAACAGAACAAAGAAGCCGTACATCAAGACGCTTTCAAATGCTTGTGTAGACATCAGAGAGGAGGTTATAGCAAAGGGAGAACCCTGCTATAGGCCTTAGACTCTACTTGCAGCATTTTTAGCCCTGGGTTAGTGGAAGGTAGTGGTCTGCTAAATTAATACATCTCAAAAGTTTTTTTTTTTTTTATCTGTTAGTCACAGGATGTCAGGTCTGACAACAAGGTGGGCAAGGAATGGCTATTTAGGGGGCTAAAGATACCCAAGATAAACTGTAAATAGGCTCTGAACCTGCAACGTTCCAAACTCTCCGCAACCATTGAAGGGTGAATCAATCAGTTAACCAGTCTTGCAAGTTTAATTGAAGAAATAGGTTTTTTGGTGTCACCCCTCCCCTCATTCCCCAGAACTTTCCTTCAGGACTCCTTGGTCACTGGTCATCGCTTTCAAAGTAGTACATTCACTGTGGAGCAAAGCAGCAGTCAATGTCTCCAGGATCCTGGCCTCTCAGTCTGGCTGCCTTGGAAGCCCCCCAGTGCCTTCATGAGAGAAAACTGAACATCACAGTGAATGAAATTAGTGCTAATTAATCTAATTCTTGTTCCATGTTCCATGTTGTTTTTAGGTTCCAGGGGAAGCAAAAATTGTTGAGGAATCATGGGAAAACTCTCTGCTTTGACAGTTGTCAGGTTGTATGTACACCTGTTATCCCAGCATTTGGGAGGTAGAAACAGAAAGGTCAGGAGCTGAGTTCATCCTCAGTGCATATTGAGTTCAAGGCCAGGCTGAGCTATCAAAAGACAAACAAACAAATACAAAGAAAAAATGAAATAGTGGTCTATATATATTTACAAATAGGTATCAAGCTGACTGCAAATGGTCATGGGGGGGTGGTAATTAAAAGATCAAATTCCTAAGCCAGAGAGCCAGGCCTGGGACCTAGGAATCCAAATTTTGTACAACTGAGTGAGGCTCGAAGGCACAGGCAGTAATCCCAGCTACTCAGAAGGCTGAGGCAAGAGAATCACAAGTTCAAAACCAGCCTGTGCAACTTGGTGAGACCCTGTCTCAAATTAAAAAGTAAACAAAAGGCTAGCAGATACCGCTCAGTGGTAGAGTGCTTGTCTAGCAAGTGTAAAGTCTGGGGCTTAAATCCTGGTACTAACACTTTGAGACACAACGACAAAGCCCATTGTTACTTCCTAACTCTATCCATCTCTATCTTGGTAAAAACTCTAATTTTATTATAATTTTTTCATTTAACTAATTTTTTTTTTTGGTCTTTTTGAGACAAGGTCTCCCTGTAGCCCCAGATGGCGGAACTTACTATGTAGATCATCATACTGGCCTCAATCTCACAGAGATCAGTCTTCTTCTGCCTCCCAAGTTCTGGGACTAAAGTCATGTGCCACCACACCTGGCTTCATTTTACCAGTTTTTTTTTTTTTTTAATTTATTTATTCATTATTTTTATGTATATGAGTGTATACTGCCTGCATGTGTGTAAGTGCACCCGTGTTCTGCAATGCCTATGGAAGACAGAAAAGGCCATTGGATCCCCTGGAACTGGAGTTACAGACAGTTGTTAGTGGGTGCTGGGAGTCAAACCCGGGTCTTCTGCAAGAACAGCCAGTGTTTTTAACCGCTGAGCCAGCTCTCCAGCCCTATTTTACCAGTTTTTGATGCCTGTGTGTACACATACCACATGACAATGTTTGGTCACTGACAGACTACATAGATGGTGATGGTCTCAGATGATGTTGCCTAATGGCGTTGTAGCTGATTTTGTTTGTGATGAAATTGCTTAATGATGCATTCATCAGAGCATATCTCTATGGCTGAGTGACTGTGTGTGAGTGAATTGGTTAACATGGTAATGGAAGCAGAAGTTGGAGTGTTCTACAATCTGTAGAATGAATCAGCAAACAGGAGATCCAGGAAGTTTAATGGTTTACTTTCAGTTCAGTGATGTTTTCCAACTCAAAAGCTGGCAAGAAACCCAGGAAGGTGGAACACTTTTTGGGAGTCTAAAAAGTTTTGAGTCTAAAGGGGAGGGAAACTGACATCTGGTTCAAAGGCTATCTGGCAGGAAGAACCTTCTCCCCTTAAGGGATTTTATTTTGTATATTGTGACCCGAATTCTCTCTGGGGCTCCTGTGCGATCAGACAAACCATATATTTTATGTGTATTTATTAAGTTACAAAGTTATTATGTGTATTTATTAACTTACAAAGTGCCTAGCCCCACGCATGGCCTCAGAGCCCACCTTATCAGACCGTGCCATGCCCATAACTCGCTCACGCCTCTGGGGCCAGCATAGCCCCAGGTCCACAAGTCAGTCCATTCTGTCTTTCAGCTGTTGTGTTCCCACGGCTCGCACGTTTCCCCATGGCTCCGCTTGCGGCTTCGCCGGCTCAGCTCACGACTTCGTTCCAAGATGGCTCCCAGCCACCACCCCTTAGTCCACACTCCAAGGCAGGCTCTGCCCATTGGAGGAACTAGCCAATCGGGAGTTTTAGGGGATTTTATTTTGTATATTTTTATTGAATTTTTGTGTATTTTTATGTATACACAACATTAACTATCTTTATACCTCCTTCCCTGTTGGCACCCACCCCTAGGCCCCCCAGCTGGATTTCATGCATTCTGTCATTTATATTGATGCCTATAGAGTCAAGTTAGTGCCCCCAACGTCCCTCAGTGCAAGTTCATCCACTGGTGTCTAGTCAGTCTATCTAGAGTCACTCCCTTAAAGAAGATCATCAGTTCAGGGACTAGAGAGATGGCTCAGTGGTTAAAAGCACTGGCTGTTCTTGCAGAAGACTGGGTTCAATGTCCAGCACCCACATGGAAGCTAACAAATGTCCAAAACTCCAGTTCCAGAGGATTGATCCGACAGCCTCTTCTGTCCTTCGAGGGCACTGCACGACATGGGTGCATTCACATACATGCTGCCATAACTCATGTACATATAATAAAAAATTTTTTAATTAAAAAAAAGATCAGCTTTTCCTCACCTAGCAGCAATCAGCTGCCCAATAGTTGTTCTGCTAAGAACAGGGTATACTGTCCATTTTCACAGTCCTATGCTAGGTTTTATTTTCAAGCTCAATTTGGATTTTTTTTTTTTTTCCGAGACAGGGTCTCCCTGTAGCCCCAGCTGGCCTGGAACTCACCACGTAACCTATGCTGGGTTTTTGTCTGATTGAGTTTGCATGGGTCTTGTGCATGCCATCGCCATTGCTGTAGATTCATATGAGCAGGGTCCCAGGAGCCTTTAAGACTCTCTTTCCATATGGTCATGCATCTCTGTCCCTGGCTCTTAAAATCTTTCTGCCTCCTCTTCTGCAAAGGTCCCTGAGCCCTGGGTGGGTGGTTTAACATAGGAGTCCCATCTAAGGACCCATATTCTGCAGATTCTTATTCTCTATGCTTTGGCCATTTGTGGCCTTTTGTGTTCACTGCCCTCTGTTGCATGAGGGAACTTTGTTGATGAGAGATGAAAAACTATGTAATGCTTCATGAATTTTCATGTCATCCTTGTGTAGTGGCCATGTTGATCCTCTCTGTGTCATTCCAATTTTAGTACATGTGCTACCTAAGTGAACCTGGAATTTTATTATTTTATTTTTTTATTTTATTTTTTTATTTTATTTTGAGACAGGGTCTCCCTGTAGCCATAGCTGGCCTGAAACTTTCTCTGTATACCAAACTGACCTCAATTTCACAAAGATCTACATGCTTCTGCCTGAGTCCTGGAATTAGGGTGTGAGCCACCATGCCTGGCTTAAGACATGCTCCTATTTGGGCCCTCAGCTATTTGGATGAAGCTCACCCACCTTAGGGAGAACAATCTGTTTTGCTCAGTCTACTGTTTTAAATGTTAATCTCATCCAAAGACATCCCAGGAGAAATTCCTAGAGTTTGACCAAATATCCGAGTACCCATGGCCCAGTCAACTGATACATAATTTGACTATTCTACAATATAAAGGTAAGCTGCCTCCTCATTTTATATAGTGGAGAGTCACTAGAAAATTCCTAAGGCTGATGGATAAAAACAGACTAAGGTATTGTGTATAGAGTTATGCAAGGAAATACAGACTAGAAGAACTAAAGATATAACTAGCAGAAGGTTTATGGGGCAAGAAGATCAGGTAGATCCAGGTGCTCATCTTCATCTTATTTTCCGTATCAGGGAATAATAGATAATCCATGAAGCTGGTAAAACAGCTAAGTACACAAGAGTCATGCATGACCATCAGCACTAAAAGTACTGAGGACTGCTGGGGAAGAGGACAGACTTTTGTTTCTTATGAGACAAGGTCTTGCTACGTAGTCCTAAACAGAACAATTTGTAAGAAAGGGAGTTCTTCCTGCCTGATAACCTTTGAACCCAGATAAGTTTCTCCTTGCCTACAAACTTAAACTGAAATATTGCCACTTCCTGGGGTTCAAACTCATGACACTCCACTTGCCTCAACATCCCAAGTGCTGGGATTACAGATGTGAGCCACCATCACTAATGAAGAGAGATTTTTCTCATATGCTGGCTTCCTGTACTACTGGATTAGTTTAACCCATATGTATGCATTTCCTTTGTGATCAGAGTATGGTGCGATTTTATTTCATGTCACTTTCAACTCTTCAGGGTCTGACAACTAGCTGGTCTGGGGAGCCACTGAGCTAGAAAATCCCTGGAAATGCTGTGGAGTTCGGACACAGTTGTGAAAATTGTCCAAGTAGACGACAGGCTAAGAGGCCTATAGTGCCTCAGGTTTCAGTGTAAAAACAGGTTTTTAGGAAATGTTGGCTTACACCATTTTCCAGAACAA
This sequence comes from Nannospalax galili, assembly GCF_000622305.1. Taxonomy (NCBI): domain Eukaryota; kingdom Metazoa; phylum Chordata; class Mammalia; order Rodentia; family Spalacidae; genus Nannospalax; species Nannospalax galili. Next base: position 408,414 of record NW_008350388.1, read on the forward strand.
GTGTGTACATTGAAGGAATGTTTGAAAGATCACTTAATGAATCACTTTTAGGACACGTTTGAATATGCATCCACAACTATAGCAGAGGTAAAACTTTGTATTTTCAATATTATGTTTAAGGAAATAGCAAAAGCATCAGCTGTTACATAAAGAAGTATGTAGAAGTATGTATGGAGAGATGGCTCAACTGTTGTGAGCACAATCTTCCAGAAGATTCAAGCCCGGTTCCCAGCACCCTTGTGGGATAGCTCACGACCACCTATAACTCCAGCTCCGGGGACTTTGATGTCCTCTAATGGTACCTTCACTCACACGCACATACCCACAGGTACACACATACATATAATTAAAAAATTAAAATAAATCTTAAAAAAAATAAGTGAAAGGAGGGAAAAGCATCTGCCTGAGTAGGAAAGTCCATCCATAAACAAAACCTTCTGAGAACAGAAATAACTGTCAGGCCAGAAGGGGGCGCAGTCACAAAGGCAATGCTTGCCTTTTTCCAGCTGTGGTGATCTGATATTCCTCTTAAAACGTTGAGTCCTGCTGGGCATGGTAATGGCACGCCTTTAATCTGACGACTCCAGAGGCAGAGGCCGGCAGACTGAGGCCAGCCTGAGCTACACAGCGAGTGCCAAGCCAGCAAGGGCTACATAACAAGATGGTATCTGGGAAAACAGTGTGACAAGGCAGAGACACAAGGATATTTAGAGGAATAGGAAAAAACCAGTACTGGAATAGGGAAGATGGACTTGAAGCTGAGGAGGAGAGAAGGGAAGAAAGGAGAAGGTGGAATTGAGGAGACAGGACAGTGGGCCGAGGGTCCCCAGGGTGGGGTTGATGGAAAGTCACTGGGGAGCAGCCTAGTACATGCACTGGGGGGATGGTAAGGCGTGGGTGGAGAGGGGGCACTGGAACTGGAGATGTTTTCAGTGTGTGGTAGAGCCTGCATGGGTGAGGCTGAGGCCAAGGGGTCCCTCTTCTATCTCTAGCCTTTTCCCACCCCTGGTGAGTTTCAGACCCACACATCTGACTGTCTGACATTTCTTCTTGAATTTCCATGTGCCAAGCAGAACTCTCAATCTCTATTTTCCTGCAAACCTTCCCAAACTTCTAGATCTTAGAATATGGTGCCCCAATTCATCTGGCTGTTAAGGGGAGAAACCTGGCCTCATTTGTACCCCCTCTTTTCCCCTTCCCACTTTCCTATTCCCTGAAGGTATACGACCTTCACACCTTCTCCAGTGAAAGCCACCCACAAATGGCTCTCTGAAAAACAGACCTACCATATGATCCAGTTCTGGGTATGTACCCCCGAAGAACTGAAACCTGACTGCCCAGTACTCACAGCACCACTATCAATAGACGAGAGGTGGAAGTAGCCCAATTATCCATCAAATAAGCAGGTAAAGAAAATAAGCAGTGCATATACATGAGGTACCTAGCGTAGTCAAATTCAGAGACAGAAAGATAGAACAGAGGTTTCAAGGACTGGGAAAGAGAAGAAAGGGCAGTTGTTTAACGGGTAGGTTTTAGATTTGGAGAAAGAGAACTTGTGAAGACACATATAAAAACCAGGAGAATTTGCTTAAAAGAGACTGGGTTAAGACGGGAGTGGGACCTCTGGTTTACTGACCCCTTCTAACGACTATGATTGATTGACAGGCCTAAAGAGATTTATGCCAAGTGTTAATTTCAGGTCTCATAACTTTCCTTTAAAACCACACATTGCCGGACTGGAGAGATGGCTCAATGATTAAGAGCACTGGCTGCTCTGGCAGAGGACCAACGTTCGAATCCCAGCACCCACATGGCGGCTGACGGAGTTCCAGGGGATCCGACGCCCTCTTCTGACCTCCCTGGGCATTGCATGACACGGATGCACTTACACACATGCAAGCAAAACACACATATACTTAAACAAAATAAATAAAATTTAAGAAAAGAGTTAAGACGGTTAAGTCTCGCTGACCAGCATGCAGTCTAACCTAGGTCTCCTGCTACGTGCTCACAGCCAACCTCTTGCCTCATCTCTCTTACTAAACTGAAGCAGGAACGCCGGAACCGGGACGCAGGAAAAGCTGCACCAAAGTGAGAATTAGCCGCTTCCTGTTCCGGGGCAGCTTACGGACTTCCGGGTCACGGGGCCGCGCTCCTCCGCCCTCCAGGAAAGAGGCGTGGCTACGGCGGGCCCCACAGCGGGTCATCGCCCACTTAAGAGCGGAGGGCTACGGTCACGTGGTGGGCGGGGCAGGCGGAGGCGTGGCACCAGGAAGCGGCCGTGGACCGGGTTAGCAGCCTCCGCTGCTGCTGCAGCCCGGCGTTCACCCGGCCTGATTCCCAGCCCTGCGCCGCTGGCGCGGCCGCACGCTGGCGACCTTCCCCGGGGTCCCCGCCATGGGCGGGGAGGACTACTACCTGGAGCTGTGCGAGCGGCCGGTGCAGTTCGAGAAGGCCAACCCGGTCAACTGTGTCTTCTTCGATGAGGCCAACAAGCAGGTCGGGCGGCCCGGCTCCTGTCCCGCACTGGGAGCCCGGAAGCCGGCAGACCAGGCCTGGGCCTCCCCGGCGTGGCTCCGGGTCTCGGGCTGCACCAGGTCTCCGGTGGGGACCGCGGGGATGGGCCCGCGCAGCCGAGCAATCGGCCTCGTAGCCAGTACTGGTATAGCGTGCCAGCTTCCTCCAGATGCCTTCTGTCTTTGCTAATTAGTTCCACTTGTAGTCAAGGGTCTAGAACGTTATTTCTGGGCATTTTGTACAACGTGTATTTAAGTGCATCGACGCTGCCAGCACATGAACTGGCTTTAAGATTTTGAGTCTCAGGGTCTGACCTGGTCTTGCACAGTGGGAAGTAACTTGGGAAGGGGAGCTATTTGGGTCTCTGCTTTCTTTTTTTCTAAAAATTTGCCTGAGCAGTTAAGCGTGTGTGCAAGCGAGTGTACCCTGTGTGTTTAGTTGAACCAAGGGTGTGGTACAGCAGAAATAATCACTGTAAGGTTGGCATGTGAGCCTAGATCGTTTCAAAGCTCTGACCATTAACATTGCCTTTCTTCCTTCTCAGGTTTTTGCTGTTAGGTCTGGCGGAGCTACTGGAGTGGTGGTTAAAGGCCCCGACGATAGGCATCCCATCTCATTTAGGTAACAAGTCAGTTTTCAGACTAACTTCCACATGGAGTAGTGTTTTTCTGATTCAGAAGCTTGAATGATTTTGTCCTGGCGTCGTCTAAGCGTCGTGAAGTGTGTGAATGGACTCCTCTCAGTAGGGTAGAAGGGAAGTGGACACCTCTTGGTGCAGTTTGGACGCAGCCACAAGAGCAACTGCCTGAGTGAAACGGCTGTGTAGTGGTTGATATGGGAATCAAATTCTTCAAAACCACAGAACCTACTTCCTGGTGCTTGAAATTAGCTAGGCTGTGTATCCATTGAGTTCTGGTGTGTTGGGCTGGGGACTCATTTCCCCTTTTGGTCCAGGTCTTTCTAGAGTGTTCGCAGGTAGAGGAGATTCAGTGCTTCTCATGTTACTAGGGAGATCAGGGCTTCCTCTGAGGTTAAGTTGACATAAATTGAGCTGGTGTTATTATAGCAGCTCTTTCCCAAATTTGGGTGATAAACTAGCCCATCAGTCCTTAATTCTTCTGATAGTAGGAAAGAGAAAGCAGGACCTCAAGTCAGTGTTAATTTTTAAGAGTTCAGGGTTGAGTTAGGTGTGGTGGCACAGGCCTTGAATCCCAGTCTGCAGGGAGGCTGAAGCAGGGAGATTGCAAGTTCCAGGCACAATCTGGGCTACATAGCAAGACCCTGTTTCAAACAACAGAAATCACATTAAGCTTGTGTCAACTGTCTGAAGTATAAAACTTTTTTCTTTTACTGGTATTTGTTTGGCAAACATCTAGGCAGCAGGTGAAGACTTGGAACTAGATTGCCCCCTTTGGGGAACTCAGATTTAATGTGGGGATAACAGATTAGACAAATACTATTTGCCATGATGAGTGCTAAGGTAGAACTCTGTTGAGAATGTGGGAATCCATAAGCGATGCCATTTTGACCTTGAGATGGGGTAAGGAATCCCATTGGGGAGGTGGGGGTGTTCTTAGAGGGGGACAGCTACCTTGACCTTGAGATGGGGTAAGGAATTCTATTCTGGAGGTAGGGATGTTCTCAGAGCAGGGGGGGGGGGAAGAGACAGCCTTTGAGCAAGGCTTTTAAGTATGAAAGGGGTGATTTCTAGTTGGAGAAGCAAGCAGACATTCTAGATGAAGAACACCAGGAACAAAGGCTTGGTGTTTGGGGACTCCGGGTCTATGTAACTGAAGTTCAGGGTTTTTATGCAGGGAAGGGAACATGGGGATGGTGTGGCCACTGGCAGGAGATGGCTTGAATCATATGTGTTCTCATATGGGATAAGGGCTTTACTTTGTTGTTGAAAATTTGCCAGGTCAGGTGTGGCAAGATCATCTCAGTGTTTGGAAATACCATGAGTCTGCATCCTGGAGGCTGGATTGTTGGGAGCAGAGCAGAGACTAGGATAACAATGAATGGCTGTGCTGATCAGCTGAGCCATGTGTTGCCAAAGCCAGGGCTCTGAGGTGCAGGCTGCCTTCCCACGGGCAATCAAGACAGGCATGGGAAGGTGTCACTCAGATGCACCAGTGGGATGTGGAAAGTGAGAGACAGCTTCCTGTGACAGGCTAGATTTAAGGGCTTGGAGGAGCTTGGCCTATTGGCAAGGCACTGCATTTAACTTGTGTATGTGTATGTGGGTGCACATGTATATGTGTGCATGTGGAGGCCAGAGGACAATCTCAGGTGCTGTTTCATAGGAGCTGTCCATCTTGTTTTTAGAGAATCTCTTACTGGCATTTGGCAGCTAGTAGTCCTCAGGGATCCTCCTGCCTCTGCCTCCCCAGCCCTGGATTGCAAGCTCATGGCACTGCACCCAGTTTTTTAAAAATGTAGGTTCTGGGGATCAAACTTACATCCTTATGCTTTCAGGGCAAACTGACCAACTGGGCCATCTCCCTAGCCCGAATTTTTTTTTTTGTTTTTAATTTGCAAAGCTGCTTTATTGAGGCATACTGCCTCAGAATAATTGCATATTTATTGTATTTGAGTTTGGACATATGCATATACCCGTGAAACCATCACTACAGTTAAGATAATGAGCACATCCCTATCCCAAGAGTGTCTTCCCACCACCTGTAATCCATTCCTTGCATGCCTTTGTAATGTGGCTTGAGGTGGTTGTGAGACACTGGAGGTGGAACTGTGGGAAACTTTGAAGTGGTTGGTTATAAAGGGAGTGAGGCACGAGACAAAGGAGAAGTGTATTTGCTACTGTCTAGTCTAATTCTCAGGTGACAAGAATGTGCCCCCAATTGTTTTTTATTTATATGTTTGCATGCTTGTCTGTGTGTGGGTATGTGCACATGAGTGTAGTTGCCCTCAGAGGCCAGAAGAGGGTATTGGGTCCCCTGGAGCTAGAGTTACAGCCAGTGGTGAGCCATCTAATGTGGTGCTGGGAACTGAACTCAGGTCCTCTGAAAGCAGCAAGTGCTCTTAACCACTGAGCCATCTCTCCAGCCCCTGATCTCAGTTCTTCAACTACTTGGTGTCCATTATACTGACTACTTGGCTAGCAAGTTGTCACCAGTTGGATTTTGTTCTTAATAAAATCCTACTCACAACTTCAGAAGCATAATTCTAATGTTAAACTAGGGTTTGCTCCTTTCCGAGTGTTTATCTTTTTTTTTTCTTTTTTTTTTGTCAATAAGTGATATTAGTTAGAATTCAGCTTAGTTTCTCTCTTAACCTATTCTTTCTTTTTAAAGAATGGATGATAAAGGAGAAGTGAAGTGCATTAAGTTTTCCTTAGAAAATAAGATACTGGCTGTCCAGAGGACCGCGAAGACTGTGGTAAGACACATCTTAAAACGGTAGCATTATAGAGAGAGCATTGGGAAAGGGGAGAGAACATTAGAAGTGCATTTGGAAGTAAAGTTGCCAAATTCTAGTTGTTTCATTGTTCTGAAAGGTACAGGCATGTAATACTGTATTAGAGCCTTTGCTAGCCTAGTTTGACTTTAAAAACATTGTATATGTGTATGTGTGTGTGTGTCATTATATCTTTAAATCTAGAGTCTCTCTATGGCGAGAACATGCAATGTTTTGTCTTACTGTGTCTGACTTATTTCGCTTACTATTTTCCATCCATTTTCTTGCAAATGACAAAATTTCATTCTTTTTGTGGCAGAATACACTTCCATTGTGTGTGTGTGTGTGTGTGTGTGTGTGTGCGCGCGTGCGCGCGTACTTGTGTATATGTATGTACATACTCACATTTTCTTTAATTTTGACATTTTTTACTTTAAAAATTTTTCTTGGTCTTTTTGAGACAGGGTCTCCCTGTAGCCCCAGCTGGCCTGGAACTTGCTATGTAGACCAGGCTGTCCTCAAACTCAGAGATTCACCTGCCTCTCCCTCCCAAGTGCTGGGACTAAAGGAGTGTGCTACCACACCTGGTGACTTAAAGTATTTTAGGGATTTATTTTTGTTAGAATATTTATTTATTTATTTATTTATTTATTTATGAGTATTTTGCCTGCAAGTATGTGTATCCATGCATGCAATGCCATGGAGGCCGGAAGAGGGAGTCAGATCCCCTGGAACTGGAGTTTCAGACACGTTGGCAACCAAACTCAGGTGCTCTTGCAGAGGACCCAGGTTTGGTTCCTAGCACCCCATGGCAGCTAGCAACTTTCTATAATTCCAGTTCCAGGGGATCCTCTCCTGACCCCCTCAGGCATTGCACAACACGGAACATACATGAAGGCAATAAATAGAGTCATACACATAGAATAATAAATAAAATATTTTTAAAAATCCTTTGAAGAGCCAGAGAGATGGTTCAGTGGGTTATAAGACTGGCAACCCACGTTCCATCCTTGGAACTCACATAAAGGTAGAAGGAGGACATTGACTCCAAGGAGTTGTTCTCTGACTTCCACACACATGCAGTGGCATGCTGTCTCCACATGCATCGTGCATGTGCATGACACGTACAGACACAGTAATAATAATAGAAAGGCTTTAAAAAACAATTTGGAACTTCATGTATTTTTGTGTTGCTTGCTAACTTGCAACATAGATGATGACTTTTGTCTATTTTGACTATTTTGGCAAATTAACCTTATTCAAGGCACCTCATCAGCTCCCATCTCTTCCTTTCTGCATGCTCGATCTGTTAGAACAAATAGATACTCAGAGTTGAGCAGCTTACTGGCACTTTAGCCCTAGAAATAATTAACATTGCTGGACTTGGGGTGAGGCTCAGGGGTACAGTGTTTGCCCAGCATAAGGAAGGTCCTGGGTTTCCTCCTCAGTATCACATCAGTCAGTCAGTCAGCCAACCAGCATTCTTCATTCATTCATTTCACCATGGTCATTTGTAAAGTAGAGAAAAAGCTGTTAGGAAGATAGACTCCTATAGCTGGGCATGATGGCTCATGCCTTTAATCCCAGCACTTGGGAGGCAGAGGCAGGCAGATCTCTGTGAGTTTGAGGCCAGCCTGGTCTACACAGTAAATTCCAGGCCAGCTGGGGTTACAGGAAGACCTTGTCTCAAAAAGACAAAAAAAAAAAAAAAAAAAAAAAAAAAAAAAAAAAGGCTCCTGTGCTGACCTCTTCAGTGGTATAGGATTGATTTCTAGGAGGCCTCTTGAGGAAACCCAGGAAGCCATTTCTCTTACATCACTTGCATCACCCATTTGAGGAATTATCCTTTCTCTCTTTCCCTTTCTCTCTCTCTCTCCTTTTTCTTCTTCCTTCCCTCTCTTTTCCCTCCTCTATTCCCTTCTCCCTCTTTGGATAAGGCCTCCTTCTGTGGTTCAGGTTGGCCTGGAACTTACTATGTACTGAACGCAGAGTAATCTTGCAGCCTCAGACTCCTGAGGAATGAATTTTTAAAGTCAGTTCCTAAGCTCTGAAAGAATATTTGGATTAACTTTTTTAGTTGAATGATAAATCTGCTACATTAAGGGCAGATGATACTGATTGGTCTTTGTTCTCTCTCCCATCTGTAGGTGTTGTCAGCTGTTTTCTGATCCCTTGAAACAGCCATTTGTCCATTTTATCTTGTAGGTGCGCTGACGTTTTCCCTGTGTTTCTTTTTCTATGTTTCAGGACTTCTGTAATTTTATCCCTGATAACTCTCAGCTGGAATACACACAAGAGTGCAAGGTATGGGGGCTTCCTTCTCACCTGCCACCCTCATTGTGGGTATGCGGTGGAGGCGTCAGCCTGAAATCCCGCTCTGGGCCAATGCTGAAGTTGGCTGGGGGGTTGTTCTGTACAGTGGAGTTGGGGAGTCCATGATGTCCCCCTCAGTTGTGCTAGTGGTTCCTCCAGTCCTCACCTTGGCTTCCTCACTGGGGTCACGGGCTTCTGGGTCTAAGGCTTGGGTCCCCATTCAAGTGACTCCTTGGAGGGTGTTCTTTTGCCTCCCCTGATATTTCTTCCCTTGATGACTCAGTTTCCCATGTCCTCACTCTGTCTTTCTGCAGGCGTTGATTCTTATCTGTGCAATGCCAGTAGAGGCTAGAAAAGGGCATTGGATCCCCTGGAGTTACAGATGGTTGCTAGCTGCCATGTGGGTGCTGAGTCAAACCTGGGACCTCTACAAGAGCAGCCAGTGCTCTTAACCACTGAGTCATCTCTGTAGCCCTTGTTTCAAATTTTTAAAAATTTCTTTAAAAAATTTTGAATTATAGTCAGGTGTGGTGGCCCAACCTTTAATCCCAGCACTTGGGAGGCATAGGCAGGCAATCTCTGTGAGTTCAAGGCCAGCCTGGTCTACATAGTGAGTTCCAGGTCAGTTGGGGCTAGAGGGAGACCCTGTTACATTTGTCTATTTATTGTATTCGTGTTTATATGTGTGGATGTGCATACATGTAGTCAGAGGACAACTTGGAGGTGTGTGCTTGTTCTTTCCACTGTGTGGGTCCTGGGGACCATACCTAGGTTGTCACGCTTGGTAGCAAGTGCCTTTACCCGCCAAGCCATCTCGCTGGCCCTTAAATTCATTTTAAAATTCATTTTGTTTTGTGAATATGTGTGAGGTATGTACATATGTCTTGTCTGTGAGAACATGTGCTGTCACATGAGACCAGAGGAGGATATCAGGTGTCCTGCTCTATCATGTTCTGATTTATTCCCATGAGGCAGAGTCCCTCACTAAACCTGAAGCTAGGCTTGCAGCCAGCAAGGCCCAGTGGTCCTCTTGCCTCTGTCTTTACTGTTGGGGAACCCTGCTGTTTAGGGTCACAGTCTCTCCATGTCCAGATAGCCGCAAGCCGGCTTGGCGCAAATGGAGAGACTCCTCTTCTCAGCGGGGCTCCTTCTGCTCTCCTTCCTGACTTACTTTTGAAGTGCCTGTCACACAATACATGCCCTCTGGCACAGGAGCTACCAGGTATATGATAATCAGGCATTGTCTGACAGTCTGATAGAAGCCCACCACCACATGTAAATGGGACATTCTAGGAGCACCTATCAATTAAGGCTTTTGCTACTGCCTCCACACTATAAATCTTCTGGTTTCACCCCAATAAAGCGGAGCTAAATCACTAAGATCTGGAGCTGTATCACGAGCTGTATCACTGAGTCTGACTGAGCTGTATCCTGTGTCTTACTGCCTACGATTCAGTCTCCCCGGAGGGGGCTATCCTTCCGTCAGCAACCACTCGCGAAGATCTTGCTTTCGCTGTTCCTACACCTCCCCTCATGATCCGGTGGCCGACGGATCGCGTACACAAGAGGGAGTGTCCGGCAGCTTGGAACAGAACTTGCCCGGCAGCTGACAGCGACCCACAGAGTCCCCAGCATCCGGTAGCCGTGGAGGGGACCCGTCTCAGCAACGCGGTGCGCGAAACCCGCGCACCCCAGCGGCGTGCGAGAGAGAGAGAGACCGGCGCCACGCCAGCAGCTGGCGCTCCGAGATCCCCGCACGCCCACATTTCCCAGCACTAGGGTTACAGAAGCGGGTGCAGCCACATCGGGTTTTTTATGTAGGTGCTGGGCATTCAGATTTGGCTCCTCATGCTTGCACACTTGAGAGCCATCTCCCCAGCCTCTTAGGGTTTTTGTTTGTTTTCTTTTGAGACAGTGTTTCATTATAGCCCAGGCTGGCCTCCAACTTGTTATGTAGCAAAGGTTGTTCTTGAGTTCCTAATCCTCCTGCCTTAGCCTCCTGGGTGCTAAGTTTATAGGTGTCTGCTACCACACCGAGCTAAAGGGAGTTTCTCTGCAATTCTTTCAGACCAAGAATGCCAACATACTAGGATTCTGCTGGACCAGTTCCACTGAAATCGTCTTCATAACAGACCAAGGAATTGAATTTTACCAGGTATTCTATTGACTGTTGAGGTTTGTTAGAGAAGCAAAGGCAGTTTGGCAGACTTCTGAGTTCCATACCAAGGAGATACTGTGAGATTCTAGCAATCGCCTCTTGCTTGAATTTTAATTTTTTTCTAATTATAACTAATACACTTTAAAAAGTAAAACATTCAAACATCAAGATACATGATGGAAAGTAAAAGCTCTGTGTAGTCCCTAGAAGTGACTGTTAGGAACACCAGTTTTGATGTATATTTCTTCATTTTTCTACACACACAGACACACATACAAATACACACCCACAGATACACATCCACAAATGCATACACACACATAAAGATACACATACATATGCATAGACATATACACATACACACAGACACATGCACATACACAGGCATACGTGAGGATATACACATTTGCATATACAGACACACACACAAATATGCACATACACATACACTATTTTTTAACAAGAAGCTGTTGCATATGAACCTTTGCAGCTGGGTTTTTCTTGCATGGTAGTATTTTGGGTAACATTTCCATGTCCTGTTCTGACTGAGTAATTTGCTCTGAGGATATACTGCCATTTACTTCATCATGTCCCAGATATATGGCTCAGTTTCATTTTTTTATCACTATAATCAGAAAATTCAGTGAGCTGTACACATTTCTTTATATTCATGGGGGAGGCATTTCTTGGAGTTGCATAGATAGGAAAAGATATCATTGCATTTCTTCCAAAAGTTTGCATGTTGAGTCTGTAGACATTTGCCCATTTCAGAGGTAGAAAGAGTTTCTCTGTTCTTCTAGAGAAGTAAGCATATGTTCAGTTGGATGTTATCTGTTTATATTTCCTTTTTTGAGACCACCTAATTTTTTAAAAAAAATTATTATTTTTATTTTATGTGCATGCATGTATTGTCTGCACATAGGTAAGTGCACCCATATTGTGCAGTGCCCAAGGAGGTCAGAAGAGGCTGTCAGATACCCTGGAACTGGAGTTACGGACAATTGTTAGCTACCATGTGGGTGCTGGGATTTGAACCTGGGTCTTCTGCAGGAACAACCAGTGTTCTTAACTGCTGAGCCATCTTTTCAGCCCCACCTAATCTTTTTTGACAGTGGGAAAATATATGGTTAGTAGAGTTAAGCCTCTTCATTCCCTTTGTGAACATTGTCAGAACTTTCAGCTGCAACTCTGGCCCAGATAAAGTGCCCAGATGAGTCCAAGCCTCCCATGGTGGTATAGTGGGGAGTCTACTGGCAGAGGCTGCCGATCCTGGAGTTCAGCACGTGGAGTAGGTAGAGACAGATGCTGGCCTCCAAGCCTAAGATGCAACTGTGGTAGGGTGAGGAGACAAGACAGACAGACACAACCTGACACAACTCTCCCTACATGACCGACACCAGAAGCAGCCTTAGCCTCTGGGTAAAAGCACAACTTTGCAGTCCACACTGAAGAGGGCGCCCTTCTACCAGAAACCAAGAACCAGAAAAGGGACAGCTGACTTTAATCACGGTCCAGAAGAGGCATAGTTTCAGAAAGCCTGATCTCAGCTGATACACAGGATGTAGAACTTTCTAGAAAATGAGGCCAGCCTGAGCCCCACTCCACTACAGTCCAGCTGACTTTGGGGATGTGGTAGTGCTCCGTGAGTGTGTCTAGGTGCTGATTGAAGTCCTCCACTCCCAGCCTGTGGGTTTTGGATGCCTTCTTTAGAATTCTCTCCATTTGCCACTTCTGCATCTTCTCGAAGGCTGCCCGCGTCGGCATGCGCTTGCCCAGGCAGTGCCTCTTCTCATCAGCCTTCTTGCTGGTCCCCATGACTTTCAGCAGCTGAGCCTTGTCTTTGTCCTTCTTCCACTTGCTCACGTGAGCTCCGTGACACCCTTTAGCTTCAGTGGGCCTTTCTGGACCTGTTCGTCCGCCTCTGTAGCACCACCCACTGCAGCCTCAGGGTTCTTTCATGCTGTCACTTGTGACAGGATTTCTTTTTAAGGCTGAATAACATTCTGTGGTGGTTTGAATGAGAAATGTTCCATAGGCTCAAATATTTGAACACTTGGATGACCCCAGTTGGTGGTGCTGTTTAGGAGGTCATGGAATCTTAGGAAGTGTAGCCTTGCTGGAGGAAGTGTGTCACTGGAGGAAGCTAGGAACAAACTTTGAGAGTTTGTGGCCTGACTCCAATTCCAGTTGGGTCTCTGTTTTGTGTTTGCCATTGAAGATATGAACTCAGCTTTTGGTGCCTGCAGCTGTGCCTGCCACTTGCTGCCGTGCCTCCCTGCCATGATGGACTCTTGTCCAAATGAACTTCCTTCTATAAGTTGCCTGGATCATGGTGTTTTATCACAGCCACAGAAAAGTAACTAATAAACATTCCATGATATGTCTGTGCCACATTTCCTATCAGTTGATGGGTAATTTTCTTTCTTCTTCTTTTTTTTAATAAGGTTTATTTTTATATTTGTGTGTGAGCGTGTATGCCCTTGGAGGCCAGATGAGGACATCAGATCCCCTTGGAGCTGGAGTTACAGTGGTTGTGAGCCACCAGCTGTGGGCGCTGGGAACTGAACTCAGGTTCAGGTCCTCTGGAAGAGCAGCAAGTGCTCTTAACAGCTAAGCCATCTCTCCAGCCCCAGCTTCTAACTTTTGACTGTTGTGAATTATGCAACTAGATTCATGGGTATACAAATCTCCAGGATTCCGTTTTCATTTATTTTAGATGTGTATAGTCAGAAGTGGGGTTGTTGGATCTTAATATGGTGGTTCCATTTTAAAACTTTTTGGCCAATTATACTTTTCTATTGTGGGCATATCATTTTATAATTCTGTCAGCAATGCAGAGAGGATCTAGTTTTCCTATATCTTCACCAAAACTTGTTGTTGTGGTTCTGAGGATCTAACTTAGGGTCTTATACATGCTAGATAAGTGGTCCTGGAACTCTTGACAGTCCTCCTGCCTCAGCCTCCCAAGTGCTGAGACGGAAGGTAAGAGTCACCACGTTTAGTCATCCTGTTTTGATTTTGCTAGTCATCATCCTAATGGACATGAGGTGTTCTCATTGTGGTTTTGATTTCTACTTCTCTGATGATTAGTGATGTTAAACATCCTCTACTCCCAGAAACCTAGAGCCCAGTACTTGCTCGGTGAGCCCTCTGCTCCGAGCTATACCTTCCAGCCATGGGCGTGTTTTTATGACCTGGATCGCTATGTATATCATCTTTGGAGAAATCTCTTTAGGACTTCTGCCTGTTGTTTCATTGGATTATTTGTTTCTGTGCTGTTGAGTTGTAGAAGTTCTTTATATAGTCTGTTCTGGAATAGTGGATACATGACTGCCAAGTATTTTCTCCCAGTCTGTAGGCGGCCCTTTCACTCTTGATTGCCCCCTTTGATGTACCTCTCTGTTTGATTTTTAATGTGTTTTGTGGCCTTTTAAGGCTGCCTCTGTGATCTCTAAAATAAAGTTAATGTAGAAGGTGTTAGGGTCTTTTATTAGGTCTAATTTTTTCACTTAATGAAGGCAGTGCAATTTAGAATTTATGGATGGAGAAAATTTGCCTATGTAAGTGAAATAGGAGATGGTCATGTCATGGCCTTTGCTTCAGGGTCTCTTCTAGTTTCCTTTCTGATGCTGTCATAAAACACTCTTGACTAAAAGCAACTTAGGGGAGGAAAGGGTGTATATAGTTCACAGGTTATAATTCAGGGCTGGAACTCAAGCAGGAGTTTGAAGGAGAAACCATGAAGGAATGCTGCTTGCTGGCTCGCTCACAGGCTCAGGCTCAGCTAGCTTCCTTAGTTATTTTTGGTCTTTTTGAGATAGATTCTCTGTGTAGCCCCAGCTGGTCTAGAACTCACTGTGTAGACCAAGCTGCCTCGGACTCACAGAGATTGCCTGCCTCTGCCTCCCAAGTGTTGGAACTGGAGTTAGATGCCACCATGCATGGCTTATTAAGTTTTAGGGTATAAGTGTTTTGTCTGCATGTGTGTAAGTACATCACGCATACAATACCCATGGAGGCTAGAAGAAGGTGTTAGATTCCCTGGAACTGGAGTTATGAACGCTTGATAGTCACCCTGTAGGTGCTGGGAACTGAACCCAGGCCCTCTGTAAGAGCAGCCAGTGCTTTTAACCACCGAGCCATCTCTCCAGCCCCTTAGCTAGCTTTCTTCTTTTTTTTCCTCTGTAGCCCCGGCTGGCCTGGAATTCACTCTATACCAGACTGGCCTCCATCTTACAGGGAACCTCTGCCTCCCAAGTGCTAGGATTAAAGCTGTGGGCCATCACACCTGGCTTAGCTAGTGTTCTTAAACAGCCTGGGACCACCTACCTAGGTCTGGTGCTGCCTACAGTGGACTCTTCTTCAACTAATAATTGAGACAGACCAGTCTGATCCAGGAAATAAGACTTTCCTCTCAAATTACTCTAGGCTGTGTCAGGTTGACAGTCAAAGCTAACCAGAACAGGGCTGCCATTTTTGCAGTGCCAGTAGAAAGAACACTTTAAAGGTATTTCTTTTTCTTTTTTTGGTCTCTTTTGAGACAGTCTCCCTGTAGCCCCAGCTGGCCTGGCACTCGCTATGTAGACTAGGCTGGCCTCGATCTCACAGAGATCTGTGTGCCTCTGCCTCCTGAGTGCTGGGATTAAAGGAGTGCACCACGACGCCCGGTTCAAAAGAATAGTTTTAAGGTTAAATCCATACACACAGAAAAGGAGCCTTGTTCCTATGTTAGCAGTGGAAGGATGGCCTACTTGACATAGGGTTTCCTCATAGTCATTTAAAAATATCATTTCTCAGCTGGGTGTGGTGGTGCACACCTTTAATCCCAGCACTTGGGAGGCTGAGGCAGGTGGATCTCTGTGAGGTCCAGGCCAACTGGAGCTACAGGGAGACTGTCTTCAAAAAGACCAAAAAAAAAAAAAAAAAAAAAAAAAAAAAAAAATCAATAAAACCCACTTTTCTCTCCAGTGAGAAAGTCTATGTTATTGTCACCTAGGTGATTTAGATCCTCAAGAAAAAGGTTAGGGCTAGCAAGATGGCTGAGTGGGTAAAAGTATTTGCAGCACAAGCCTGAAGATTTGAGTTTGACCCCTGGAACCCACAGGGGAAAGAGAGAACCAACACACACACACACACACACACACACACACACACACACGCACATTCACACGCACAATAATTAAAAAGAAATAGGGTAACGCCGGGTGTGGTGGTGCATGCCTTTAGTCAGCCCTCAGGAGGCAGAGGCAGGCAAATCTCTACAAGATCAAGGCCAGCCTGGTCCACAGTCCACATGGTGATTTCCGGGGGTGCTGGGACTAGGGTAATCCTACCAAAAAACCAAAACAAACATAAAAAGAAATAGGTTAAAAAAAGAACTTCATCATGCTTTTTTTTTTTGTGTGTGTGTGTGTGTGTGTGTATGTGTTTGTATGCCACGACATGCATCTGGAGGTCAGAGAACAACTCAGTGGAGTCAGTTCTCTCCTTCCACCTTTACTTGGGTTCTGGGGATCAAACATAGGTCATCAGGTTTGCATCAGCATGAAGCAAGTGCCTTTACTGCTGAGCCATCTGGCCAGCCCCTAACACTTACTACATTCGATTTCCCTCGTAGTTCTTTGGTTCAGTGTTTGGTGAGCATTACTACCTTGAGGACCTACCTATACAGTGTTCTTAATGTGTCAGAGAGAGAACATTTCAAATGTGCCTTCATTCTAAAATGCTGCATTTGCATGTAGTCTCATGAATAGTTGGGTTAGGAAAAGAGAGCCTATCTCAGACCCAGTGCCAACGGGAGCAGAGATGGAATGTACAGGCAGAAGACAGATACGACTGGTTGGGAGGTGGCCAGCTTAATGCCTAGGGCCCTAAGGAATTCCCTGTATTTTGACTGTTTCTCGACTTAATGAAAACTTGGTGGTTCTTTGCTCTTTGGATCATGGTGCCAGAGAACGAAGAGGCTCAGCTGTGGTTGTACTTGCCTTTCAACTATACCCCCACCCACCCCCCAGTCAGATTTTCTCATATTTCATACGGGTTAATGAAGCCCTTCTGTCCTAGGTTGATTTCTCTACTGCGATGAAACACTGATCAAAACCAACTTGGGGAGGAAAGGGTTTATTTTGTTTACATGTCCTGATCACAGTTCATCCTTGAGGGAAGCCAGGGCAGAAATCCAGGGCAGGAACCTGGAGGCAGGAACTGAAGCAGAGACGGTGGAGGGATGCTGCTTACCTGTGCTCAGCCTGCTTTCTTCTACTCAGAGCCACCTGCCCAGGGATGGCACCACCCACAGTGGGCTGGGCCCTCCCACATCACTCAACAGTCATGAAAATACCAAACAGACATGGCCATGGGCCAGTCTAATAGAGGAAATTCCCCAGTTGAGGTTCTGTCTCTCCAAGGTGTGTCAAGTTGACAACTGATGCTATCCAGCACACTATCTCTCAGGGTTGTGGTGAAAAAGTAAATAAGGTATGGAAAACACTAACCCTAATAAATACAAATAACATTTAACCAATGGGCTGGATTTCTTTTTTCTTGGAAGTGCTGGGGATTGAACCAGGGCCTCCCATGCTGTCAGGCTTTCTGCTGCTCAGGCACATCCTCAGCCCCCAGTGGGCTTTTTGTGCTGTTTATTTTTGTAACTTGCTGTAGCAGTCTTCTACCATTTGACCGTTTTTAAGGTGATGATTCTATTCCTTGAACTCTACCCCAGGTATTGCCTGAGAAACGGAGTCTGAAACTCTTGAAGAGCCACAACATCAATGTGAACTGGTACACTTACTGTCCTGAGAGTACGGTGATTCTGCTGTCCACCACCGTGCTCGAGAATGTTCTTCAGCCTTTTTATTTTAGGGTAAGCGTAAGCCCCTCACCCTGGTCCAAACATAACAGTTCAAGCCCTTGAAAAGGACCAGGTTCCTCAACATGAACCTCTATCTCTGACCCGGAGAGGGTGCACCATGCTGTCCCGCCAGTTCCAAGAATGGCCCTTTCTGTGGAGACTGTGGCTGTTGAAAGGATCAGAAGATAGTGTGTCTGAAAAGATTTAATGGAGGGGAAGCTAAATCATCAAAGGAGATTAACAAGTTTTCCCCCTGAACAGGCTGGCACCATGTCGAAACTGCCCAAGTTTGAGATTGAATTACCAGCTGCACCGAAGTCAACTAAGTCTGGCCTTTCAGAGCGGGATGTTGCCATGGCCACCATGTACGTCTGTCTCTGAGAGGATTCCCTCTTGTGATTGTTTGTAGTGACATGAGTACTAGGGGTTATGAGCCCCCAGTAAAGGGACACTTTCAGCATATAGTAAGGACTCCGTTTTTTTCTTTTATTCCTAGGCTTTATGAATATAGAAAACCTGAAGTCTTTGGACATTCTTTTTGGATTGCATTAGTTTGTGATCTCAGAAAGATTTTTTTACCTCTCTAGTCTGAAACACTAAGACTATTGAACCATTTAATCTTAAATAGCTTTGTCTTAGCATTAAAAGAAAATTCTGTTGCTGGGTGTGGTAGCACACACCTTTAACCCCAGTACTTGGGAGGCAGAGAGGGGTGGATCTCTGTGAGTTCCAGGCCAGCTAGGGCTACATAGTGAGACCCTGTCTCAAAAATAAATTGTTAATTGAAGCTTAATAAGCTAATATACAAATGCTCTAAATACAAAATTCTTCTTAAACAAACATGAAACCGAATTATTTATGTAGGAAAGTATGCTTTCATTTGGAAAGCTTCATGCTGAAAATTTCAAAAACAATAGAAACTGTTACAAAGAAACCTTTTAATTCATATAACAGTCAGCAAAATTTTCCTCCTAGGGGATAAGGATGTAGCTCAATGGTGGAGTGCTTATCTAGCATGCTCGAGGCCTTGGGTTTGATCCCTAGGTCCAAATAAACAAACCATCCCCCCCGCAAAAAAAACCCCAAACTACTTCTGATTCTTCTAGGAGTCTCCCAACTTAAATTTTTTCCTCCAGGAGTAGAATGTGCTTTTCTTCTCTCCTTTTCCTTCCTCTCCCTTCTTTGGAAACCCTTTTAGAAAACAGGTGAAGTAAGAGCATCCTAGCTGCAGTGGTGCTGGGGCGCGGTCCTCGGTCTTTGATCTCACTGTGGCAGGCTCGGCACTGTTCATCATTGGGATATTGATACTTGAATCGTAGCTAACATCAGTAGTGATAGTGTTTTCCTTTTATTAAGGAATATATGCTCATTATATAAACCCGGTAAAACACAAAGATAGGGAGTTGTTCTAGTTTGATTCTCCATTGCTGTGACAAAACACTCTGACCAATACCAACTTGGGTTTGGTATTGGAAAGGGTTTATTCAGCTTACATCTCCGAGGTCACAGTTCATCCAGGAGCCCAAGGTAGGAACTCAGGGCAGGAACCTGGAGGCAAGAGCTGGAGCACAGGCCATGGAGGAATGCTGCTTACTGGCTTGCTTCCCTGGCCCCTGCTCAGCCTGCTTTCTTATGCAACACAGGCCCACCTGCCCAGGGGTGGCACCACCCACAGTGGGCTGGGCCCTCCCACATCATTCAACAATCAAGAAGATGCCTCACGGACGTGGCCACAGGCCTGTCCTATGGAGGCAATTCCCCAGTTGAGGCTCCCTCAATCCAGGTGTGTCAAGTTGACACTAAAGCTGTCCATCATAGGAGTATAACAAACACAGGTTTTCACTTGGGAGACTATTAACCTGTGTTTCCTCTCTTCGTTTTTAAGTCTGCACTTGTCTTGGTGGTTTTCTTCCAGAAGACTGATCAAACTGCCCACAGTCTCACATTCTCTTCCCCACTTGAATTCATAATTGGCTTTGTATCACTAACTGCAATTCCTTTTAAGTATCTTCTGATTCGGCATTGAGAGGATAGGATCTTTTATAGCCCTGGCTGCCTTGGAACTTGCTATGTAGCTAAGGATGACTTAGAACTTCTGATCCTCCTGGCTTCATCTCTGTAGTGTTGAGATTATCAGCATAAGCCACCACACCCAGTTTACACTGGGTTCAAACCCTGGGTTTTGTACATGCTAGACAAGCACTCTATCAACCTGAGTGACATCCCCAACCCCTCGGAGGGAGAACTTTTGAATGGCCAGACATGACTTAATCGCTCTGTCCTCTGATTAGATATGGGCAGCTTTACGTTCTCTTCCTGCGGCATCATTCCCGGACCTCCAACAGTACAGGAGCGGAAGTGGTCTTGTATCATCTACCACGGTACTCTATCACATTCTCTTCCTCCTTTGATTTTAAAATATGAACCAAGTCTTGCTGGTCTAGTTGTTTGACCTTCCTGTTGTCTTGCAGAGAGGGTGCGTGTAAGAAGATGCACATATTGAAGTTAAATAGGACGGGAAAGTTTGCCCTCAATGTGGTGGACAACCTGGTAGTTGTCCACCATCAGGACACAGAGGTATGAGTCATGTGTGGGACGATGCATTGTGTTTGTCCATGTCAGACTGTTTAAAAAGTTTTGTGAAAACTGGCAAACCTGAACAAGGACTGGGAAGTTCACTTAGGCTCAAAGTGTTGGTCACTCAGGCTTCAATGAGTTTTGTATTTTGAATGGTATAGAAAAAGTGATCCTTTAAAAGTTATTAAAAACTATTTTAGGGGCTGGAGAGTTGGCTTAGCGGTTAAGAGTCATCTGGCTGCTCTTGCATAAGACCCAAATTCAGTTCCCAGCACCCACATGGTGGCTAACAACCATCCATAACTCCAGTTTCAGGGGATCCAAAGCCCTCTTCTGGCCTCCTTGGTCATACATGTGGTGGACTTACATATAGGCAAGCAAAATGCTCATACACATGAAATAAAAATTAAAAAAATTAAAACTATCTTAGGTTGGGGATGTAGTTCAATTGGTAGAGTGCCTGCCCTGGGTTTGAGTCCCAGAATCTCATAAAAACCAGATATGGTGGTGCATGCCTGTAATTCCAGCACTCCAGAGTTGGAGGCAGGAGGATCAGAAGTTCAAAGTTGTCCTCAGCTCCATTGTGAGTTTGAGATCATCCTGGGCTACATGAGACCCTGTCTCAAAAAACCAAAAAAGTAGGAGCTATTTCAGAATACCTCTCTTGATTTGATCTTTGTAACTCTTAGGTGGTTGGACCAGCAGAGCAGGGACTCTGCTGCTGTGGTGTCAGTGTCCTGAGTCTGGGACCTCTGTTGCATGTGTGGGCGTGGATGACTGTGTCCGACCATCATGATTTGAGGCTGTAGGGCCCATATGATCTGAAATGCTTCGTACTTTTTCTGAATGTTAACTGAGCATCTAGGGGTAGCAAGCCATTTCTTCCCTTGCCTTGTGGGAAGGTCCCACTATGGTGTCTCTGACAAATGAAGATGTTTCATGTTCAAGTGAAAAAGATCAGCCTGAATCATGTTGAGCTCCTCAAAGGCAGCATACCATAAGTGCAGGAAGTATCTGTGAAAAGTGATAAAATGTGGGGAAGAGAGTCATGGCAAATTCCTCTAAATGAGGAGTGGCCTGCAGGGGTGAGATGCACACGGAGACTTTGTCGAAGTGACATGGACTTGTGACATGATTATTTTTGTTTTTTTGTTTACACTGTAGACATCGGTAATATTTGACATCAAGTTGCGGGGAGAGTTTGATGGCAGCATTACCTTCCATCACCCTGTGCTTCCAGCTCGATCAATTCAGCCCTATCAGATCCCCATGGCAGGTAAAGAGGAATTCCATGGCTGACTGCCAACATTTCTCCATGGGACCATGTTTTTGCTGTGATTCTCAGGAGGCATGTTCAAAACACGATGAGGAGTTCCTAGATCTGTTTCATCTGGGGGAGGGACATTTGTTCTTTTGTGTTATTTTGGGATGCTGGGAATTGAAGCCAAGGCCTTACACATCACGTGTTAGGCAAGCACTCTACCACTGAGCTACATCCCAGCCAGTTTTTTTTTTTTTTTTTCCTTCCTTTTCTCCCCCACCCTCTACCTCCCCTTTGAGATAGGATCCCCTGGCTGCCCTGGAATTCACTCTGTAGACCAGGCTGGGCTAGGTGTATGCCACTACACCCTGCTGTTTGTTTTTTTTGGTTTTTTTTCTTTAAAAAAAATCCCACTTCTGCTGATTCTGATTCTCGAACCTAACGTTGTATTGTGAAAAGCACTTTATATGATGAATGAATCTTCCCTTGAAGAAAATAGAATGTTTTCTCTTTCCTGAGTGTTACAATGAACAGTTGTGATTATTCATGAAGCTGAGAAGTTTTTTTGTTTTTTTCTTTTTTGGTCTTTTTGAGACAGGGTCTCCCTGATGCCCCAGGTGACCTGGAACTCACTATGTAGACCAGGCTAGCCTTGAACTCACAGAGTTCTACCTGTCTCTGCCTCCCAGATACTGGGATTAAAAGTGTGTGCCACCATGCTCAGCAAAGTTGAGATGTTTTAAATGTTGATAAACCCTTAACATTTTCTGTTTATCTGAGCTCTGCAACCTTGGAGCTAAATTGTAGCTATTATTTTAATGGAATTACTTTTCCCTCTCTTTTTTTTGCACTCTGTGTTGTAATTACTTTATAGATTTTATGCATTTGAGTGTTTTTCCTGCGTGTGTTTGTAAGTGCACTTGTGTTATTCAGCGCCTTCGGAGGTCAGAAGAAGGTGTTAGATCCCCTAGATCTGGAGTTACGGATGGTTGTTAGCCACAATGTGGGTGCTGGGAACCAAACCCAGGTCCTCTGCAAGAGCAGCAAGTGCTTTTAACTGCTGAGCCATCTCTAGTTACTGTAGTTATTTTTTTTTAAAGATTTATTTTTAATTTGTGTGCGTGTGTGTGTGTGTGTGTATACATACAGGTGCCTGTGGAAGCCAGAAGAAAGTGAAGGATTCCCTGGAACTGGAGTTATAGGTGGTTATGAGACATGAGATGTAGGTGTTGAGAACCAGACTTTGGTCCTTTGAAAGAGCAGCAAGTGCTCTTTACCACTGTCCAAGCTACCTCTCAAGACTCCTGTGTTGTAGCTAATAGTAGGTACTGTTAATCACAGTAATAGCTTAGGGATGTGGTTCTTGGGTTTGTTCTAGGTCAGTCTTCCTACTTAAAGAGGTGGGGGAAGTTGTAAGAGTAGGTTAGGTTTTCAGAAAAGAAGGAAACCATCTGGCACCTTCTGTCTCCATATAAATCCATTTCAGGACAGGGCTTAGATAGTATTGTTCTCTCAATTTTTTTTTTTTTTTTGGTCTTTTTGAGACAGGGTCTCCCTGTAGCCCCAGCTGTCCTGGAACTCACTATGTAGACCAGGCTGGCCTTGAACTCACAGAGATCCACCTGCCTCTGCCTCCCAAGTGCTGGGATTAAAGGCATGCGCCACCACACCTGGCTATTCTCTCAATTTTTAAGGAGATTGGAGTCAAGTTAGTTCTTTGAAGGCTCGATATAAAGCACAGTTTGGATCTGTGGTAGCTATATTTTTTTTTTAGGATGCACACCTGTCAGTTGGCTTGTGTGGGTTGACCCAGCCTGTGCTTATGAGTTCCTTGTGCCTGTCACGGGACAACTGAGAACTGAGCTCCAGGTGAGAGAACATCTAGAGTACCACCTTGCGCAGCCCTTCTTTTTGCTGGAGCAGCCAGAAGCTTAATAGTTTTCTGACATAGTGGGAGGAGTAAGCTGGTTCCCCAGATGTCTGATTGGGTTTAACTGCTTTCTGTGTTCTTTCTGGCATCTCACTTCCCTGGACAATAATGTTGGCATTAAAGAATACATGGTATGTGCTAGATAGCTTTAGTGTCAACTTGACATACCTGGGTTGAGGAAGCCTCAATTGGGGAATTTCCTCTATTGAACTGGCCTGTAGCCATGTCTGAGGGGCATCTTCTTGATAAGTGATGTAGGAGGGCCCAGCCCACTGTGGGTGGTGCCACCCCTGGGCAGGTGGGCCTATGTTGTATAAAAAAGCAACCTGAGCAGGGGCCACGGGAGCAAGCCAGTAAGCAGCGTTCCTCCATGGCCTGTGCTCCAGCTCCTGCTTCCAGGTTCCTGCCCTGAGTTCCTACCTTGGGCTCCCTGATGAACTGCGACCTGGGAGATGTAAGCTGAATAAACCCTTTCCTCCCCAAGTTGGTATTGGTCAGAGTATTTTGTCACAGCAGTGGAGAAACAAACTAAGACATGGTGCCATCCAGTTGGTAACTGGTGGGGACCTGGGGAAAAGCACTTGTGTGTAAACCCCTCAACTCTGATCCAGTAGTAAAGGACCAATAGTAGGCTAATTGATTAAGGTGCTAAATGAAGTGGTAAGACAAGTGCCAGGCTGGCCAGAATATTAGTCCAGGCAAAGGCCAGTAAATAGGAAGAGGTCAAGAATCTGGTGTTCTAGGGAGTGTGGACAGGAAGGGCATCCTTGAGTCGAAGGCCTTTCCTCTTGTGTGTCCTGTTGGGCTGTAAACCCCTGTCAGACGTGAGTCTGTGTGTTGCCCATCCAGTGCTGTCACTGGGTAGATGGATGTGTGTTCAGGAGCTGATTTTGAAAGATGTAGCCAGTACTTTGGGTTCTGGGATCAATCATTTACCATTTTTTTTTTTTTTTCACTTTTGGCTTTGGTCCTGCTGAACAGGTGGCTCTTGTTTGACTATATGTTAGAGTTACCTAGGGTCTATGAAGACCAAAGATCCCAGGCTTTCCACTGAGGCATATGTCAGGCAGCAGAGTTGAGAGCTGTTGGGTCAGCTTAGAGTTGAAGCTTGTCTGACTGGGCACTTTGCTCTTGTGGGTGGGTGGTGTGTTTAGAAAGACTATCTTATCTGAGCACTCATTTATGCTGCCCTCTGTATCTGGGAGGTTGACACAGACTCGGGAACCCTGTTTAGCTTATAGAGTTCTCCCTGCCTCCTCCCAGCTGCATGACACATAGGCAGCAGAAATGGGTTCTCATCTTGTGAGGTTGGGAGATGCTGCTTCCCAGATGTGCCTAGACTTACACAGTGCAGTGGATAATTGAGCTAATTATTTAGATGATTAAACTATAAGACGTTTTACTTGAAAAACCAGTGAATCTTGGTATTTTCTTTTAAATCATCCAGGTCAATTTCTCAGTGCTTTAATGAGCATGTTTAAATGGTGATTCATTATCTCTGGTCATTAAAAACAGATCACAGTAAGGGACACTTTGATATGTTTCCCCGCTTTTGGGGCACATTTCCATAGACTGTGCTTGACTTAGACCTTAGTGTCATTAGTGCAACAAGACAGTTCATTTCTTCACTAAACTAGTCAAATAATGTTTACTCAATGGTATTAAAAATATTCCTGTTTGCGTCCTATGTTCTTGTATTTGTGGGATTTTATGACTTTGTCACAGTTGTGTGTTTTCAATTTGTAGGTCCTGCTGCTGTGACAAGCCAGTCTCCTGTTCCGTGTAAACTCTGTATCCTTACAAAGGCCTTGGCACTGTGTAAAAAGTGGAAAGTAGTCACTCCTTCGACACAGACTGGCTCTGGAGTGACACCCCCCCCGCACCCCCATATTCCCAGGCTGCTGCAGACAGGCCTGGGAGCTACCCCTGGGAGGCTCTCTTGACCTAAAGAAGCCCTTTGGTGGCCTTAATATGGGGGGTGGGCAAGTGTTATTTGAAATTGGGCTTGCCTTTTATTTTCATATTTTTCCAATTTAGAATTTCCTATAACATTTAGATTCTTCATCTTGGATTGTCTTTCAACCTGACATCATTATCAGTGCAAGCCAAGGTAAGTCTGAGGGGGGCAACTGTCATGTTAGAAGGGAAATAGCATGCTGACTTTTTTTTTTTTTTTTTGGTCTTTTTGAGACAGGGTCTCCCTGTAGTCCCAGCTGTCCTGGAACTCACTATGTAGACCAGGCTGGCCTTTAACTCACAGAGATCCACCTGCCTCTGCCTCCCGAGTGCTGGGATTAAAGGCGTGTGCCACCACGCCCGGCAACATGCTGGCTTTTGATCCCAGTGGAGGATATGGATCTTTGGGAGATGACCCCTCCTTTCAGTTTTGAGAATGGGATTGTCTTCACCTCCTACTCTGTGTGTTTATTTTTTTCATGAGCGTGTATGATTTTACAGTTAAAGAAACTAAGAATGGCCAATTCCTGTTGTATATTTCCAAGGCCACTTTCAAAAACTGGACTCCATGGTGAGGGGGTCTCTGTTTTTGCCCTCTACTCCCATCTGTTTGTTCTGTGCATACCTAAGAAGCCCCACTCCCCTTTCTCATCTTGCTGGTAAAGACTCCCTCAGCCTATTGTCACTTCCTGGATAATCACCTGTGGCTTTCTGTTCTAGAAATTTCTATATTAGTTTTTAGTTGTCTTGAATATTTTCTAGTCTCATCCTCTGGGATTCTTAAGGGAGGAGTTTTCCTAATATCTTAGATGCCCACTACACATGATGAATTCACTTTTCTCCTGTTCATTGAGAATAGCACTAGACCTTGGCAGTTGAGAAAGAGGTTACTCTGATGATTTTTGATGTGATAATTTCTCCTGTGGAACTGTCATCAAGAAATGTGGCACAAGCCTGTCTCCTTAGCACTGGGAATGTTGTGTAGATGCATGGGCTGATGAATGGATGGCTTAGGAGATTCTACCAAGCCTGTGGCGTTTACCTGTTAGACTCATGAGCCAGTGCAGGAGAAACCATAGTGCACGGTACATGATTGATGTTGATCTATAGTTAACATCTCTCTGTACTTGAGATGTGGGCACAGGGCTTATGTACCGTGGCGGAGAAGGTACGTTTGGAACTGAGAATCTGCTGTCCTCCATATGTAGTAAGATAACACCATTGGTACAGCTCTGAATGCAGAGCTTGTAACAAGGAATCAGCCATATATGCCGAAATAGTATAGCTGTCAGTTCTTCCACTGTCAGCCATGTTCCTGAATGTTCTGGTTCCGTGTTAGTTAGGAAGAGCCTTTACTGTACTTGAAGTGCTTCCCCTGTGAAGGTTTAGGGGAGCCACTTGTTAGGCTTTGGGGGCTTTGGTTCTGGCTTACACTATATTTGCTAAATTTGTTGCCGCTTAACATTAGGTTACCTCTGGAACCTCCAGGTGAAACTTCAGCCCATAGTAAATCTTTTGCCGGATAAAGGAAAGTTGATGGACTTCCTCCTCCAGAGGAAGGAGTGCAAGATGGTCATTCTGTCTGTGTGTTCACAGAGTGAGTACTGATCCTTCCCCGTAGGTCGGATTCCACTATTAGGCCTATGGTGCCTGCCACCACCTTTTTAAAAAATTGCATTTTATTTACTTGTGTGCATATATGCCGGGCACATACCATGGTGCGTGTGTGACAGGCAAGCAGGAATCGACTCTCTCCTCCCATGATGTGGCTCCTGAGCACTGAACTCAGGTTGTCAGCCTTGGTGCAGGTTTCTACCAGCTGAGCATCTCATCAGCCCTACACCATCTTTCATCCAGATGTTGGCCATGCTTTCTGTATCCATAGCCTCATGCATGAAGGATAGTGTTTGATCCATTAGAAAAGCTGGGAAATGTAAAAATGACCTGTAGAGACTTTGGTAGAAACAAACCAGTAAGTGGGATAGTTCCACATGAAAACGGACTTAAACGAAATCAGAATCTTCTAATGATACCTGCCTTGTTTTTCTTTTTTTTCTTGTCTTTTTGAAGCAGGATCTCCCTGTAGCCTCAGCTGTCCTGGAACTCACTATGTAGACCAGGCTGGCCTTGAACTCACAGAGATCCACCTGCCTCTGCCGCCCAAGTGCTGGGACTACAGGTATGCGCCACCACGCCTGGCTTTTCTTTTTTTTTAAAAAAAGAAAATTATTTTTTGTGTATGAATGTATTGCCTGCATATATGTAAGTGCACCCATACCATGCAGTTCCTGCAGAGGTCAGAAGAGGGAGTCAGATCTCCTGGAACTGGAGTTATGGACCGTTGTTAGCTGCCATGTGGGTGCTGGGAATTGAACTCGGGTCATCTGCAAGAGCAGCCAGTGCTCTTTAATCATTGAGCCACCTCTCCAGTCCCTACTTGTTTTTCGCTAGTCACTCAAAGGGATCCTGAGTGACTTTGAGGTGTCAGTTCTCAAAGAACATTTCTTTGAAGGGCCTTTAAAGGAACATTTGCATTAGTCACCCTTTGAGATTACCTTATCAACCCACTGAATTCTAATTCCAGTGGGTTTGATCTGTATGTATTGTGTCCTTTTCAGTGCTGAGTGAGTCAGACAGAGCCACGCTGCCTGTGATAGCCACTGTTTTTGATAAACTCAACCACGAATATAAAAAGTACTTGGACGCTGAGCAAAGTTACACAATGGTAAGTTAGACCAGTGAAGGTTCCCGCTTCCACAGGTATTTTCTAACTATTATGCAGGATTTGGTAGTTTACTGTCTGTGCAGCAGAGGGCGTGGTGGCAGTGGCACATCCAGAGTCCCGCATGCTGCCAGCTTGAGGTTTCACCTCAGCCTTACCTCTTTCTGCTTTTTCAAAAAATATGTTTGATCTTACACATGGAAACATTCTTGGTTGACCTCTATTTCAGAGAAAGAAAATCAGTTTTGGCTTTTGCCAGCGTCTACACTTAGCAAGTCAGAAGTCTGATTTCCACTTCTGGCTGTACCTTTCTCCTTTAGTATATAACAACAAAAATAAGATTCTCCAGAGGAGTATGGAGGGAGAGGTGTTCCATATGCAATATATGTTTGTATTTAGATTAAATGTGTTCTTTGACATTTTCATATGTGTATACACACCGTTTACCCTACTTTATCTTCCTCCTACTCGTCAGCCTTCCCCTCCCTACAAGACCTTTCCCCACGTTTGTTCCTTTTTGTTTTGTGACCCACTGATTTTAACCAGGACGTCTGTGTGACCACAGGTTTGGAACTATCCATTCGAGCCTTGGTGGGCTCATCATTGGGTGCATAACTGAAGAAGACAATGTCTGTCCCTTCCCCAGAATCCATCAGTAGCCAATAGTTGAGGAGGGAGGGCTGGGGCCCCATGAATCCTTCCCAGATCCATGATTGAATGTTGACAAGCCCAGTCTTGTGCTGGTCCAGTGCAGGCAACTGCAGCTGCTGTGTGATCATGTTTGCAGTGTCTTTGAAGATGGCATTTGGCAGCTTTTCTCCCTACCCTCCAGCTGTACTTTCTTTCCAGTCCCTCTCCTGCAATATTCCCTGAGCCTCAGAGAGGGCTGAGTGCTCAGCCATCACCCACCTGTTCTCAGTACCCTGAGCAGCCCCAAGTCTCTGCAGTCACTGCCATTCACTGATGGGGCCGTGAAAATAAGAGTTATCCTAGAATGCAGTCAGTATCCTAGAAGCACTGGTTAAGTATGGACACTGTGTCTTTCTGTTAGTAGACATCAAATGGTCACAGTGAAAGGCTGAAAAAATTCATGAGGTTTAGTACCAGGGTACCTCTGATTTTCTGAAGCAAGAAAAAAATTTGGGACAAGTGGGAGAAATTATCTGACTTGAGGCTAACAGTGGATGTTTTCAGCAGCAAATCTTAGCTTTGTTTTGGCTGTTTGATAATGGGTCTGAAGCTAACTGCTGGAGTCTAAGCTGCCTAGATCATATCTTTCCCTGTCCTGTGTCAGCCACAGGAATGACTGAGCTCCCCTTTACCTCTTTGGTCCTACTGGTGATGGCTGCCAGAATCAGTGGCTTTGAGCCGAGTGGCAGACCTGGGGCTTTCCTACACTGTTAGCATTAGGCTTTCTAAATCTGTGCACAGCTCTCTTCAGTCATACTTGGGGAGTCCTGATTACACTGGGCTGGAGGTGTAACGTAGAAATCCTTGCCTCAGGGATGTGGCCCTTGGTTCCGTTCTAAACACCACAGAAATAAATTAGAAATCCTAACACAGACCCAGTGCAAGAGCTGTTCCATTAGAGCTTCATAAAACAAGGATGTGGCTGCCGAGAGTAAGAAAATTAGGTTAATCTTCAGAGGTTAGAAAACGTCTGCCTGTGACCTGGTATTTTTCAGGTGACCGGCTCTGCTGTGGGAAGCTTTGTGTAGATAGTGAGGTGTCGTCTGTTCATGTTAGGTTTATGTGTAGGAATTGAGCCTTGTTGGGTTAACTGTAGTGGGAGTCATTTCTGTGGAAGATGGTTAAGATCACAGCTGTATCATTTCAGGCAATAGAAGCAGGGCAAAGCCGGAGCAATCCACCTCTCAGAAGGCCGGTGCGGACACAGGCTGTGGTGGATCAGTCAGACGTGTACACCCATGTGCTGTCGCCATTCGTGGAAAACAAGGTATGTGTGATGGCTTCCGGTCTCCTCTGGAATGGGTTGCTGTGTGGTAGTAATAGATCCTCATACTATGACTAAACTAATGGTGTCTTGAGGGAGGGCCTGGGGCTGGCAGGTTGGTATCTAATACTCAGATTAAGGTATGGCCACCAATGTGTATAGTTTGTAAAGATTTGTGCAGCAAAATAGATCACCAGTCACTTTACTGTGTTGCCTGCAGCTCTGTTTGCAACTGCTATTTACAGGATCCTTTTTTTATTCATCCACAGGAGATGCCGCATAAGTTTGTGATAGCTGTGCTAATGGAATATATTCGCTCTCTGAACCAATTTCAGATTTCAGTGCAGGTACCTTCAAAGGGGCTTTTGCCATCCTAAGTTAGAGGTATCACATCAGTCCCGAATCTTAGAAGAGGTGGTTCTTAAATGCTAGTCGAGCCTGCATACCTGATGCAGAATTCTGAGTGACTGTAACCTGCCACTTTAGCTAGATCACATGAAGGTTGGGTTGAGAACGCTTCATCACTTTAGCTTGAATTAAGACTGCTGCAGGCCTTAACCAGTTGCAGTTGCGTTGGCAATATCCTTGTCCTTTCTCCTCTGCTTGCAGCATTACTTACATGAACTTGTCATCAAAACGCTTGTCCAGCACAATCTGTTTTACATGCTCCACCAGTTTCTGCAGTACCATGTGCTCAGTGACTCCAAGCCTCTGGTGAGTATTGCTAGGTCTTTACTTTTATCACGATTAAAGACTTGCAGTTGGCTGCCAGGCATGGTGGTGCATGCCTTTAAGCTCAGCATTTAGGAGGCAGAGGCAGGCGGATCTCTGAGATTGAGGCCAGCCTGGTCTACAGAGCAAGTTCCAGGCCATCTGGGGCTACAGGGAGACCCTGTCTCAAAAAAAGAACTTGCAATGGTGAACTTCTAGCTGAAGCTGGTCCAAACTGGTCTTTCAGGCTTGCCTGTTGCTGTCCTTAGAAAGCGTCTATCCTCCAGCCCACCAGTTATCTCTGGACATGCTGAAGGTAATGCGGCTCCATCCCAGCTTCGGGTGTCACCTGTTCCCGACTTGCTGCTCTGACCTGCATCTCTTTCTCACTGACAGCGACTCTCAACAGCCAATGATGAGATCGTAGAAGTTCTTCTGTCCAAACACCAGGTGTTGGCGGCCCTAAGGTTCATCCGGGGCATTGGTGGCCATGACAACATCTCTGCCCGGAAATTCCTAGATGCTGCCAAGCAGACAGAAGACCACATGCTCTTCTATACCATATTCCGTTTTTTTGAGCAGCGAAACCAGCGTTTGCGGGGGAGCCCATATTTCACACCCGGTGAGCAGAGTAGCTGTGGAACACCCTGGATAGCCACAGACGGTAGAAACCCACTCTAGGAGGGGCTCCTGGGTTAGTGTTGGTTCCCAACAGCCCCCTCCCCCTCAATCCAGGCCCCCGTGGACTCAGCACACTGGAATCTGAACTGCACTATGGGACACAGTGGAAGTGTTCAGGACTGAGCAGCCTGGGCTACAATTCAGGCAGTCCAGACACACAGCTGAACCTGGATTCTCCTTTTGGAAGATTCAGGAACAGGAGTACAGATGGGGACCAAGGCCTTTAAATGGCTTGGGGCTTATGAAGTGATGCTTTGGTCTGTTTAACAGCCTCACTACTCTTCAAATAATAAAACCTAAGAAATTTTGTGTAGGATGGAAGGGAGAGCACTCAAGTTATAACTCTCTAAGACTGTGTGAGGCTAGTTTTGTGTATACAGTGCCAGATGGCATTTAGTGACCACTGCGACAGACTTCTGGTTAGCTTTTCTGCTTGTCCCTCTAAGCACACAGCAGTTTACTGGGGGTTCGGAAGGTACAATGAACAACTTCAAAATATAGGTGGATGAGGTATTTTATTGAAGAAAAGTAAGTTAAAACCCAGTATATAGCCTCTGAATGCTTCTCATTTTCCCTTCAGCTCATGCCATAAATGACAAATCTACATTTTCTTTATAGGAGAACACTGTGAAGAACATGTTGCTTTTTTCAAACAGATTTTTGGAGACCAAGCTCTAATGAGACCTACAACATTCTGAAATCCCTTGCTAGTTTTTTTAAAATATAAAAATGTATATAAAGTTAATTTATTGCATTAATAAAGCTCTTTAAACTACAAAATGTTGTAAAATAAAGTACCTACAACACCCTCAAGTGTTGGTAAAAATATGGTACCGATCCCATGTGCTGGCTTGCTCCTAAGAGGAGGAGACAGCATGGGGATTGGCCTTTAGAGGGGTGGGTGGGCGGACTGCATTCCCAGCCACCCAGCTTCCTTCCTCTCCCCCAAGATGAGGCTTCTTTACTGAATGGGCTGGGGAACCATCTGTGCCGCCGTTGCCCTCAGATTCCATAATACTGTTTCATAAGTCAAGTGTGCATTCCTGAGTTCAAAAGCACGATTAGGAGCTGTGCCACAGCCTAGGAATAACCAGCATCCAGCCCAGTCTTGACAGTGCAGCTGCTGCCCTACAGTAAACGTGACCAATCCTTAGAGACAGTCCAGCGCCTGTAATGGGGCTAGAAATTGAGGAGTCGTTCACGCTCTGTGCCTTTGTATCGCTCTTGAGTGGTTTGTCTTTTAGCTTTATTTACTGATGGTCCTATGTGAGATAAAAAGAAAAAACTTCAGGAGAAGAATATAAACTGTCTCCTAGAGATGGGAAAAAAAGCTCCGATTTACCCACCTTCTTTGTTAAGGCTTCAACTTGGTAACAAAGCCATAAGGCAGATTAGTGCTGTTCCCTTTTCAACCACAGCTTGTTTGTATAGAGTAGCCATAGGCATAAAACACCCTGAGGATAATCTCAAAGACAGAGCAGAGGGTTCTGCTAGGGACCCAGCAAGGAAAATAATGGCTACTCTTAAGCGGGCTGGGCTGGCTGTTTACGTCTCTCAGCAGCTCCCCTGAGCCCAGGCCTGCTGACTTTGACATTCAGGATCTCACTTCTGCCTTTTGTTGAGCACATAAAGGAGGCCTCCAGAAAAAAGCACAACAGTGATTCACTAAAGACATCACTGGGTTAATCATGAAGCCCCTGGGTAGGATTCTTTCTCTCAAAAAGACAATTTGTATGCAGTACTAATTATCAGATGGCTACAAGCATGAGTTCAAACAGTATAAAAGAATGTTTATATGCATTTTTTTTTTCTTTTTTAAACAAGGGTTTCATGCAGCCCAAGCTGGCCTCAAGCTCACTATGTAGCTGTGGATGGCCTTAAGCTACTGATCTGCTTACCTGCTAAGTGCTGAGATTACTGTGCCTCCATGCCCAGCTAACACAATTTTTTTAGTAATGTTCTTCCTCCCAAGCCTGTTAAAAACAGAAACTCTTACCTATGTAACTCAGTAAGACGGGAAGAAATATTAGTCCGTGAGAGGCTCCCAGTAGGACCATAGCTAAATACATCCTAAAGTAAAATATCTTAAAAATTTGAGATTTGGCAAAGGCTAACACCACAATTCCTCCGAATTTCGTAAGCGTGATTCCACTGAACACCTAGAAGAGGAGGTAGAAATGGCTTGTTAGCCCATTGTAATAGAGCACACTGTCACAAAGATAGGCATTAGTATTCCGTGTCTTCAGTAGCATGGGGCAGGACTATGTTCTACCTCAAAATGTTTGATACGCTGCTTTATGAATCTGGACAGAAACTTTGGTCTCCACATGCCAATGTGCAAACGTGAACACGGATGCTGAGTGCCTTCCTCAATGGATCTTCACCTTATTTTTGGAGACAGGGTCTCTTACTGAGCCAGGAACTCGGATTCAGTCACACAGGCTGGTCAGTGAACTGCAGGGATATACCTATCTCTGCCCTCCCTGTCCCCATCCCCTAGTACTGGGGTTACAGATGTGTGCTGCTGGGGATCCAAACTTAGATGCTTATGTGTGGGTGGCAAGCATGTTACCAATAGCTATCTCCCAGCACTGAAGGGAAAATTTCAGAAAAGGAAGTTTAAGGGTAAAAGCTATATGTTTTGCCTAGACAGTCATCTGTCTCCAAACTATAATTGCTTCTTTTCTTTTGGCTATAACCAAGCAATATCTAAACCAAACTCTTCTCAGATGGGAACTTAAATTTTTTTTAAAAATGTGTCTGTGTGTGCAAGGTGCATGTGGAGAGCAGAAGGGAGTTTTGTGGACTGAGTTCAGTTCTCTTCTTTTATGGAGGACTGAACTCAGGTTATCA
Organism: Nannospalax galili; assembly: GCF_000622305.1. Classification (NCBI taxonomy): domain Eukaryota; kingdom Metazoa; phylum Chordata; class Mammalia; order Rodentia; family Spalacidae; genus Nannospalax; species Nannospalax galili. Next base: position 442,311 of record NW_008350388.1, read on the forward strand.
GGCTTGTGCAGCCTGGTATCAGGCTTGCACACCCTTACCTTCTGAGCCATCGCTTACCTAAAACTGTTAGAAAGCAATTTTTTAGTTTTCTACCAATATTTTCTATAGTAATAGAGTAACTGATGGGTTACACCAAGAAGAGCCAGATCAAGAGCCTCCAGGCATCAACTCCAGACAGCGGACAGGACTCTGGAACTTGATAAGATTCCTGCTGTCACCACATAGTGCTGGCTTCCAGCTCTATCAAATCTAACTTTTCCTAAATTTCCTGTTGGAGCCTCTTGCTGTCTAAAAAGAGACCACACAAACCAGATTACACTCCTAAGGAATTTCAGGTCTGTTTAAGATGTAGCTATTTTGGGGACTGGAGAGATGGCTCAGCTGTTAAGAACACTTGCTGTTCTTCCACAAGACCTGGGTTTGGTTCCCAGCAGCTACATGGCAGCTAACAACTGTCTGTAACTCTAGTTCCAGGGGATCTGACATCCTCTCTGGCCTCTGCAGGCATCGCACGACATGGATGCACTTACATACACGCATACAAAACACACACACACACAAACACACACGATAAAAATAAATAAATTGATAAGAAGAGAATTGGTTTCATCCATGTCTTTTCCTGTTGCAGTGTTTGTCCTTGTAATAGAGTAACTGATGGGTTACACCAAGAAAAGAGCCAGATCAAGAGCCTCCAGGCATCAACTCCAGACAGCGGACAGGACTCTGGAACTTGATAAGATTCCTGCTGTCACCACATAGTGCTGGCTTCCAGCTCTATCAAATCTAACTTTTCCTAAATTTCCTGTTGGAGCCTCTTGCTGTCTAAAAAGAGACCACACAAACCAGATTACACTCCTAAGGAATTTCAGGTCTGTTTAAGATGTAGCTATTTTGGGGACTGGAGAGATGGCTCAGCTGTTAAGAACACTTGCTGTTCTTCCACAAGACCTGGGTTTGGTTCCCAGCAGCTACATGGCAGCTAACAACTGTCTGTAACTCTAGTTCCAGGGGATCTGACATCCTCTCTGGCCTCTGCAGGCTCTGCACAACACAGGTACACATACCTGCAGGCAGAACACTCATACACATTAAAAAAAAAAAGATGTAGCTATTTCATGAGTTATGTGAAAGTTTGTCATCTTTGGGAGCTGCCAGTTAAAGCATCCAAATTCTGTTTTACACACTGAAGTTCAATGTCTTCTGAGAAGGTCGGAGGGGGACTCATGCTGCAGCCCCTGCCCACCTCTGCCAAGCACTCACAGAACTGCCCATGTGGGCGAGCGCCTCCTCCGCTCGGCTCACTCGGCTTCCTTTTGTGCTCATGGTGAATGCTCTCGTTATGTGGCTGCAGAACTCCACGGAAATGCCGCAGCTCTGGAACAAAGTGCTTCTGTGAGAACGGCTCTTTTCCAACTGAGAACCCTAAACTGCTACCCTTTTCTGAGGTGGATCCTGGAAGAGACTGAGGCAGCCATTCTGTCTTAACACAAGGCCACCCATCGTCCATCCCCTAAACTGGAGCAGGAAACAAAGGAGTTCTTTAGGTACCACCCAGTGGTCCAGTTTTCTACAGCATTTTTGCTTTGATTAGGGGAAGTTCTGGAAACTTCTCAAGGTTACCCCAACCCCACTGAACCAGCATGCTGTCAGTCCTCACTGCCATTCTGAAAGCCAGCATGCTTGGGCCTCACTGCCACTCAGAAAGCCTTCCTGTCTGAAAGTAGAACTATGCTGTGTTTACCTTCTATGATACCCACTCAAGCTTGGATCTTCAATACTTAATAGTATCTGGCCACTGGATGGTAAGTAACAACTGAGTATCTTACTGCCATTAGGCTCTATTTTTCAGGAAATTATCTCATTCAGTTCTGGCTGACCTCAAATTTGCTATGTAGCTAAGAATGATCTTGAACTTCTGAGTCTCTTGCCTGCACCTGCTGAGTGCTGGGGCTTCAGGTGTGTGCCCTCAGTTTGGACCTGCACACCAGTTGCTGGGGATTGAACTCAGAATTCCTGTATGCTGGGCAAGCACTCTACCAACTGAGTGACCTATGTCCCCAGGCCTAGTTTTGGTTATTTTGAGATAGGTCTCTCACTCTGTAGCCCAGACTGGTCTGCAAGGCTTGGTTGAGGTAGGGAACTTGTAGGAAGCATCCTGCTTCAGCCATCTGAGTGCCGGGACTGCAGGCAGGCACTACCATGCCCAGCTTCAGAATGTGCTTCTGTTCCCAGACATTCTTAGAAGTTCCCTCCAGGCCCTGCCCTGACTCTGCTCTTCATCCCATCTCTCCCTGTGCACTAACGATAAGAGGCAGGCTGGTATTTCACCCCATTTTAGAGTTTATGTGAAATCCAAGAAAGAATTCATGGAAATGACACAGAAGCTGGGGACAAAGTGAGTGGACCAGGACTCACCATCACCAAGTTGACCAAGGAGACAGCATTCAGACTGATTCTCAACCACCACATCACACCAAACATGTTGACCAGGATCATGGCTATGGTGACACACATGATGACTGCAGACCATAGCTCACAGCCCAGAACTGCCAAGGTCACCAGGAATATGGAGCCCAGACACACACCAAGGTTGAAGATGGTATCATCAATAATGGTCAGGTACTGTTCGTAGAAGACGTAGAACACGCTAAGGAAGAGAATATCTGGTTAGTGCTCACACTCCTGGGAGCTTGCTGCTTCACCCCGCTGTGCCTGCAGAGCAGTGAGACTGCTCAGAGAGGGAAAGGTGAGAGACACCGGGAAAACCTCCCTGAGGTGGGCATCACTCATCTACAGTAATTCAACTATCTTTATAGCCTGATAATAGTCCCAAATGTGTATTTTACATAAATTTTATTTGTAAGCCCAATCCCTGCTACCTTAAGACATTTACAAAACATTCTATAAAGCCGGGCGTGGTGGTGCACGCCTGTAGTCCCAGCACTTGGGAGGCAGAGGCAGGCAGATCTCTGTGAGTTCAAGGCCAGCCTGGTCTACATAGTGAGTTCTAGGACAGCTGGGGCTACAGGGAGACCCTGCTTCAAAAAGACAAAAAACCCCGACAAAAAACAACCTCCCCCTAAAACCATTCTATAGTCTTTTGAGAAAATAAACAAAGCAAACATCCAGGTCTGTTCTGGGAACTGCCCTAGGCCATGTTCCCCATTAGAACACATATTCAGAAATTTCACATAAAAAAACACTGCCCTTCTTTTCAAGATCATGGTGATAGTTAAAAATCTGCTTGCCCAATCTTCCTTATTTTCTAAGGAAAAAGCAGCAGAAAGGAAAAACAAAACAAATCCTAACTTCAATAAATGAAGTCTATAAAAGCATGGTTGCAAGAAAGAGCAGGCAGGACACCTGGCAGCTGCCAATCAAGAGATGTGCCTTGTGTAAGGCCTGAACACCCTGGTGGTGCTCTCTCACCATGCATCTCTTTTGGGCTGTGACAGCACAGATCAAGCTCTGTGTGCAGCTCCCAGACCATGGCAGGGCCTCAAGAATCTGGTCCTGCCTACCCTACACACCTCTCAGATACCACCCCTGGCCTAAGGAGGAAGCAGGTGTCAGGGGCGAAGCTGAGGACCTGCATCCCACCAAGGCAGCCCCTCAAGGAGTAAAGCCCTCCCCAGAAAGCCATGTTTGGAAGTCCTACCTGTACGGGAACACACGGCGCTTACTACCCTTAGCGCTCATGGTTTCTGTGATGTTACTGGCTATGAGCCTGGCTTTTTTCATGGCATCAATAAAGTCAGCAGAGGTCTTAAGAACAGTGTGGTAGGTCATGAAGTATGTGGCCCCGATGTACATGTCATCACCAATGATGCTGACTGCAGAACTGTAAGCAGCATGTCCCCTGAGAAAGAGCAAGTGGGTGTCAGAAAGGCCAGGCCTTGTGATACGTGGGCAGAATCTGAGCACTCTGGGTAAAGTGGAATCATCTGACCTGGCTCAGATACCAGGTGGATGAAGGAGACCCCTGCTAAGGGATGTGGAAGGCTTTGCACTTATCGTCACTGCTGAGGTTTCTCTGGTGCATGGCCCTGTTTACATGGTTCCACTCAAAATCAAACATGTTCTGGTCAGCATTGCCTTGGCACTGTTGTGTAACGGGAGGCAGAAAAGGGCAAGAGCCCAGCTCTGCCACTGTCTAGCCCCCTTGGCAGAGTTCCCTCACCTCCGCCTCAGGCCCCTATGAATGGGTGTACCACCATATGCCGGTAAGCTGGAGCTGCTAAATGAAGTAAGGCCAGTCAGGTGTCTGGCATGATGCTACCCAGTAGATACTCCTCCCAAAAGCCATGCTGCTTCACCACAACTCTCATGCTTTCATGAAGAAAATTCCAGAAGAACCTCAACACTTAGAAGTAAACCAAGTTCCAGACCTTTTTTTTTTTTTTTTTTTTCCTCTTTCTCTCTTTTTCTTGTTTTTTGAGATAGGGTGTCTCCTGTAGGCCCAGTTGGCCTGGAACTCACTATATAGATGAGGCTGGCCTTGATCTCAGAGATCTGTCGGCCTCTGCCTCCTGAGTGCTGGGATTAAAGGCATGTGCCACCATATGCCACTTTCTCTTAATTTTTATTTTTGTCTTTTTGAGATAGGGTCTCCCTGTAGCCCCAGCTAGCCTAGAACTCATACAGACTAGATTGGCATCAATTTCACAGAGATCTGCCTGCCTCTGCCTTCTAAGTGCTAGGACTAAAGGTGTGGGCCTCCATGCCCAACTTCTCTTAATTTTTTTGTTGCTGTTTTTATTGAATTTTTGTGTATTTCATCTTAATTTTTAGAGTCTTCCCAGAAGCTTCAAAACATAGATATGACACACATGATTAATAAGACTGGTGAAATGTGGATTCCTATGAAAACCAAGTGTACCCACAGTTACCTCACATACATGTGGATATTTGACTTATACCTACAAAGCTTCCAACTCAACCCCTGGCACTTCCAGCCATTTTCATGTCCAGGCCAGATACCCTGTTTCTTTCCATGTGGGCAACTGGCTGTCTAGCTCATCCCCTCACATGGCCAGGCTGACAGGAAGCATGGTGGGGCTGGAAGAACCCAAACCTTGAACCGTGGTGATATCACCAAAGCAGGGATGCAGGTCCTTAAGCCCATCAGCACAAGGAACTGGCCTGGTCCTCTCACACTGAGCAAGTGTGTTCCCCTCTCTTCTGCTCCCTCAAGATATGCAAGGGAATCTCCCTCCACCCGCAGGCCAGGGTGAGGCCACAGACCACAGCACGAGAAACCAGTGCCTAGTGAGGATTAATCCTGCTAAAATCTATGTGGAGTTTTCTTTAAATGGTGTCTTAAGTTTCTCTTCTTTCACGGAATTGAGACAGGGTAGGGAAGAGGCCCTTTTCCACAAGCCTACTTGATCAGGTCCCCTCCTTGTTTCCTACTGCAAGCTAGGCCTATAGTGGACACTTATCTGACATGGCTCCATACACTTACCCTTTGCCACACTTGGGGTTAGGGTTATCAGACAGGAACATGGGCAGGAATTTCATGAAATCGCTACCCTGAGGCCTCTGTTTGCCCTCCGGAGTCAGAGGCCTGCAGCGGACGCAGGTAGGGTCAACCACTGGCAGGAGAGGAGAGTCAATCATTAGATGAGTGGGCCTCCAGATTTAAACAAAAACAAGAACAACAAACCCAAGATGTAAAATGAGGAACAATATTTTCCTCTTTCCTCTTTTCCAAAAGCTTCAGCTACATGTGACTTTCATAGTTTAATACATTTCAAACCTAAGTAATTTCAGCTTAGGCAGACCATACAACATGACCTTCCTTGACGTAGGTCTCTAGCTTTGACTGGTATAGGAGAGTGGCATCTGATGTCTTTTCAAAGGCATTCCTTTTCCTGCAGTTCTATGAGTGTGGAGGTTGTGCTGGAATTTTTTTCATGGAAACACGGGAGTCCTGGGCTCCTATACCAATCAAGGTGGTGCTCAAAGCTAGAAACCTGTATCAAGCCAGGAAGCCTTACTGAGGAGCCGTCCCTTGGTGTGCCCTTGCCTCACTCCCCTGAGGGTGAGACAGCAACGTGAGAGAGAATGACAGAGGATAAGGACAAAGGGAGAGACAGCGTTGGCAGACAGACAGGCACACACTACAGCGACATGCAAATGACTGTAGGTGATTTATCCTTCAGATGAAAGGAAAGATCTGGAAAGGAGCAGAAAGTACCAGAAGCGTTGCAGAACTGGTGCGTGGCATTGTAGAGTCTGCAGCAGGAGGACTGCGGCTTAATCCAGTCAAAATAGTCGTCGATCCAGGACGAGGGCGCAAAACCTATCCGGGTACTGGAGAAAGAGAAAAAAAATGAGTAACTTGCCTCACAACTGTTCCCTGAAACTTCGCTTCTGTTTCTACACTTTACACGCCTACATTCGAGCTTGCTGAAAACAATCATTCCAGACACTAAGCTGTAAATGAATGCTTTGAGATCCAGGTAAAACTCGGTGTCACATATTTTGAAATGACAGTAACAGAAAGCAACTTCCACAAGACAATCTGTTTTTAGTGAAAAATTTCAGGCCCAAGTTGACTCTGGTTCTAAGAGTTCTTGCAACGGTTGGGTTTAATGTCAACTTTTGTCATAAATTAGAATCATCTGAGAAGGGAGACTCACTGAAAGAATTTTGTTTTAATTGATATTGGAGACCTACCCCAAACGTGGGTGGCACCTTCTGGTGGGGGCCCAGATAAAAGGGGCATGGCAGAAGGAAGGTTATTGGCCTTTTGCTCACTTGGCCCTCCCTCTCCTTTCTGAGTTGGTTTCTCTTGTTACAGCTGCCACGGGTGAGTCCTTTGCTGACACTGGAGTTAGCATTTCCAGGCTTTTATCACTAAGGACCAACAGCTTTTCAGGAACCTTCTGGGTTTTCGGTGCCAGATGGGGACTGACGAGGCACCCAGCCCTGTGGACTGAGCAACAACCAGGGTCTTGGTCTCTCCAGTGTGAGACAGCCACTGTGGGAATACCCTGCTTTCTGAGGCAACAAGCACCCAGCCTCAAGGAAGAGCAACTATCAGGTTCTCAGCCTCTCAGGTGTGACTTAGATGTTATTACAAAGTAAGCGGACTCAAATTCATATATATATATATTCATGCTGTCAGTTTTGCTCTTCGAGAGAACCCTGACTAACACAGCTCCTTCTATCCATTTTTACTAAAGTTCAAAAGGATCAAAGCCTGGCATGGTGAAGTGCATCTGGCCTGTAATCCCAGCACTCAGTAGGCTGAAGCAGGAGGATTGCCCAATTCAGGGTCAGCTACAAAGTGAGATCCTATCTCAAAATAAATACATTAATGAAAAAGAAGAGGCCCAGACGGCCCCAATACTGACTAGTTGTCCAGCTCAGCCGCGTTGAATATCTGCTGCACGAGGGAGTCGTTGTCACAACCCATGCCACCACACACCATGTTCTGCCCTTTGGGGGAAGTGTAGTCATGCCCCTCTTCCACGACGAAGTACACAGGTGGGCCTGAGTGCAAGTACTGACCAAGTGACTTGAAATAATCTATCACATAGGAATCCTGAAACCAAGACCAAAGAAGTCTGAATGGTTTGATGGGAACTAAATGACGGTTGCTATTAAGCGGGCACTGGGAGCCAGAGCTGCCACCCTAGGTTCCCGGTTCTCCCCTCCCAGACCCTCCCAGGGTGCACTGTTGCTAAGGTGCAATCAGAAGGGACCGCATAAGGTGACCTCATGAGGTTGGCGGCTGCTCCTCCTCTAAGGCAGCTCCCCCAAGCAATGAGAGAGGACAGCCACAGTGGCCCACACCAGTAGTGTTGTGTGGCCCTTCATTACTGCCCTCTGCCTGCACAATCTGCACTCGGAGCAAGCATCAACACCTACATACACTTTGGGAAACTTCATTTGTCATCAGCTAAATAAGTTATAAATATTTTATTTATTATTTTTATTTTAGTGTACGAGTGTATTGTTTGCATGTAAGTCAGTGCACCATGTTGTGCAATGCCACGGAGGTCAGAAGAGGGCTTTGGATTCCCCTGGAACTGGAGTTAAGGATGGTTTGCAGCTGCCATGTGGGTACTGGGAATCGAACCCGGGTCCTCTGCAAGAGCAGTCAGTGCTCTTAACCGCCATCAGCTAAATAAGTTAAAGGAAAGAAAGCAACGTACCTTTGGCATTGAAAGAGATTGATCCAATCCAATTTCTACTTTGTCCATGACTGCAATACTGAATGACAGAGAACCCACGAACATAGCTATCTGGAAGGAAGAGGAAACTGTAAGATGGAAACTGCTCAGGTAATTGTGAGTTTAGAAATAGAAATGAAATCTTAGACACAAGATGTTTTTTGTAGTATTAGGGATGGAGCCCCACGCTTTGCATATGCTAGGCAAGTGCTATACCAAAGAGTCACTTTCCCAGCCTCAAAGCAGGATTTGTCTAAAATGAAAAGCATGTTAAACAACATGCTTTGACTATAGGGAGAATGGGACCATGATGGGGATCATGGGAGCCACCCCCAAAATTCCTGGGTCTAAAACAAATCCTTGGCTCTGAAAATTATGAGTTGGAGTGATATTGGGCTAGTCACTTCCTCTCTCTTAGATTCTATTTCCTCATTAGTAAAAGAGGAAAAATAGCAGGCCCCTTGTATGAGATAACTGAGAGACTAAACAGAAAAAATCCAAAGATAGCCCATTAACATCCAGTGATCAATAACTATTAGGTGTTCATTTACTAGAGAAATGATAAATGATCACTGCTGGCTACATGTCTATATAACCTATAAAAATGTCCTGTGTAATTTCTGGGGACTGGCAGTTGTGCTAAAAGGAAAACTGGGTGGTGATGGGACAAGTTGTGCACCTTTTCTATTACAGGGATCTGTATATGTGGTAAAGATACAGAAGTCCACATGTACACAGTGTCTATGTCAAATTCCTGGTTCTGGGGTTGGGGGCATTGCTCAGTGGTCCAGACACTGCTTACTATATGAGAAGCCCTGGGTTAAATCCCCAACACATACAGGCACAGATAGACACAAATACATATACACAGACAGACACACAGAAAAAACAAGCCTGGCTCTGGTACTGAACTATAATGATGCAAGTATACCACTGGACGGCACCCGATGAGGGCAATGGGATCCCTGCCTATGCTACCCTTGCAACACTCTGCAAATTTCTAATTATTTTAAAAGCAAATTTAGGGCTTCGGTGTATGCACATGCACATACACTCACATGAGCATACACATAGACACACACATACACACAAACCCCAAAGCTCCAAAGTCACACTGGGAAAAGATTCTTCTATTGCACATATTTACATCTGTGTTTTTTTGTTTAACAGCTGTGGGAACTGCCCCTGCAAGCCATGTAACTCTCAAGTCGTGTGACACATCTGTCTGTGAGAGAAAGAAAGAGACAAACCACATTAAAGTTCATACCACAATCGGTCGCAGCCAGTCCTTCATCAGGAGAGGAGCGTAGAAGTTTTTGAAGAAGGAGAACAGGTAGCTTTCAGAGGCCTGGACGCCTCTTCCATCATTGGCACTTCTGACGCAGCACAGGATGTCCAGGCGATTTTTCTGAGGGGACAGAGAGGAAGAGATGTCACAGAACACCCTCTGGTTTCATCTGGAATCTAGACTTAAAGATTCTCAGCTTTACCTCTTGCCTCTTAATATCTAACCCCAAGAGGCTCACAAAGCAGGTGATTTGAAGGAGGAAGTCAATGAGGACTGCTAAGCCCGCAAACAGAGAGAAGGTATGGACGGCTGGCATGACAGACAGTGCCCCTATGGGAGAGAAAAGCACTGTTACGCCATTTACAGAGGATGTGTGGGTCTCGGGTTCATGTTGTCACACAGATATGAAGTTTCCTGTTTGACTCACATTATAGTGATCCATTTTAGGGTTAAAAGTATTTTAAACAAATTGTCAGTATTTAATAGTGGGACAGAGTTTACACAAAAATCTAGATTCACAGTTCTGTTTGGGAAAAAAAAAAAAAATCAAACCTTGTGATGCTGGCCACATGATCCTAGAAACAAAACACACCTGCCAATTTAGACAGGACACATGTACAATACTCGGGATGCCACAGCATCCTGCCCACAATCTCACCAAAGTCACTGAGGCACAGTCTCAGCTGTTATCAGCTATACACTTGGGCTGGTTTTCTTATGAGAAGTAAAAAGATGAACTTTCCCCCCCTTGTCCATTGAAGGAATAATAAAGGCAATGGGCTTCAAAAGCTGCTTTAGAACACAGTGATGGTATCTGTGTTGAATGGCCCAATATAAGGTGAGTTGGTGGTCATGTAGGAACTATAGTCAATTTAAAGTAAAATTACCCAAGAAAAAGACTCTGTCATCTCTGAACTAGGCTCTAATTCAGCCTCTTTCAGTCTCTACAGAGGATGCAGTGGCTTTCTCTCTCTTTCTGCCTTCCAGGGGTGGGGCAGGCAGCACCAGTGTTCAGTCTACAAATCCTGAGGTGCTGATTTTTGTTTCAGTTCACTCTGGCTCTTTGTATTGAGGCAATGCAAGAAGCTCTGCTCATTTATGAGCCTGTTTCCCCCAGGAGGCTGTGTTCAGGGGAGGAGGCTGTCTGAAAACAAAGGTCTCTAGAGCATCCTGCAAGCTCATGTCATCTGGTGGCGACACAAGGAGGCCATTTTCAAATACTAACACTTGCCACGGGTACAAAGGAGGGAGGTGGCAGAAGAGCTTGAGGTCTCTGTCATCCTGAGTCCCAGCGTCACCACCTATCCCAATGTCAATAATGTCCTGAAACTTATGGGAAAGATGACACTTGCAAAATACAGGACTGGGGCAATGTACAGGAAAATTACCAAAGAAAAAGGCCGAAGTCTCGGAAAAGGACGAAAGGAACATAGTTGGAGCCACCTCCCCGATGATCCTGCCCAGCTGCTGATCCAGGGTCTCCTCCTGAAGACGCTCATCTCTCTTTAAAAAAAAGAAATCAACAGGCCATATTAACATCTCTCAGTAACGGTGCTACCTTTTTGCTGTCCTAACTCCAGGATAAAGAGAAGTGATACGTGAGTGATCAGGAGTAGCATCGAAGCCTAGGAACGTCTGAGAACCCAGGGTAACTGAGTCAGATCACTGAGCAAGGAACCAGGCTAGGAAATGAAGACAACTAAGTCCCTGTATCAGGTGACTGCCTGGTGCCCACGTTGCAGGAGGGTGGACCACTAAGTGACACTCATGTCACTGAGTCTCCACCCAGGCAAGGACTTCAGGTTAATTGGCACAGCATTTTCTACACAGCGGATTGTGTGTTGAGCTTGTGCCTTTTTAGTAGCATCTTAGAACACAGCAAATCTATTACTTGTCTATGGTGTGCTAGGAATCACTTTGATCACATACCCAAAGTAATTTCCCCAAAGTGTGTTAGGTCTGCCTGCACATATGTGAAAACAGGAATCATTTCATACCAAATTCTCACTTTCTATCAGTCCACCAACTGAAGAGACAGCTCAAATTCTTGGTCCTAAAACATCCAGAACAAAGCAACAATAGCAAGGAGCCACCGGGGGAAGGATGTAAAGCCATCTGCATTCTCCAAGGCAGAGCCGAGCAGCTGTTTACAAACCCCTGAACTTGGAGAGAGGCCCTGCTTCAGGAGAAGATGAATATTTACCTGGTAGGTTTGTACCAGAATGAAGATGTTGTCCACCCCAACAGCCAGCACCAAGAACGGGATGACTTCAATGACAATGAGGGTCAGAGGCATCCCCATGTAGCTGAAGATGCCCAGTGAGCAGGCCACCGAGCTCAGCACGATCAGGATCCCCGCAATGCCCAGGGAGATTTTAGAATCCACCTGACATGGGGCAAAGGCACAGATGATCAGAGCGCTTTCTTTATCCTATCTGTTACACGGGTATATCTAAAATGAAGCTGAAAGTACAATTCACAGTTTGAGAGAAGACAAAAAACTTTCTAGGTCTTCCCAAGCAATACATTTCATGAAATCACAGTGGCAAGTGGTGGCATGGACAAAAATAAACAGACTTTGGGGGTTGGAGAGATGGCTCAGTGGCTGAGCCATCTGGCTGCTCTTGCAGAAGATGAGGGTTCAGTTCCCAGCACCCACATGGCTGCTAACCACCATCTGTAACTCCAGGGGATCTGATGCCCTCTTCTGGCCTCCACAAGCACTGCATTATGTGGTGCACTTAACATACACAAAGTCAAAATACTCATACATATAAAATAAAAATAAAAGTTTTAAAAAAGAATGAGAAAGTTCCTTAAAGGACAGTAATTTAAGGCAGCTTTGGACATAGCAGATTAGTAAAGAGAGGCAAAAAATACAATGTCTCTGTGTGTACTGTCCTCCCTAACTCATACACATGAAACCCTCACCCCCACACACACTCACCAGAAATCTTCCACAGCTTTGGATGTGCCCCAAAGCCAGAGAAATATACACAAACATGACGGCATAGCTAATCCCGATGGTGAAGACGTCGCTGTTACTTTCTCGGTTCAGCTCATCTTCAATACTTCGCTCAGCAGTGAAAGAAATGGTCAGGTTTGGATTCTGGTAGTTTTTCACAAAATTAATAAACCTAAAGAAATAAAGAAATAAAATAAAAACTACATGACAGATGAATAAGAGGCTTCTTCCCAACTTGTGTAACACAAAGGCCAGCATGCTTTAACTTTGCTAAGGAGCCCAGAGCGTGGACTGAGATCACAGCCAAAGCTCCAGGTAGGCTGAACTCTCTACTTTTTCTGCTGGGGCTGGAGATCAAACCAAGGTCTTGTGGACAAGACAAGCATGCCACCACTAGTCAGTCTATGCCCCTAGCCCTCAAGTTTTCTACTGTTTAGAACAAGTTTAAAATTAGTTCATATTTTATCAACTTTAGAAACACGTCTTAATATATTATCCAGGCTGGTCTAGAACTTCCGAGCTAAAGTGATCCTCCTGCCTCCAGTCCCCAAGTCCTGGGATTACTGGCATGTACCACCATTCTAGGCTTACATGGGGGAGAAATGTGTGTGTGTGTGTGTGCGCACGTGTAATTCTTTTTAAAAAAGTTTTTTAATTTATTTATTTTTACTTTATGTGTACTGCGTGGTTTTCTTGCACGTATGTAAGTGCACCTGTGTCGTGCAATGCCTGAGGATGCCAGAAGGGCAATCTGTCAGATCCTATCTTGTTTCTTTACAAAAAGCAATAAGCTGATTCTAAAGCTCGTATGCAGGGCCCAGTGTGGCCAAAACAACTTTTTTGGGAATGAATTAGGACTCACAGTTTCCATTTTCAAACTTAATATAAAAACAGTTATCAAGACAGTATGGTACTGGCACAAAAATGGACATATCAAAGGCACAGAATTGAGAGTCCACAAACATACTACATGCCTGGGGTTAACTAATCTCTGATAAGACCATTCAATAGGGAAAGAGAAGTCTTTCTAACAAATGATCTAGGACCACTGGATAGCTATGTGTGAAAGAATGAAGCTGGCCTCTTGCCTCATATCATACACAATAATTAATTGGGCTGGGAGTGGTAGCACAGGACTGTTAAAGGCCAGCTTCAGCTTCACAGCAAGACCTTGTCAACAACAACAACAAAAACAAGGGCTAGGTATGATATAACTCCATGATAGACTACATGCCTAGTGTGTTTAAGGACCTGTGTTCAACCCCTAGTAATGTAAGATTAAAAAGAAAAAATAAAGGTTTAAATGCATCAAAGACCAAAAAAAAAAAAAAAAAAGATTTGAAACCATAAAACTCTCAGAAGAAAATACAAGTGTTATCAGGTAACGGTTTCTTAGACATGATACCACCTTACACTTCAGAACACTAGGATCAAAATGCCAGACAATAAATGCGGCATAGGTGCGGAGAAACTGGGACCACACAGTGGAGTTCTTCAATTATAGGCAGAGTCACTACATGACCCAGCAATTCTACTCACACACGTGTGTACCTCCAAAGGAAATGAAAACATGTCCAGATACAATTTGCACGCAAACATGCACAGCAGCATTATTTTTGGTTGTTTGCCTGAGCCTTTAACGGCCAAGCTATCCCTTCAGCCCAGCAGCATTATTTATAAGAGCCAAGAGACAGAAACAACCCAAATCTGCACTGAGGATGAATGTACTAATAAAAGGCAGTGCAGCATTTGGTGGGGTATCTGGTGAAAAGAGGAATAAAGTATGATATGTGTTATAATATGGACAAGCCCTGAAAGCATCAAGATACGTGAAGAAGTCTAACACGGAAGCCCACATGTACAACTTATTGAGACAAAAATCCAGGACAGAAGAAGCCACGAGGACAGAAAGCAGGTTCACGGTTGCCTGGGGCTGTGAGAGGCTGAGATGGGGGCAGAGCAGCTAAAGGGAATGGCATTTCATACTAAGATAAATGTTCTAAAATTGACTGGTGACTGGCTGACCACATGTGAAAATACTAAAGCCATTAAGCTGTTTCTGAAAACTTTTGCATTATGCACAAACACCTGTTGAAAATACTTGTTTCTGAGTAAATCTGTTCAAAGGTTTCTTCTCAGCATTGGTGCTACCACGTGAAAAGCTCTGTGACTTAGATCTGCTGCTGGTCAGTTTACAGACTGAAGTGTTGGCTGTCGCTGTCCAGCTCCCCACGCAGCAAGGACAGCTTGTTTACCACCCCCACCCCCCGAGTGACTCACTCTTTTTCCCAGGCCTCGGCCCTCTGGAGCTTCTCTGTGTTGTTATAGTAATTATTGACAGGGAAGGTAATCACAAGGGCAGTGGCATTATTGTAGTTTTGATCTAGAAAGCAAAAATGTGACATCAAACAGCTGAGTACAAGCATGCAGACAGTTCGGTACACGGGAGGGCAAGCTGCAGCGTATTGCTGACTCTGGTTTTACTCTAGAGCTACAGGTCTGTTCTGTGACTCAACAGCAGCCACAGAGCTGGTCTCTGTGTGGTTCAAGGAACACTAAGGCTTCTCTGGCAGCTGTCATTCAGGAAGAGTGACCATTTCCTTTTTTAAAAATTAAGCCATTCTATTTTTCTTTATTTCTCCTTTTATTATTTTTGTCTTTTATACATGTGTTACTAAGACATTTTCACACATGTACATTTAAAAAAATGACACAAATTTCTTTTTTTTTTTTTGAGACAGTCTCCCTCTAGCCCCTATTGGCCTAGAAATCAACTATGCACATGTAGCTAGCCTTGAACTCACAGAGATCCACCTGCCTCTTCCTCCCCAGTTCTGGGACTAAAGGCATGCACTACCACGCTTGACTTTAATGAGCATTATTAGAGTTGCTTAGAGGTGTATTTATAGGTGCATGGGCAGCTCACCAGTGGCTATACCACTGAAGAAAATATCCGCCGCCCCCCCCCCCCCATTTTAGTTTGTTTCTCCATTGCTGTGACAAAATACTCTAACCAATATCAACTTGGGGAGGAAAGGGTTTATTTTATCGTACATCTCTGAGGTCACAGTTTATCAGGGAGTCCAAGGTAGGAACTCAGGGAAGGAACCTAAAGGCAGGAGGTAAAGCACAGGCCATGGAGGAATGCTGCTTACTGGCTTGCTCCTTGGGCCCTGCTCAGCCTGCTTTCTTAGGCAATACAGGTCCACCCACAGTGGGCTGGGCTCGCCCATATCACTCATCAAGAAGATGCCCCTCAGACATGGCCACAGGCCAGTCTTACGGAGGCGATTCCCCAATTGATGCGCCCTCAACCCAGGTGTGTCAAGTTGACACTAAAGCTACCCAGCACCCCCCAGCCCCCAGCAACAGTGGGGGAGATTTATAACAGTGTCTAAATCCTCAGGGAGGGCTGGGCCTGGTGAACTCCTCCCCAACTCACACAGGCTGTCGGCCGGTCTGATCTTGTGCAGAACCATTCTTAATGTCACAGTATGTGCACAGTAAAAATTTTAAGTGAGGCAGGTGTTCAGTGAAGTTTCCCCAATTTCCAAATTTGCACTGTATTCTTAATTCTCCCCATACTGTGACCAGCCAGTTGTGAATGGTTTCAAAGGCATACCAGGCAACACACGTGTGCCCTTCCCCTTTCTTCTTACACAAATAGTAACATACTGCTCTACAGTTTAAATTTTTTCATCTTGGAGCCTAGAGTGGTGTCACATGTCTGTAACCTCAGCACTTGGGCAGCTGGGGAAGGACAGCAAGGTGGCAGGTAGCTAGGGCTACCTGGTCAAGTTCTAGGCCAGCCTGAGCTACATACCAAGACCCTGTCTCCAAACCCAAAATAAAACCCAAAGCAAACAAAAGACTATCCCAGAAACTGCTCCATATTAGTATATAAATATGTAAATAGTCTTCCTATTATTTTTCTGCAGTGTAATGTTTTCTGTAATTCAACTAGGTCCCAACTGATAGGTATCTTTTCAATTTTTGATATTACACACAAAATTACAACAAAGGATATCTATAAATCTTTCAGTATATAAAGTTGTGCCTGTCAATCTCCAAGTCAAAACTATGAACATTTCTAGTTTTTCATAAATTCTCCCAAACTTCCTTCCCAGGGTTTTTTTTGGTTTTTGAGACAGGGTCTCCCTGTAGCCCCAGCTGGCCTGAAACTCACTATGTAGACCAGCTGAACTCACAGAGATCCGCCTGCCTCTGCCTCCCTAGTGCTGGGATTAAAGGTGTGTGCCACCACGCCCGGCACCCCCTTCCCAAGTTTTATCCTTTATTCAACAAAATATTTAGTGAGACTTACTTTGGACCAGGTTTTATTTTATGCACTGTGGACACATCAGGGAGAAAAACCTTTTCATCTCTGGAGTGTGTAGTACAGTAATCAATCAAATTTCCCATGATTTCACCAACACAGGGTTTTCATAGTCTGGCAAAAGCTGAAGACTGAAGTAAGATATACTTCACAAATAGGAGTGAACATAAGCATTCCCTCCATATAGTTGTCATTTATGGGGCTGAAGAGATGGCTTAGTGGGTGAAAGCACTAGGACCTGAGTTCGGATCTCAGCACCCACTTAAGAAGATGGGAATGCCCCCACACCTATTATCCCAGAACTATGCAAGGCAGAGACAGGAGGATTGCTGGGGCTTGCTGGCTACCAGCCTAGCTCCAGGTTCAGTGAGAAGGCAGAGTGATGTAGCAGGTCACCAGGACTCTGTGCATACAAAGAAGCCAAGCACTGCCTTCTCCAACATGCACATACACTCCACAAACACAAACAAAAGGGAAAAATCATCTATATTGCTTCTTTTAACTACTTTTACTTGACACCCTCCCGCCAGATCTTTATTAACAAGGAAATGGTGCCTACAATGGGTAATACTTTTTTCCCCCTCTAATTTTGTGCCTTTTTAATTTTTTTTTTTTTTTTTGGTCTTTTTGAGACAGGGTCTCCCTGTAGCCCCAGCTGTCCTGGAACTCACTATGTAGACCAGTCTGGCCTTGAACTCACAGAGATCCACCTGCCTCTGCCTCCGAAGTGCTGGGATTAAAGGCGTGTGCCACCACACCCAACTCCTTTTTAATTTTTAATTAATTTTTTTGAAGCCCAAGCAGGCAAATTTTAATAAGTAAGGAACAGCGGGGGCCGGAGAGATGGCTCAGCAGTTGAGAGTGCTCCAGCTCCTGCAGAGGACACGGATTTGGCTCCCAGCACCCACGTGGTGACTAACTACTGTCCATAGCTCCAGTTCCAGGGGATCTGATGCCCTTTTCTAGCCTCCACAGGCACTGCATGCACATGGTACACTTACATACATGCAGGCAAAACATTCATACACATAAAATAAAAACAAACCAAAAAATAATTTAAAAAAGCAATAGCTCCCTGTTATCAACAGGGACTTGATAATGAGTTGCTTCCTTGTTTTTTTAAAATATCAATCATATACTTTTTTCAACACGTCTTTTGCATTTTCTGTGTTGCTTAGAAATGTCTTTTCCATTTAAAAAATACCTTTTTAAATCCCTCCTGTATTTTCTTCCAGTTCCTTAGCAGCTCCATGTCTTCCACATCTGCCTTTGATCTATCTGGAGTTTACTTAGATGGAAGGAATAAGGAAGAGGCCAAACCTAACTTTTCCCGTGGCCAGGCCATTTCCTGACATCATCCTTTCCCACCTTTTATTACACAAGGCACAGATGATGACTTCTGCCCTGCCTCAGGGTTCTCATCTGGCGTCTTCACTGGCTGGGGAAACCTGCTGGGCCAGTTATCAGGCTTCAGTTGCCGAAAGTGTTGTGAATCATCACCTCATTTTACCTAACACAATCTGTCTGGAAGTGCTCTCTACGAGCAAATAGCAGACAGCTGCTCTTCCTGCTCCGGCTGTCTACACTATCCAGACTGGTGTCAAAGAAAACAATCCATCAGTTTTGGATTTTTCTTCCCATCTCATTCTCTCTTCCCTAATACAGGTTTGCACCTGAATCCATGGCCTCCCTAGGAAGGTTCTGCGGGTGAGCGTCCATGGTCCCTGACCTCACTGCCAAGCAACAATATGCATGGATGTGCACAACTATATTATTCTAGGGAAATGCTCTAAGCCTGTGACAGCTTCCCAAAGGCATGTGTGATCTAAAAGTTCAATACAAAGCACCTCTTTTTGTTTGCTTGCTGTTTTTTTTTTTGAGAGAGGATCATACAGTGCAGTCCAAACGAGCCCCAAACTCATGATCCTCCTGCCTCTACCTCCTGAACACTGAGATTTTAGGTGTGTACCATCAAACCTGGCTCATTTCTTTTAAATCCAGAGTAAAACTGGAATCCAAAGCTCTAAAGAAGGTACTTTGGGGGTCCAAGAGATAGGTATCTAAGAGCTATAATTAAGAAGACTGCCCACTTTATGAACGTGGTGTAAGGTGTAATCACCCTTGATCTCTAATGACAGAGCCAGGACAGACCAGGAGCAGTCTGTCCTACTTACCATCATAGCCACCCAGCACAAGCCAAGGGAACACCGGTCCTCCAAACGTACCCAGACAAGGATCATGGAGCATACTTGTATCATTCAGAGAGGCAGGAGCCCTGCCAAAAATTCAGAAATCACCTTCAATTAGAACAGGCTTCAGGACATTGCATCGACCTAAACATTTAGATGACAGCATGCCTGTATTCTAAGCACATGCAGTCCCTTAATTAAATGCATCTGTATTTACCTCGAGGAAATCAGTGGCAGTGGCACAAGCCAGCAGTTATAGACTCAATGAGATCAGCGACACACACTGGGGGGATAAGAGGTACAGGGCAAACTGCCACCAGGTGGAGGAGGTTGTGTATAACCATCCCCCGCCTTTTTTTGAGACAGGGTCTCCCAGTAGCCCCAGCTGGCCTAGAACTCACTATGTAGACCAGGCTGGCCTTGAACTCACAGAGATCCGCCTGCCTCTGCCTCCCGAGTGCTGGGATTAAAGGCGTGCACCACCACGCCCGGTGTATAGCCATCCCTTAAACTATAGGTTGCAACTACATATGGGGTCATGTTACTGAATGTGGACACTGATTAAAAATAAAACAAAAACCTGTCAACAGTCAAAAGGTTTCTGAATGAGCAACAACCAAAATTATTAAAAACCACACAATGACTCCAAGGTGTTTCTGGTAGTGTTCTCCATGTTGTACTACAAGACCTTGCTGCAGCCTTAGCTCTGAACACACATATACTTTGTACTGAGCATGCTGTCACACCACACATCATCAACAAACACTGCCTGAAACATCTCAGCTCAGGTTCATGACTCAAGGTAACAGATTGCAGTGTTTTACTGCACACACACACTTTTCTGCTCTTCTACAAACATAATGGTTTCCCTATGGAAAACCTTTAATATTTTCCTACCGTCAATTCTGTTTCCTACCACCATTAGTATGTAAGTCTGCTTTGATTGTTAATGATAAAATTGTATGCACACCAAAGAATTATTTCAAAGTAAATCTCATTATGATTTATCATCAGTAAATGTCTGATTTGTGCCTACATAATTGGGATTATGTAAAAATTTCCTGGGTGAAAGGAATCATGAGTGGAAAAAATTATGCTCATTTGGGGAGAGAACAGACACATGATGAGGAAAGAGCAAGAGGACAGTGGCTCAGGAATGACAGGCTCCGTCTTGGCGCATGGGGTGCCCACAAAGTGGGGCCCCTCGGGGAATTGAGGCAGGTGAGAAATGGGTAATGACAGATGTGAGGGTTCAGTGCTCTGCTAAGCTGCTGAGATTTTTATCCAGGTTCTGTGGACAGTCAGCATTCTAGGAAATGGATGGCATGAACTGTGTGCAAAGCAGTAGGTCTGGAAGCAGGCCAGAAACAGGAAGCAGAAAGACCAGTCAGGAGGTCTGTGCAAGAGAGGGCAGGCAGACAGACACCCTGTGGAGAAGGAACCAGCATTTCAGGCCAGTCACCAGCCAGAACTTGGCTGGGCACTTGGGGAAGTTCTCACACAGTACTGTCCTCAGAGCTGCCAGGAATGGCCTGGGCCCTGGAGGCAGGGTACCCTATATGGAGCCGAGTCCTTTGACTCCAGCTGAATGTTAGTAGACAGGACAGGACACACAAAGGTTAAAATCTACAACTATCACTCTGAGTGTTAGATGTCAGTGCCGTTAAAATGACGTGGGAAAGCAGCAAGCCAGTGCTCGGTTCTGGGAAGGCCAAGTTCTGGGGCCCGTGAGACCTATGGGACCTGTGGGTGTAAAATTCCAGAAAAAGCTGGAGCTGGAGGAGGGTGTAAAAGCTGTGGACCAGCCTAGGCTACTCAGTGTGACTACAAACCCGGCATGGGAGGCCTGCAGGAGAGCTGTCTTCTGATAAAACACGAGACATGTGCATCCCTCTCCCAAATTTTTGTTGATTTTTTTGTTTGAAAAACAGAAAAATAGTTCTTCCTCCAAATACAGAAGTTGCACAATAAAATCTACAACTATCACTCTGAGTGTTAGATGTCAGTGCCGTTAAATGACGTGGGAAAGCAGCAAGCCAGTGCTCGGTTCTGGGAAGGCCAAGTTCTGGGGCCCGTGAGATCTATGGGACCTGTGGGTGTAAAATTCCAGAAAAAGCTGGAGCTGGAGGAGGGTGTAAAAGCTGTGGACCAGCCTAGGCTACTCAGTGTGACTACAAACCCGGCATGGGAGGCCTGCAGGAGAGCTGTCTTCTGATAAAACACGAGACATGTGCATCCCTCTCCCAAATTTTTGTTGATTTTTTTGTTTGAAAAACAGAAAAATAGTTCTTCCTCCAAATATAGAAGTTGCACAATATTAAATGTTTTCCAGTCACCCACGGTACCCTTATACCATCTGTGCTAAGAATGCTGGCTGAAGAGTCACATGAGTGCACACACATTTATGTCTCACACTACAGCTTGCGTTTTTAGTAGCAGTGTCACTGAAATGGAGTGGACACAGCCCTCCAGTCTGAACAGTCACACACCAATCACAAACACAATTCAAGGTTACCAGAGTTCTCCCTGCTCTGGAGATGTGGTTAGTTGAGCAGTGTATTCAGTGGAGACAGTCATTTCTGTTTCCATGGTGAAAAGAGTCACTGCAATTGTTCAAAGATGAATACGTGTCCCCAGACGAGGTCAAGAGCATTCAGGGATGGCAGGCCCACCTGGAGTTAGGCTATTGTTTCTAACAAGTCAGAGGCTCCTCTCACAGGTCACTCAAGTTGGGTGATTGATCCCAGTTATTGATCCCTGACCTGCCGATGAGTAACCTCAAAAAGGGAAGCAGTTTCCGAGCCCTTCAATCTAAACTGCACACCAGCCCTCCTTCACCCCTTGAAGGGAGTTTGCATGTGTTTGAAATAATTAAGTACAATGACAGAAGGTTTTACCTGAGGAACAAGACAAGCACTAAAAGGTCCTAACTCTCAATCTTAGGAGGAAGTGTATACATGAACCTGTATGGTACTGATGTAGGCATGTAAAGGTTGGGAGGTACCTGCTGCCCCCAGATTACATACCAAGAAACTCCTACCCCAGGGCCTTTGCATTTTCTGCCCACTCTGCTTAGAAGTTTCCTGTGATGTGCACAGGCGTCCTCCTTTCCTTTGTGCAGGTCTGCTCTAAACCACCACATCCAACTTTCTGCTCAGCTCTGCTCCCTCCTCATAGCTCTCATCTCTACCTGTCATGACATACAGTCATGTGCCACATAACAGTTTCTGTCAGTATCAGACCACATATACAATAAAGGTCCCATGAGATAACACTGCTTAGTGACATCATAGTAGTCTTAGCTTGTATAAATACACATTATGATGTTTGTACTAAATGAAATAACGAATTTCTCAGGAATATCATGTGAAACAACATACAAATGTATTTATGAGCTTCACAGGGGACGTCTTGCTCCATCTGCTGGGTCTCTATTACAATGAATGCAGAAACCAATTTCAAGTTTTCAAACACTCATGGGATACACAAATGATGGCTGCCACTTACCGTATGCAGTAGAGGAAGTGCGTGTGGTAATCGGCATACACAAAGAAGTCATCGCCTATTTTGTGGTCCAGCACGGAATGGCTGTTCTGGAAGTAATTTAACACACTCAAAATGGTGCAGTTCTTGTTGGATGGAGAGAGAGGGGCCACACAGATGTCTTGAAGTGTCACCGTCTCATTGTTATAAGATGCAGTAATGCCTTCAATGGCTATTTGTAAGTCAAGAACCTGAAAGAAATTTTGGAAAGTAAGATCTCTAGATAGGCTGACTAGATTCCAGTAGATGAACTTTCACCAAAGACATCTGGATATAAATGCTTGCCTGGAGCCGGGCGTGGTGGTGCATGCCTTTAATCCCAGCATTCGGGGGCAGAGGGAGGCAGATCTCTGTGAGTTCAAGGCCAGCCTGGTCTACATAGTGAGTTCCAGGACAGCTGGGGCTACAGGGAGACCCTGTCTAAAAAAGACCAACCCGCCCCCGCAAAACAAATAAAAAAACCAATGCTTGTCTGGATAGGACTTAAACATATGACAGAATGCATGAGGACAAGTGGGGGGGCATGGATCGGGGAGCAGTGTCTAATTTTGATTAAGAACTACTGTATAAAATGCACAAAACTCATTAAAAATATTTTAAAAGACAAGAAAAATCTTTAACAAGCAAAATCTAGCAAAAATGAAAAAAATAAAAAAGATCAAAAGTGGGCAATAGTAAATTTTTCATTAAGTTCAATGCCTTGAAAAGTCAGTTAAAAACACCTTTGCTTCTATGCTTAAAAGATTTTCAAGAAACACCAGTACACTGGTCAGAACTGGTCAACACAGAAACATAAGTAATGTCTTAGTTAGCTTTAACCGTCAACTTACACATCCTAGAAATATATGGGAAGAAAATCTCAATTGAGAAACTGCCTGGATCGGACTGGCCTGTGGGCACATCGGTGGGGTATTGTCTTGATTGTTAATTGATGTTGGCGTGCTCAGCCTGCGGCAGCACCATTCCCTAGGCAGGCGGTCCTGAACTGTGTAAGAAATCCAGTCCCATGTAATAAGCCTGCCTGCCAGACAGCAAGCAGCATCCTCCATGGTTCTTTATACTTCTCTGGCTGTGCAGTGAGTTCCCTGGTTGGAGATAATGCTGTGTGGAATAGCATGTAGACCTGCTTTCAAGTGCCTGCCTTGACCTCCCTCAGTGATGGCCAAATAAACTGTTTGCTTTGGGTCGGGTGTCTTATCACAGCAACAAAATGAAACTAAATGCAGCACTAGGTCCCCTGGTAGACGGACATTTGCAAGCAGCAGGCTACCTGGTGTAAAATGTCTTTGTTAAGGGGTGGTCCGAAAGGCACATTGGTGCCTGTGGGGTACGGCTCATAGATGTGGACACTGGTGTTGGGGGCCTGGATGATGAGCTGCTCTGTGCGAAAGAAAGGTCCGAAGCGGGTATCAAAGTATTTCTTCTCCAGGCGGGCTTGACTGTTAGGGGCTGACCAGAGGTCCACAGGATTGGTGGTAAGTTGGACAAACGCCAGGCCCGAAGAACTCACAGCAATGAAGACCAGTGAGAAGAAAATGACACAGACAGGGTTTCGGACACAGAAAGACCCCCACTTTGTGAACATGCGCCTCAAGCAGCTGTCGAATGCTGCACCAAGTGGGTCACAGCACGAGGCCTCCCCTGGAAGAGCAGAGAGGAAAGAAGAATGGCAGTTAGGAGCCCAGCCATTCCTTACAGTGGGACCAGGAAAAGCTGACCGCTGCTGTGGGAACCAGAAAGTCAAATTCCACCCCACCCCAAGCTCAGCTGACCCCCTGGCTTTCTCTATCTGCTAGGCAAGGCTACTTTTCATGGCTGCCTGGGATGGGTGCTCTGGTGACATGTTTCCACTCAACTCTGCCCTCAGGGCCTTTATGGCTCTTCCCTCAGCCCATAATTATTTAATGGCTATTATTAAGTACTAGATTTTAATGTGCCACACTGATGCCTGGTCAGTGCCAAAAGCCAAGGGCTACAACTGCCTTGACCATGGCTGTGTCCCCAGCAGAAAGAAAGCAAGGCAGGTCAACATAATCCAAATCCTTGACCTTCTGTTCAAAGGTGCCTACCTCTGTCCCTGGCATTCACAGAAAAGGCTGTATTGCTGTCAATGGGAGTGTACTCAGACACAAAATACCGCTTTCTGGAAAACAGAAGCCGAAAGAGCGTTGTTAATGAACTTCATCAGGATGATGTCTTATTCTGACATCCCTAAACCACACTGAGAGCTCACTTCCTCATTCTGTCTTCTTGCTCGCCAGTTATCAACCTTTCCCCCTGTGCTCACCAGTCTCAGAAGAAAATTTAAGAGGGTCTTAAAAAGACAAATTATTAAAGGATAATTTTGTACTGTAACCCTCATTTGTAACTTTTAGGTCCTTTAAAAGCATACTACCCTCCCCAGTAGCAATGAACATACCAAGTGCCCAGATCATGGCTTCTAAATACCATTCCTCCAATGAAAGGAACCCAGACTCCTAAGGAGGATGATTCCAGGCCCAGGACAGGAAAATACCATCTGAACCCAGAGGTGGGACATGTCAAAAGAACACAGGAGCCTGTGAGAAGGAACTTCCCATGTTCAGACCGGGAAGATCTGAACAAAAATATACCCTGGCTACTCCACAGAAGAATAACCTATAATGTAAGCAGCTGAGCGAATAATACGTAAGTGATGGAAAGGAACAACTGGTAAATGAGGGAGAGAGTAACCTGTAATCACCATGAGGCAAACCCCACAGATTCAATGGCTACAGACAGACCCACCAATCAGTGGACTGACTGCATGGGCTGGCTTGAGAAGAAACAGTGTGAGAACAGTTTTAAGCATCTCCTCCTCTCAAGCAACTTTCAATTACAAAGGGAAAAATTACTGTTCCATAGTGAGGAGACCCAACAGCCTCACCTTAACCATGTGATCCAAGTTAACATCACTGGGGGCAAAGAAATGCATTAACACCATGGCCCCTGATGTGATGCACTAAGACACAAGACCACATCTGTGATGCTCTTATCAACACACAACCTCAATGTAATCCTAAGGCAGCACCGCATGAAGCCAACCAAAGGACATGATTCATCATAACCAGCCAATACTTATCAAGAGTGTCAAGACATGAGAGGCGTGCAACACAGAGTGGAAGAGACTAACAGAACACAAAAAGAGATGTATGAAACGAACAATGGGCATGATCTCACTTAAACTGATGAGTTCTGAATAAAGTCTGTGGTTTAGCTAATAACACTATGACAATGCTTTTTACAGATTTTGAACATCACCTATGAATTTTTTAAGCTGTAGCATCAGGGGAAGCTGAGAAAAAAATTATATATATAATAAATATACTTGACTATTCAACCTTTTGATGAGTCTAAAATTATTTCACAACAAAGTTAGCAAAAAATGTATTGTCTTTTGAGTTGGGAATATGGCTTAGTCAGTAAAGTACTTGCCATGCAATCATGAGGACCTGACTTAGATCCCCAGAATCCACATTAAGGAGCTCAGGCAGGTGGCACACACTGTAATCCCAACACTGGGAGGCAGAGGTAGGTGGATCCCTGGAGCCTGCTGGCCAGCCAGGCTAGCCAATTGGTGAGTTCCACACCAATGGGAGACCTTGTCTCCAGAAATGGAGTAAGGTGCCCAAGGAACCCAAGACTGACCTCTGTCCATACATGCACACGAGTACACACGTGAACACACAAAAATGTATTGTCTTAAATTAAGTTGCAAATATGAATAAGATTATAGTACTGCACTTAACTACATTTGATCAGATTTGGCTCATATGACTCCATGACTTCCTAAGGAATGGGTTACTGCAAGGTGCTTTAAATCCAATGTCATTTCAAACAAACCAATAAAACTAACTTCAAACGTCTAAATATCAAAACAGAACCTATTTTCTAGCTGAAAGACATAAGAATCCAGGGATCAGTGTCCATGCAGGTACTTACTTCCTGTTCTGATTAACCACAGTCTGCCAAGTCTAAGCTAAAAGTGCCATGTGGGTAATTTTGCTCTTATTGCCTTGAATGAAGAAACAAACAAACAAATCTGCTCACCTGTAGCACCACACTGCAAAAAGTGCTCCAAAGAACACAAACAAGAACGCCATGTAGGTGATCCACATGATGACATACATGGCATCCAAGCCCAAGATCCTCCAGGGGACAGGTGGGGGCGGAGGCTGGGGCTTAGGGCCACAGACAATGGCGCAGTCCTGGCAGCTGCAGGGCCCTGTGACCTCATCTACAGATTCGTTGCAACCTTTGGTGGTGTTTTCCATGGGTTCCATCCCAAGGATCGGAAGATCTACAGAAAGAAATTGTGTTGAGTGAAGACTTCAGTTTGAACACATTATAGTTTTTGTATTAAATTATATCTATTTGTCTCTTTTTTTGTTTTTTTTTTTTGAGGGGGAGGGAGCAGCAACAAGGTTGCACGTAGTCCAGGCTGGCCTTAAATTTCCCATGTAGCTGAGTAAAACTCTGAACTTCCGATTCTTCTGCCTCCACCTACTGAGTGCAGGTGAGCACTGCCACACCTGATTTGATGCAGTGATGGGGATGGAAGGTTCCTGCCAACTGGGCTACATCCCCATCCCTTAAAATTTCATGTGATCTCAACAAGCCTGTGCATAGAGTGTGGCCACTGAGCTTCCACAGCACCACAGCTGAATTCTCAGTCTGGCCTCCATTCTGAGCAGCTGGGTTTTAATACGATCGTAGAGCTCTGGAAAAGGCCCCTGGGATACTTGTTACCCTTCATAACATGCAAAACAGAAAACAAAGAAAACCAAAACCAGTTTATTTTTTCGATTACATCACTGAATTCTCTTTTCTTCCTTCAGTTCCTTGTCTAGCCCTCCTGAATTAACCAGGCAGGCAGGCAGGATTAATGTCCTACTAACATCTCTGAGTTGGTTTATCTTCCTATTGCAGACTGATTTCCTTTCCTTGCTTTAAAATAACATTGTAACTGCAGCAAACTTGGGTGCTGTCATTCCTACCTGAGAAAATGGGAGTGATGGTAAACGGTGCCTGTCCATTGTCCTTATTGAACATGTACTCAATCCAGTTGGTGGCATTACAGGCATCGGCATCCTTCCCACACAGGAGTCCTAGGGCCTTGTCATTACTTGAGGGGGCCTCCACATCACGGCAGGCATTGTACATTGCTAGAAGAGGAATCCCAAGAGAAAGATGGAGATGACACTTGTAGTAATTCATCAGTAAAGATCATACCAAAGACCTCTGGAATGGGAGCACAGGGCCTGTGATGCCTGTAACCACAGCACAGCAGCCAACAGACTAGAACATGGAATGGTAGAAGGAGGGAGGAAAAAGAGACCCTGCCCACCCCCCAGCTGTAAACCACAAATAATATGCCAGGCTTGATTCCAAGTAACTTAAATATGAAAACTATGAAAAGGAAACTATGCTGGTTTGTTTTTGTCAACTTGACACAAACCAGAGTCACCTGGGAAGAGGGAACCTTAATTGAGGAATTTCCTCTATCATATTGAACTATGGGCACTCTGTGAGGCACTTTCTTAATTGCTAAGCGATGTAAGTCAGACCAGCCCACTATGGGCAGTGCCATCAAGCCAAGGGGAGCAAGCCAAGTAAGCAATGTTCCTCCATGGTCTCTGCTTCAGTTCCTGCCTCCAGGTTCCTGCCCTGAGCTCTGGCCTTGACTTTCTTCCATAATGGACTATAAGCATTAAGGTGAAATAAACCCTTTCTTCCCCAAGTTGGTTTTGGTCAGTGCTTTATCACAGCAATAGAAAGTGAACTAGAACAGAAAAGCAGCATCCCATATGGTTCTCACAATAGCTTCAAGAAATCCCAGTTCCATTATAGACAGGAATATACTAAGACTCAGGAAAGAGACTCTTAGTACCTCTTCGGTCAATGATGCTTATTCCAGAAAACTTGTACAGCAGGAGACTTCACAGCTGGAGGATTTCAGAATTTAAGGGTAAAACACTTTTGGGTAGAAAATAACGTGAATGAACTTAATTTTCATCCACTGATCCCTCCCTACTTGGTACAAACTTCCTGGGACTGTCATCCCCCAATTTCCACTCACTGTTTTACCCTCACTCTAGCAAGACAGGTTAGCTAGTGTGACTGGTGTCTTCCACAGAAACTGGGATATATCACTCCATTCTAGCTTCTATCCTGGCCAGAAAGAAAATCTCCAATTGTCATCCTTTTGAGGTAATGTCTGTCTTTTCTCTATTTGCTTTGTGCACCTGTATGTGTTTTGAGATAGGATCTTGCTATGTAGCCCAGGGTGGCTTGAAACTCTCAATCTTCCTGTGTCAGCCTCTAGAGTGCTGGGATTACAGGCATGTTTGCTACTTACCTTTGTTTTAAGATACTTGTCTTTGGAACTTAGTAGTTTTTTGAAGCTATGTGGGGTGGGAGTAGTAGGTAGGCAAATAACAAAGTAGAATGATTATATATATGTATATATATACATATATGTATATATATGAAAATGATGTCATAATGTAACACATTCTGACTGCTATTAAAAAAACAACTAAAAAGAGGACTATACTTAGGTGTAGATTTTTCATCTTTTAAAAAGAAGCAATGCAAAACTTGGAGCAGGGCACAGTAGCTGATAACCCTACAATTGGAAGGTACAGACAAGAGAATGAAGAGTTCAAGGTCAACATTCATGACACACTGAGTTCGAAGCCAGGTTGGGCTGGTTGAGACCCTGTCTCAAAACAAACAAAACCCCCACATCTTTCCCCAACCCTAAACTAAGACTTTACTGAAATTTAATTCATGTATCATATAATATACCCACACTTGGAGTACACAAATTAATTTTAGCATATTTATAGCTACGTGGAACCATATCACCATACTCAATTTTAGAACACTGTCCATCCTCTCAAAAAGAAACCTCATCTGCTTTAACCCCTAGCTCCCGCCTCCAACCTTTCTGTCAAAGTGGCCACCAACCTTTCTGTCTCTATAGACTTGTCCATTTTGAATTTCATGTAAACAGAATTGTGTAATGCTGGATCTTTTGTAACTGACGTTCTTTGACTTAGGTTTTCAACATGACAGACATGCACTGTGGCAAGAATACTCTATTCCTTTTTATGGACAAATAAAACTATCATATGGCAGTCCCACATTTTTAATTAGAATAGTAGCTAGTGGACATCCTTTACACTGCTTGACTACTATGATTAATGGTGCTATGAACATGAGTAAGCATTTGTGTGGATGTACATTGCCATTTCTCTTGGGAACAGAACTGCTGGGTCAGAAGGGAACTCTCAGTTTAAATCTCTTAGGTACTGCAAGATTCTTTTCAAAGTGGCTGTGCTGCTCTATGCTGCTGCCAGAGGAGAACAGAGGTTTCAGGGTTCATAGTTTAGATGTGGGTTCAGTGTTGGGGGTACAGTCTATGGGTGTCACGAACATGTTACAAAAACATGTCCCCAGTATCACTAGTAATAGTAATTGCACTGCTTAAAAGTCTGTGTCCTGTCTACCTGCCCCTTCCTTCCCACTGGCAACTGCTGACTTACTGCTGTCTTCTCAGTTTTGCCTTTTCCAGAATGGCAAAGTTGGAATTATGGTATGCAGATTTTTCAGACAGGATTTTTTGTTTGTTTTTTTGAGACAGGGTCTCCCTGTAGTCCTAGCTGGCCTAAGTTCCTAGCTGGAACTTACTGTGTAGAAAGACCAGGTTGGCTTCAATCTCACAGGGACCCACCTACCTCTGCCTCCTGAGTACTACGATTAAAGGTATGAGCTACCATACCTGGCCTGAGAGGACTGTTTTTGTTGTCATTTTGTTTCTTTGAGACAAGGCTTCCCCATGTAGCCCTGACTGGTCTGGAACTCCCTATGTACATATACTAGGTTGGCCTTGAACTTGTGGCAATCCTACCTCTGATTCCCAAGGCTTGATTACCAGTGTGTGTCATCACTCTGCTAGGATTCCTTCACTTAGTAATTTGATTCAAAGTCCTTCTATCAGTTCATGACTTGATACCTTGTTTCCTTTTCGATCTCTGGGTACATCGCGGTTTATTTACTCATTTATTCTATGTCTGGGTACACCAGTTTATTTATCATTAACCTACTGAAGAACATCTTGAGAGTGGCTGTGTCATGTTCCAACGGTTTATTTACTCATTTATTCTACGTCTGGGTACACCAGTTTATCATTAACCTACTGAAGAACATCTTGAGAGTGGCTGTGTCATGTTCCATGCCACCAGCAGTGACGTGCACTCCCGCTGCCCACTGCCTCACTAGTACTTGCTGAGGGCATCAGTGTTCTGGACTGCAGCTATGTGTTGAAGTTTTTTTGGCCATTTTTTCACCCAAGCTGTTTACTTTTTACTAAGTTTTAACATTTCTCTGTATACTTTTGGTAACAGTCCAATCAAGTATGTCTTTTGCAAATATTTTCTCCCAGTCAGTGACTTGTCTTTTGATTCTCCAGATGTTTTCAATTTTTCACATCCACAATAGTGTAAAAACGGATATTCTTATCTGGACCACGCTGTTGTCATGCGTCAACAGTTTCTGTAGGGAGGGCCTCTGATGTGGAATTTCTGAGGTAAAGGTGTGTATCTTCAGCATAACCAGGTATTGCAAAACTGTTTTTAAAAGGTTTTCAAGCATTTTCACCAGTGATGAGGGGGCAGTTTATTAGCATTCCTATTTCTTTACATTCCCATGAACAGTTGGAACTGACCAACCTCAGGGAAGGGTAGTGCACTGCTTCAATCTTGACTAAATTGCACGGATTGCTCTCGATACTAGCTGGGTCTAGTTTGCTAATTTTTTTTTTTTTTCCTTCTGGTCTTTTTGAGACAGGGTCTCCCTGTAGCCTCAGCTGTCCTGGAACTCACTATGTAGACCAGGCTGGCCTTGAACTCACAGAGATCTGCCTGCCTCTGCCTCCCAAGCACTGGGACTACAGGCGTGTGCCACCACGCCCGGCCTAGTTTGTTATTTTTTAGCCCATTTCAATGACTACTCTGTCTTATGATCCAGTTGTTTCAATTTCTAATTTGTTGCTTTTCTGGAGCACTTATTCTTTTCAAGAATTCTTTCACTTCAGTCACTTTCAACAAGCAGATGGCCTCTTCCACATTGTTCTATGGTCTTCAGCTGCTGAGAGGGGGAGGGGCATCCCTCACACCTACTAACTTTCCTTTGGGTGATCTGCTTCCTCAGAGTCAAAACCACTTCTCCTCTGCCAACTATATTTCCCTTTCTACCCAGTCTCCTGAGTTTAAAACGGTTCATGCCACTTCAAATCAATGTTTTGATGCTGACTAAAATGTACACATTTTAGTATGAGAACTTAAAAGTTAGAAGGATTTTAAAAGAAGTGCTTTAAAGAGATTGTTTTAGTGGTTGCAGCTCAAGTCCTGGGCTACACAAAATCAAGGACCAGTGGAACTACAAGTTGTGATTTTTTTTTTTTTCCACACAGGACAACAACAAATAAGTAACCTGATCCACTGCCAGCTTTCCGAAAAGAGGAATAATTACACTGACTTACCACTGGCAAAGCTCTGTCCAATACAGTACTGTAATTCTTTTACATTTGTTTTCATCTGCTTTGTCTCAGGATCAAAGTAATCTTCAGTTGCTGTCACATTTAGAAACTGACTCTGGTGAGGGCTACATGTTAGCTCGCAGAACAGGTTCATTAGGTTATAAAAACAGGATGGACATCTAAAGAAAAAGTAAATATTCTGTATGACATCAGACAGGACCAGCAAAAATAACATAAAACTTACTGAGAAGGGACAAAGTTACCCCGACAAAACAGCAGACTTACAAATTTCGTTCTGACCTTCTGCTCTCCAGACTCACATATTCTTAAAATCTCATATTAACACAAAGGCAGTTTTTAAAATTGCTCTAATTTTACTACATTTATTCTGTTCAGCTGTAATTTCAAAAAGAGAACAATGGGACTGGATAAAGGGCTCAGTGGTTAGGAGAGATTGTTGCTCTAGCAGAGAACCTGGGCTTGGTTCTTAGAACCCACACGGTAGCTTACAACAGTCTATAATTTCAGTTCTAGGGGATCCAACGCCCTCTTCAGGTCTCTGTGGGCACTGCATGCATGTGGTGTACTTATATACATGCTGGCAAAACATTCATACAAATAAAATAAAAGTAAAAATTAAAAAAAGAAACATGGCTTTTTTGAATTCTGTGCTTTGTAATTTAGAGATGTCTTTCTTTGTCCTGTAATGGTTGCAATTCTGATTAAGAAAAAAAGTGGTGCCAGGGGTGGGAGGGTGGAGCCATGATGTTACATTAGAATTTTTAGCTTAAGCCTACTGACTTTCTCTTAGGCTCTAGGAGGAAGTAATCCTAGCGTGTCCTGAAAGACAGAAGGATTTCTCATGAGGTCTGAGGAGAAAAAGAACAATTATCTTGTCAGGCCTTGGGTCAGAGCTCTGGCATAAGAAAAAAACAAAACAAGAAACAAAAAGCCAGAGCTCTGTGCATACAGCACACAGGTTTGCATGAGGACAAGCTGACTGCTGTTCCTTCAGGTTCCAAGTTTAAACTCCTAGTGTTGACTTGTTAAGTGGCAAAAGGCCTCTCTCCCCCCTTTAGTCCACAGTCTCTCATTGCTCCCCTACATTCTCCCAACTAGTCTGATACAGTCCCAGTGGGCAGGCCAGATACAGAATGAGGAATGTGTGTCCAACTTTCAAGAACCTCTGGTCCAGGGAAGGGGACAGCCAGGGACACTGGCTCCTCTGCAGTAACAAAACCAGAAACAACTACCACACCATTCTGACAAGAATCACTCTTGGGGGTACTGTTTTCTAGTGTTTTCCATGAATTACAAATCCCTTTCCATGGTACTTCATTTAACCCATCATCAATTTAACAGCTGCATAAAATTCATATTAGGTTGTCTCTCTTACTTTTTACTATAAAATGAGTTTGGTACCTCTGATAACAGAAAAAACTTGACTATCTATTGATGTTTATACCCATAATCTCTCATGTAGAGTAGGTGCTAAATAAATGTGCTTTGACTGAGCAGCACAAACTCTGATCTGACTCTATCAATGTCCAGCAGCCTATAATGGCCTGAATAGAGTCTCAGTTTTTGATCTATTATTACATTGTGTGATGTCCCAAGAGAACAATTTAGTGGCTGTTTCCACTTGTCCATTTCTCCTAAGAAGCAGGATATCCCCAGTAGGCAGGCCTGTACCCTGCTGCCTGTAGGGGTATCTACAGAGACCACCTTCCTCTCTTTATACACCTACCCCCATCCATCTCTTTCGATGTACTAAGGTCCCGAAAATTTACCAAGATACCATAATCTGTTGTTCTAAAGAACACCACCAGCTTGTTCCTTTGCAGACCTGAAAACTGCTAGGTAGGCCTAAAGAAGAACACTGATTACATAATCCATTTGCATTGCTAACTGCACTAGAACAAGCTTAGGAGCTATGTAAGCCAAGCCCTGTCAAGGACCTGATGCTGGTACAGCATTTCAGCACAGGAAGAGGCAAGGAGGACAGGCAAGGGCTACTGGGAAGGCTCTGTGGGTAAAGGTGATTGCCACTAGGCCTGACAACCTGAGTCTGGTCCCTGGGACCCACGTGGTAGGAGGACACCAACTCCTGCAAGTTGTCCTCTGGCCTCCAGGTGCATGCCACGGTGCACACCTGTGCACACACTAAATAAACATAATAAAACAATTTCAAAGGAAAGAAAGACAGACAAAGCAGGGGCAGCAAGGAGTGAGAAACCACCACTACATAGATGCGACTGGGTCCTGAGTAGGATCCCAGGGACCATTCCTCCCCACCATGCACACAAGCTCCAGTCTGAAAGGCACTGGGCCCCTGTGCAGCACCCCTTTGGGGCCAGGATACCTCAGAGGAAACCCAGTCTTAACTCTGAATGCAACTAGGAAGAGAATGGAACAGACCACAATCACTTCCTCTTTGTTTCTGACAAGACCTGAATGCCTTCTTCAAGTACAACAGAGTAAAGGGCTGGTTTGTAAAAGGAAAGCAGAACATTCCTGTTTGCCGGGTATCTAAAGTCCATCTGCTTGGTTTCCCTAGCGGGCCACCTACCTGGACAGGAACTGCAGGGGTAGCTGCAGGTTGTTTTTCAGTGTCCGAAGCTGCTGAACATCACAACAGAGGCTGACGTTGCCGAAGAAGAGTCCTGGACAGAGTTCCTTTGAGGAGAGAGAGAGAGAAAGAGCTCGATGGTGAGAGCAACACACCTAAGAGGGAGGACGAGGGGCTGGAGAAGACCCTGGCTACTCTTGCAGAAGACCTGGATTTGAATCCCGGCACCCACATGGCAGCTAAGAACTGTCCATAACTCCAGTTCTAGGGGATCTGATGCCCTCTTCTGACCTCTTTGGGCACTGCACAACATGGGTGCACTTACTTACATGCAGGCAATACAGGCATATACACAGAATAAAAATAACAAATATAAGATTTTTAAAGAGTGAGGATGAGGTGCTTTGCTCAGGTTCAAAGAGGCTGACAGCTATCACAACACTCTGGTAGAGTTCTCTTTTTAAAAAAATAATATTCTATTTATTATTTTTATTTTATGTGTACAAGTGGTTATATTGCCTGCATGTAGGTAGGTGCACCTGTGTCATGCAATGCCCAGAGGTCAGAAAAGAGTGTCAGATTCACTGGAACTGGAGTTAAGGACAGTTGTTAGCCACCATGTTGATACTGGGAATTGAACCCAGATCCTCTGCAAGAATGGCCAGTGCTCCTAACCGCTGAGCCATCTCTCCATCCCCCAGAGTTCTCTTTAAAGGCCATCAAGTTTACTGTTCACAAGAAGTTGCGGAGACATTTCTAATTCCCCTTCACTTTGCTGCTTTTCTTTACAAGATTTTTGTTTATTCAAGTCCAGAGTGCTATTTCCATTAGTCATTCTGGGCAAAGTCAAAATCTTTACTAATTCTGATGAAAGAAACAAGTGGGTCTGAAAGGTCTATGACTAAGTTGGATTAGCTAAACCTCAAAAGTCAGGCTTCATAGCTTGATTTTCCGGGTAATTTTTTTTTTCTAACAACCCTATGAATGGAAGGCAGTAAAAACACTAACAAAAAGGCAAAGCCCTAGGTAGCACCTAGAATTCAGACCCACAGGGGAACAAAGAAATCATTAACATGAACAAGAAATGAAGAGGAAGTCCCAGCTTCTTAGTAACAGAGTCTAACCAAGTCTTGAAATCTAGGAACCCAAAAAAGCTAAATCTAAAGACATTTTGCAGAAGTTGCAAAGAGTAACATCCTAGGTATCAAGGTCATCTCTAAGTAGTAACCTGCTGGGAAACCATGAGCGGTACAAAGTCGGCATCTGCAAGATTAAGCCTGGAGTCTTTTTGTCTGTGTTGCGTGGTACAGGTTAAGGTCTGGGACAAGATTTAACCTTATTGGTTTAGACCATCTCCAGCCTCACACTACCATAACACAATGTAGAACCGCAGAGATCCCATGAACAGAACCTGATGCCCAAGACAAGCTTACCTGCACTAAGTCATACCCATCCTTCGGCAGGGGTTTTGGTGGCCCGGAATATTTACAGTTGTACCTCTTATCTCCAGCTGCAATTCCACATTCTCCATACCAAATACAGGACTGTGAAAATACCTACAGAGAAAGTCAACACAGAAAAACAATTTCAGCAGAAAAAGTGCTCACTCGAGCACCATCTATGAAGCGTTCAGTGTTATTTACAAAATGAAGTAACAGCAAAGGCTCTTGTTAAACATTTCGAGAAATATTAATAAAAACAGATGAAGCAAGGCATGGTGTCTCTCACCTGTAATGCCAGGACTTGGGAGGCTGAGGCAGGTGGATCATGGGTTCAGGGTCAGCCTGGGTTACAAAGTGAATCTGAGACTAACCTGGACTTTGTAGCAATACCCTGTTTAAAAAACAAACAAACAAAACAACACATAAGGGAACAAAAAAACGGAGGCCAAATGCCCTAAATGGTTTGTCAAGTCAGTGAAGTAGGTGATGGAAATTATTTCTAAGATTTTTATTTCCTGCTTATTTTACAGAGGGCAATGGTTCCACGGAAGAATCACGGTATAGAGGAAATCACGACAGCATGTAAGTTAGTGATTACCAAGGCAATGTACTATTTTTATTCATTTGCACAAGGAACTACATACATAATGAAAGGGTAGTTCTACATATATTTAGGTTAATTAATATTGGTACTTGAAAAGTAACTAGAAGAACAAAACTATAAATATCACCAACCTTCCCTAAAAAGGAGGAACAAGAATAGTCACTTGCCCTTGAGGTTTAAAAAGAAAGCAAAGAATTTATGCCTAACTTGAAGGAATATCACCTGAGCTCCATTTACTTTCCCCAAACCACTTATGAAAAGATATCTCAAGAGACACTCATACCCCCCACGTGAGAGTCACAAGGCTGCCTGAAACTTAAGAAGAGGGAATGGCTCCTGGTGAATCACTACCTTGTTCAAAGGTGCTGCCCAAAGTACCCCAATTGACTCAGCATCGAGGGCCCAGCAAGCCAGGGGCACTGGCTAGTAACTGTCTGTCTCACAAGGAACATCAAGAAGCAACTCTGGCTCCCAAGATACCTGGTGAAAAGTCTTAAAGAAACTGAACAGAGGCAACAATACAACCTGTCTCCAGTGACAGTGGCACATGGTCCACATACACACAAGGAGCCCAGTCAGTCTGTGTTGGTTCCCAGCCAACATACAAATCCATTAATAGTCTAAAGCCATAAAACATGGTGGGTAGGACAGACAGGGGCAGAATGCCCCCAAAATCAAAATCAGAAACAAAAAACCAGGCTGGGGTATGCAAGCAAGTGTTGAGAAATCCAGAGTCAATATGACTTGATTCCAAAAGCATCCTTTAGATATTTTAAAATAAAACCCACAATTTTCAGAGTATAGTGCAGCACACCTGGAATCTCACCTACTCTAGAGAGTGAACAAAACAAAGCAGGAGAATTGAAAGCTTGAGGTCATCCTGGGCAACTCAGGGAGACCCTGCCTGGGGGAGAGGGGCAGGGATGTAGCTTAGGAGTAGAATGTTT
This sequence comes from Nannospalax galili, assembly GCF_000622305.1. Classification (NCBI taxonomy): domain Eukaryota; kingdom Metazoa; phylum Chordata; class Mammalia; order Rodentia; family Spalacidae; genus Nannospalax; species Nannospalax galili. The sequence goes on from NW_008350388.1 coordinate 479,942, forward strand.
GCTTAACATGTGGGGACCCCCGATTACTCTCCAGTACAGCAGAAACCAACAACAAACCTCATGCCCCCCAGCCCCTCTGTGTAGTGTTTTTATTTCTTCTTTTCTTTCTTTTTTTGGTTATACAGGGTCTAACTCTGTAAGCCAGGCTGACCTGGAGCTCATGATCCTCCTCATGAGCCTCTTGAGTGTTGGGACTTCAGGCCTGTGGCACCATGCCCAGTTACTTACCCCTCTCTGGACTCATTCAAAGTCATATGTTTAGACCACAAGCGAGGGAACTTATCCAAATGAGGAAGTGTCAACTTTTCAACTAAACCTAGAGACTCCAAGGAAAGAACTGCAGCCTTAGCTTTCAACCCAAAGGTGATTACCCATCTGACTGAAGCTTAAAAAGGCCAATGTTGTTACAGAGGTGGGCTGAACAGTTGCTCTTAAATGAAATTTAAACACAGGAGATCCTTCCCTCAGACCTCAGAATTCCCCACCAGCTGCAGGTCTCACAACAGATTTGAAAGGAAAATTCCACAGACCTGTTAGGAGTTTCTCTGAGCAAGTCAAAACAAAAACTGATTCTGATTCTGGAATTCGGCAAGACCCCCAAGTCAGAGCAGGTTCTGAGCTGAGCATGCCAACAATGTCATGAAAACAACAGCCCAGTCCATCAGCCAAGGGGTGACAGTTAGCTAGCCACAGATCAACCAAAGTTCAGTAACTGTGATTAAAATCTACAATGGCCCAGGGTAGGCATCCACTCCAAATCCATGACATTTCATGAATCTTAACAGAAACCCAGCCAGCAAACAACGGACAGGAAGGGTATCTGGCTCCTCGATTCCCCTGCCCCAGTATTTGGTGTTACAGAGGCAAAACAAAATGACCCAATGCAATTCCACAAAGATCACCTTTTATTTTAAAGCAAAGTGCTGTTTCTACCCACTTGGTGAAAGGGGTGGGGAAGAAACATAGTCAGGAGCTCTGGGTTCAGACAGAAGACAGAAGTCAACAGGCGTGCTGAGCCCAGCACACCTGCTACTTACCTGTTTCAAGTGGGAAAACACAGAACACCTCAGGTTTCCTGGCCTAGAAGATTCAGGCTAGAAATTGCCCAGAGTAGCTTCACATAGGCCATCTTGCCTAGACCAGTGGTCCTTAGCCAGTGGAGCCAAGAGTACTAAGACACTTGGATTTGAAAGCACCCCCTGTGCCAACTCAATGAATCCTTGCAACATTGTGTGGTGAGGCAGTACTAGTACAGATACTATTTTATGTCTTACAAATGCACAAACTGAGGCACTAACAGACTAAACCATTTGTCCAAGATCACACAAATAGTAGCTAAGCCAGAATTCAAACTACAGCATTTTGGCTCCAGGCACAGACTCGTCATAAAAGACAATTAACTCCATAATTAAGGCCCTCCTCTAGGGTTACACCCACCCACTCCCACCTCTCAGGGGCAGAGCCCAGAGTGTCTCACCCAGGAGCACCGAAGGGTGAGGCCTCTTCCACCTCAAATCTCTATATCCCTCTTTGTACCTGAGCAAGGAGACAGGACCTATGATCCTCACTTGAGCCTAAGAGACCTCCACCACCTGGTTTCTTAGCACGCTGACTCTCCTCTTTCTTGGTGTCTGTACCTGAACACTGCTCTGCTTTCATTCACGGACCCCTGTGGCTTCAGATGGCTCCAGCCAGTCATTTCTACCTAGACCTGCCAGCCTCTCACATTCGGGGATAAACTCTTCTCTTATGATGCCTCTATGCCCAGGCCCATGGCATCACCATCTTTGAAATCCACCTCCATAGCTAAATGTCACCCATTCTGGGGGAGGCTTCCTTGTGCAGTTGTCCCCACCTGTCTATAGCTTTCAGGTGCTCAGAACCTCATCCTCTCCTGCTAGGCAGCTCCCTGGTTCTACCCTTCCCTATCTTTGTCCCATTCTAGGGGGGCCTGCCTGTCTCTGCATAGGTCCTTGTACACCTTACTACCTGCTAAGGTGATTCTCTACTCTCCACCTCTCCTGTGGCACCTGCTGACGCACCTAAGCATGTCCCTCCTGAGCACCTGTCACATGTTCTGGTCCTGTGAGGATACAGCGGGACAGATCTGCCAGGCAAGTGCTGAAAATACAGACGGGGAAACAAGGCTACCCAGGGAAAGTGACTTATCTGAGGTCAGGTTCCAGACATGGCAGAGCCAGACCGTAACTACTGTGGTCTGGGTGCTTGGAAAGCTGGGCTCTGCTGCTGCTGTACCAATGGACTGAGCGCAGATCCAGACAGGTGGAACTGGGCCACGCTCAACTCTGCAACCCAAGAAGAACCTAATTGATGTCCCAGGGATTGGATCTGCAGTCTCAAAATCATCACAGCAGAGTGGTCAGTCAGGACATGCCTGGTAAGAGGATGGATGGACTACCAGATCCCCAGCACTGTCTCAGCAGCATGTGATGACACCAAGGCCAAAGTGCTCTGGGCAGAGTTCCTGCAGGTCACACACTTCTTTTCTAAACAAAAGAACCTGACTTTCACAGTTAAAGCTGCCTTTGCTTTGATCCAAGAACCCTGACTTTAATTTGGGTGTGCTGCTGCATGCCTGTAATCCCAGCACTTAGGACGCTGAGGCGGTAGGAGTGCTGCAATTAGGGGCTGATCTGGGCCGCACAGCAAGACTGTCCCAAAACAAAACAAAATTTACCCTAGTTTTTACTTCAGTCACATTCTCTTCGAGCAGGGAGCATGCAAATGTTAAGATGAAACCCACCAATACCTGAGGTCGACCATCACCAAAAAGTGCAGCTAATCAAAACCAAGTTGTTTTGGAGTTGGATGGCAGCAATGGTGTGATGACTTAAGGTCACTGAACAAGGCTAAAAATGGAAAATCTTATGTGTACTTTACCACAAAACAAACCAAACTTATCCCAGATGCCCTTCACCAAATAAAATGAATTGGCACAGCGCACAGAACACATGTTCTCGGTTACAGTTCTAGGGTTGACAGAGAAGAAAAATCACTGTCAGATCAAACAGGATCAAGGATTAGGAGTCTGGGTGACACTACACACCCCAGTCACTAATAACATGTTGTGCTTGTGTAAATACTAGGGATCCCCGCTAGCCTGCATTCTGTTGCTCTATCAGCAGACTAGGTGATTTTTAATAAACAGAAATTGACTTGGCTGACAGATCTGGAGGCTGTATGGCCAAGTAGAGGGGCTGCCACATCTGCTGACAGTGCTCCTGCTGCCTTACCCCACCATGGAAGACAGAAAGGTGAAGGGAAGGGAAGGGAGTCACAGGCTTTTATTTGGAACCTGCTCTCATGGCAACTAACCCACTTCTGTGATGGTGGCACAGATCTACCATGAGGCAGAATGCTCATATCTACTTGTCTCTCATTTTTTAAATATTTTATTTATTATTTTTATTTTATGTGTATGCATGTATTGCCTGCATGTAGGTAAGTGTGCCCATGCTGTGCAATGTCCACAGAGGACAGAAGAGACTGTCAGATCCCCTGGAACTGGAGTTACGGACAGTTGTTAGCTGCCATGTGGGTGCTAGGATTCGAACCCAGGCCTTCTGTAAGAATAGCTAGTGTTCTTAACCACTGAACCATCTCTCCAGCCCCATCTATTTGTCTCTTAAAGGACCTGTGTCATCCCTGCTGCACTGGGAGCTACTGTCAGCACAGGGACTTTGAGGAATAAATTCAAACCACAGCCAGATTCAGTATCCTTTTTTTTTTTGGTCTTTTTGAGACAGGGTCTCCCTGTAGCCCCAGCTGTCCTGGAACTCACTATGTAGACCAGGCTGGCCTTGAACTCAGAGATCCGCCTGCCTCTGCCTCCCGAGTGCTGGGATTAAAGTCATGCGCCACGATGCCCGGCTGAGTATCTTTTCACATGACCTTTCTTACAGTGATATTCATAACTACAAGAACTGTGTTATTTGAGCATTATTTTTTGTCAACTCCTAAAACATTAAAAAGCTCCATGGGATCTCTATATGTTGTCTATTTCTCAGACTGAATTACTGGTAATTTATTAGATTAAGTCTTCCTAGCTTTCTCTCCACAGGAAATATAAAATTGTTACATGCATGTAACCACATACAAGTACAAGTCAACTATTTTCCATGTACTATTTGGCTCTTCTTGATTTACCCTCAACTGTCCTTGAGGCTCAACTCCAGACTTTGCCTCCAGTCTCAGAACAAACCTACCCTTTGTGGCCGAGACAGGTTTCAGTTTTACCCATTCTGGCTACCATTTCTAATTATCTGTCTTACCAATCTCTCCCAAGACTCATTTCCTCATTAGGTTGAACTCTGACTCCTTTCACCCTGGTCTAGTGCCCATGTTCCCAAAGTAGGTGAGCTGTCCTTAACAGATCAGAGGCAACAATGGAATGAGCACGGGAGCAGAGCCAGGGCTCAGGAGCATCCGGCCCCTCTCTCAGTCAGTGAGACAGGAGATGTTTTGTGCCACAGCGATATGTTTTGGTCATACCCACAAGCTCCCTTTGGATCTACCAGGACCATGCATTGTTGAATTTTGCCTCAGAGGGCCCAACTCTAAACAGCGTGGGCTTTTGAGTCTTCAAGTCTTTGTGGCACATACTCAAGCAGCTCAAACACAACCAGACAAGAGGTAAATGAGTGGGTGTGTCCCAGTATAGCTTCATTTACGAATGCAGACTCTTGTCAGGCCATTGTTTGCTGGCTGCTATCCTAAGACCCAGCAAAATTTATGAGAACTGCCAGAGTATTTTCTTGCTTTTGGCTTGACTCCCCTGTAAGACCATCAAATCCTAAATAGCTGAGCCTAGGAATAAGACTTCCTTTGAAATTCTCTGTACACTTCATCCAGTGTTCAGATTCAGAAACCATCAAGACTCACAATGGGTTGAGGGAGTCTGACTGGATTTTCCAAGTTCAGCAATGAGAACTCAAGATCATTTTGGATTCAACCCAGATTTTACAAGGCTAGATAGTCTCTACTTTTGAAAGGTAGGTCTGATGGGTGTTTCACAACACATTTTAGGGCTTAATTACTTGGAATATTACTCATCAAGAAAGCTGTTTTCAACAGTAATAGGGACAGTGCAGGAAGATTAAGGAAAAAAACACACAACCTTCTGTCATACATCAGCGAGAAAACCATGAGCACATGCTCATGAGGAGTGTCACCATCCGCACTACCATAGAGAAGCTCTGAACAGCAGCATAGGGACCTTGTCCTCCAGACTGCCTTGAGTAGTAAATCCTCCTGAATATTCAGTGCATGCCAGGCACAAAGCTATGTAGTTTCTCACTCCTTAAGCTCACTTATTTCTCTGATACTCCATCACACAGAATTTCAGTATTTTATAGGCAAGGAAACTGAGGCGCAGAAACTGACTCAGAGCTGGAGTCACAGGGTTCATGAGTGACATGATTTCAAAAACACAGATATTCTCCACCCCATCCTCCATATCTTCCCACCTTCCTAAACTCCTAGGAACTACGCTGTTCAAACTCCAACCCATTTGGGCACTGATCCAGCCTCAGAAAGGAGAATGCACCCGACATGTTGGTCCACCTAATGATCCTCCATGAGCATTCTTTCTTCATAAACTTGGTCATCTGCAGAAACAATAACTGCCATTCACATCTCTAGGTGGCTGTCAAGTGATGACTCACTTCCTCAGTTATGACTGGCATCCTCAACTCCATACCAGTGCCCAGTCACCACCCGACAGTTGGGGACCACTTCTTCTGATATTGTGGCAAGGTGAGGTGAATGGTGGGCCTGGAGACACATCTAGCTCGAGCTCCCGGAGGTGACAGAAGGAAGGGAGCTGCTAGCTAACTCCACTGGCCACTGCTCCTCTGGGGAGCAGGCACATAGGCCTGGCCAGTAACTCCAGGGCTCACTACCTCTCCGGGGAGCAGGGACAGGCCTAGCTAGTGAGGACAAGGCAGGATGGGGTGGAGGTAGTGGCACAGATAATCCGGTCCAGCGATTATACTGCCTGCTGTTTCCTCTGGAATTATGGAGATAGACAAAACAAATATGGTCATACCTTTGAGGTGGAGGTTGGTCTGGTCTGACTTCTATGGGTGGAAATCTTTAGCTGTTTCACAGCCAGCCTGGCATGCACACATCCACAGAATGAAGGATAACTTGTGGGCACACTAGACATGCCTGTGTATGGGTGTTTAACTCATATTTCTAGAGTTAGATGGGCTATGCCAACCCTTCATTTTATAGATAACCCCTTCAGCTTGTAGTTTAAGTGACTCACCCATCTACTCTACTACTTACTAGTAGGCATTTATGAACTCCAGCACCTGTAGGATTGAAGAAAAAAAAAAAAATCCCCAAAGCATAGCTCTGAAACAAAACATGAAAGTGGGTGTCAGTACATATTGGGCAGAGGACCAGGGGTTGGGGCAGCAGACTAATCTCTCCCCGGAGTATTACTAACCACTGTGAGAAGCCACACTGAAGACAGGAACCTGCCTTGAATGAGGAGCCTTACTGGCCAAATGGAACATCTCCTGAACACAGTTCAACTTAGTTTGCTAACCCTGAGTTATCAGGAAGCAATACTTTAAGTACACTAAAGCACAGGAGTCACAAGACAGTGGTTCAGGCTGTTGCTTACTAGCTATGTGACCTTGGGCAAACTTGAGCTTCAATATTCCCGTCTATAAGACAGCACCATTCCTAAACTGAAGGAGTTCTCTGAGGACAAAATTAGATTAGCTGTGTGATAATAATGAAGTACTATGCAAAAATTAGGTAGCTACTTTTTTGTCTTTAATCTTCTGGAATCTAGAACAGGCTCCACTCTCTGCTAGGCTTGTCTGCACAAGACCTGTGATCCCAGCGTTGAAGAGGCTGAGGCAAGAGGGGTTCCAGTTGGAGTCAGTCTTGGGTACATAGTAAGTCTGCCTAAAAATAATAATAATAAAAATAAATTTTAAAGATTCCTTAATGGGGCTGGAGAGATGGCTCAGCGGTTAAGAGCATTGACTGCTCTTGTGGAGGACCTGGGTTCGATCCCCAGCACCCACATGGTGGCTAACAACCATCTGTAACTCCAGTTTCAGGAGATCCAACACTGTCTTCTGAACTCTGTGGGCACTGCATGATATGGGTGCACTTACAAATATGCAGGCAATACACTCATACACATAAAATTAAGATTCCTTGCCATTTTAATAACTTGATGGAAATAGTTTACACACCACAAGTTTACCCTCTCAATGCATAAAATTCAATAGTTTTTTATTAGCAACTAGGTTTCTTTCTATCATTAAAACTTTGGTTATTATTGTGTGTGTGAGCATGCAATGGTGTAAGCATTTGTCAGTCAGTTCTCTCCTTCCGCCATGGATTCCGGGGACTGAACTCATCAGGCTTGTACTCTCTGAACCATCTTGCTGGCCTGCTATCATTTAAAGCATTTTTAATTTATAAAATATTTGCATGTAGTTATAGGATATACTATAATTCAAGTATATAACATGTAATGAACAAATTAAAGCAACCAAACAGTATTTTCATCTCTAAGAACATGAATCTTTTCCATGGTTGTCCCCCACCTTCCCAGCTTCCTCTTGTTCACCCTGCACACAAATCACTTTCCAGAGTTTAGTTGGAAAATGGATCCTTGTAACAACTGTCCTACTGAGTACTTCTCACCATGTTATCATTTTTATCCAGTCTTCCACCCATCAACTATGGACAAGACAGGGCCAGTGACTAACACTTACACAGCCCTTTATAGTGTACAGACTGCTTTCCCAATGGGTTGGTTCTTTTGATCTTCATGTCCTACATTGTACCCAGAGCCCCTGCTTTATGAAGAAATGAATTTGAACACCTCCTGTGACTTAAGGGATAGTAACAAAGAAAATGTTAAAAGCTTCTTTCAATCTCCAACAGCACAATGTATCTGTTTTAATATAAATATTTATTTAAAACAATAAAAGATTAAAAGAAGTTCTGTTGCCAAAGGAAATCTTCCAAAGACTAAGATTAAAAGGCACAGGCTGGGGGTCAGGGAGATGGTTCTGTTGGTAAAGTGCTTGCTGCACAAGCATGAACGCCAGAGTTTGGATCCCCGGTACCCATGTAAAGAGTCAGGCACAATGGTGCATGTCTGTACCCCCAGAGCTGGGGAAGCAGAGACAGGAGGATTCCTGTGGCTTGCTGGCTCGCTAGTCTGGCCCGACTGCTAGCTCCAGTTTTGATCACCACTAACCTTGAAGCCCATCTGTGATACACATTTAAAAAAATATTTTTTATTTATTATTTAAAAATTTTTTATGTGTATGAGAGTGCTAGGATCAAAGGGTGTGCAACCACACCCAGCTCAAGACCCATTTTTGAGGCCAGAAGACTTAGTGATTAAAAAGAGTCATACACCAAGAGTCTCATCCACATTTGGAGATGATAAAATATAGTTCCTGCCCTCAAGGAATCTACATCTGGCATTTCAGTAAAATAACATCAAAATCTTTCACAAATACCCTGGGAAGTGGGCAGAGTTAGCCTGATTTTACAGAAGAGGAAACAGAGGTCCCAGATGATAACTAGTTGGCCTATGATTATTCTTTGGGAAGGGACAGAGTTAAGACCCCTACTCAGGTCTTTGAATTCAAAGACTTTTACCAAACAGAAAATGCCGTTGCAGCAGTGTAAGCAAAAATCAGTGGGAAGACATTCTAAACGGGGACTGGGACAGTAGGGTCATAGGTTAATACTCCAGTCAACTGGGGCTTTGGAAGTCTGGAAGGGACTTTTTGTTGTTTTTGATAGCGTATAGCCCGACTTGTCCGGAGAGCAGCAGATAGCCTCTGCAGAGCCTCAGACCACAGGGAGCAAGGAGCACCTAAAATCAGGTAAGAGATGGCCTTGTCCAGACTTCCCAGTAGGCAATGAGCCATGCTTGAAACACTACATCCCTTTAACCGTAGAATGAGGGTTACCCAGGAGAGGGTGCACACTGTCTTCCTCAACAGAGGGATTCTTTGTTCAGGGTAATATAATAGATTCGGAGAAATACAAAGACCTATTCATCGAGTTCTTTAGGCTTTGCCCACTTGCGAAAAAAAGAAAACAAAAGCAAAAAATCTCCTTCCTTTGCCATTTGATAACTTTTGTTACCCCATCAGTCTGACTGATGAACTGGGACTGGTAAAGATTACCCATATCCACTCCAATTTCACAAGGTTATTCCTCCTCCTTCCAGGCTAAAAGATTAACCCACTCCAGATCATCTCTCAGAAAAAAGCATTTAAATGCTTAATTAGTGCTCATACCTCAATTAATTTCAAGTTCCTTAAAGAGGGGGATGGGAGAAAGGACAGGTGTGGTGGCTCACTTCTGCAACCCCAGCACTTGGGAGGCTGAGGCAGGAGGATCATAGAGAATTCAAGGCCCATGTGGACAACATAGTGAGTTCCAGAACCTGGACTTCAAAGTGAGATGGGACTCAAAAAAGCCCAAACAAAACAAAAACAATATAAAACAAAACAAAAAAGTTCACTGAACATAAAGTCTAGTGATATTATTTCATCTGCAATAGTAAAATTTAAGGCAAAAATCTCCCCAAATGTATTTCAGACCTTACAAAGGAGAGTTACCTCTGTAATCCCAAACAACATGATTGGTGTTCAGAGTGAAATCTGATGAACTGTAGTTTTGAGTATGAATTCTAAAAGCAGATACCCCATTTCCATCTGCTTGGCTACCAGGCTTTGCCCTATCTGTTCCAGAGCAGCACAAGCCTCTAGACAGGAGGGAGTTAATTTTTAAAACAATAGGAACATTTCTAGTTGAGACAGTCTTTGGAAAGACATCCAGATATTTTGCAAGAGAATCAACTTCTGGTCTACTTCAAATGCCCCAGAAGAGGTACTCTCTGGTCACCAACCTTGAACACTACCTTGAGGTAAAAGGAAGGGAGAGATAAGCTGAAGCCACTTTGTAATGCAAAGCTTGATGATTAATCCTGATCCAAAACTCCAGGGGAAAGAAACAGCTGACTTTCTTAAAGGCACTACATTAGGCTGGGAAACAGCCTCTCCATATACTAAGTTCATTCCAGTAACACTGAAGTATTTATTGTCACAAGAAACTGAGCCTGAGTAAAATACCTAAAACCTCAGAGATGTCAAGTGTTGTAACAGCTGATCTCATGACCCTATCCAGAACAGCCTCCCACCAGTGTTTTCTTCTGCTTTCCCTCTCTCTGGGTTCATTCTGATGTCCACATGTGCACTCTTGCTGGCTCCGGAGGCCCTCACTGGTCAGCATCACCTATGCCCTTCTGAGCACTGCATAAGTTTAAAGTTTAAAGGATAGGTTTTCTAGACCAGGCAACCCTTTAATGTGCTCTCACCTCTGATTCACTACCTTGTCATAGCCCACAGGTCAATTTAGGGGGAGTTAGTGGCCATAAAGGCTCAGAACTCCCATTGGCTTACTCATTCTGATTGGATTTAATTAGCAATCCCTCCTTTGGCACCCTCCACGCCCTCAGTTTTGAATCAGAAAACTGTAGACGCACCAACAATAGTGAGACAACTGTAGGTGCACAGTGAGGCAGAAAACTGTAGACACACAAACAGTAGTGAGCAACCCACGCCTTAGGCTACCACAGCAAGGAAAAGCAGGACTAGGGAAGTGAGGACATAGTTCCAGTCCCTTGTCTTGTCTCTACTTAGCTAGTTGTGCTAATGGGAAATTCAGCTACCCCATTTGTGGGCCTCAGTTTCCTGAAACGGTAAAAAGAACGTGATAGGAGACAGCCGGCACTGTTTAGATCAGGCTGACTTATGTAAAGTACTCAGGACCCGTCCAATTTAGTGTCTGAATTTTGTTTCCCTTCTTCACCTCAATCATCTGGATAGAACGGGCAATAATAGGATCGGATCTTCTAAACAAATTTCAAAGATCGTGTGCACGTAGAATTTGTTTTTAAACTGGTTAAAACCACACGCGGTCCCCCTCCCTCTGCATCCATTGTCTCTGATCCCACATCCTAAATCAGGTGACCACAGCCAAAATGGGCTCAAAGCTGGCCAAACAGCAGCCCGAGCTGTCAACCCTCTTCCAGAGCACAGAAGGGAGCGCGTGGCCGGACACGTACACAGGAGCTGCAACCTCAGGGGCTGCACCCGCGGACCAACTTCTCCTTGGCGCCACCCGTGCCCCTCCGCTCCAGAGCCGGGGGTCTTCCCGCCCAGCTCGCCAGGGTCTCCCGCGGCCACTCACCTGCGCCAGGCAGAGCAGCAGTAGCAGGAGCCCGACGGTCGTGCGGCGCGCGCTCATGCTGCCGGGTGCCGGGCTGCAGACGTCTGCTGGGTTCCGCTCGCTCTGCACCGCACCGCGAGCGCGGGTCCACCAGCTGTGAGATTTCTGGGCAGGCGCTGGACGCGGGAGGGAGCAGACGCAGGCTTCTGCGGCCGGCTCTGCGCGCAGGTCAGGAAGGGCGGAGGCGGCTCCACCCCTCCTGGGCAGGGCCGTGACGCCAGACTCCACTGGGCGGGGCCTAGTGCTAGGGGCGGGACCGAGCCCCGCGCAGCCTGTCGGGCAGGCGCGTTCTCCCGGAACCGGTACCCTCCCTTCTGGGCGGGGCCGCCGCAGCTACAGCTCCATGGGGCGGGGCTAGGCGCAATGGGGCGGGGCTTAGTGCGTAATGGGCGGGGCCTACTTAGGCACAGCTTTGCTAGCCCGCGCCGTGCGCAGAAGCTGATCCCGGGTGTTTTGGAATTCCCGCTATTTTCGCGCGCGCGGTGGAGCTGGGCTCTCCCACACCTGGGACGCTATATTTTGGAATCCAGTCTGGGATGGTACATCTGGACTTATTCCAACAATCTTTGACCCTGATGCTTTAACTTACTGCCTCCGGCCTTATTTTTCTTCTCGGTTGGAGAGGTTGGGCTAAAACCCGTAGGAATACTTCAGGGAAATTCCCAATGAAGAGCCCATTCCTCAGTTCACTGGGAAATTTCAGTTTCTTTCGGCTCCAAAAAGTACTCTGAGCAACTTCTCCCAAGACTAGTTACCCAAAGAGGATCGGTCCATCCTGGGGCATCTTCTAGCCAAGCTTGGGGCGGTGACCAGCAGTAGCCTGACCCAGTTGTGATCGACAGCACAGGGGGCGGAGCGTGGAGGTGGGTGGTGCCCTTTAGCCACGCGCTCTGTTTATCCCCAACTCCGACTGGGCTTGGGAAAGAGCCAAACCGCACCACCTGCCGGCGGAGCCCCGCTTAGCAGTGAAAAAGAGAAGTAAAACAAGTCTTTAGAATATAGTAAGAAACTATGTTGGCCTAAGAAAGTGACAGGAGGAGGCTGATGCAAGTCGTAAGATTAAAGAAGTATGAAACATCTCCGTTTTGTGCACTTACGCATTTTCATCTTAAACTATTTTATTTATATGCATTTTTGGTAACACTTTCCCTCAAATTTCAATTATTCAGACTAAAAAGCACTTTTGGAATCCAACCTGGGAGGGTATTTCTGGCGTTAGTTCAGCAATACCTGACCTTGATGCTTTAACCCTTGCCTCTCTTTCCCCTTTTCTCGTGGGTTGGAGAGGTGGAACGCGGTGTTAACAAGGAAAGGAGTACTTCAAGGTAGTTTTCTCAACTGAAACTCAATTCCTTGACCCCATTCATTACCATTTTGACGTTAGGAAAATAAAGGGTAAGGGTAATTTTCCCCACAGTGGAAGCCCATTGACATGAGACGTCTAAATGTCAATGTGGCAGTAACCCTCAGCTCTGTGTAATATGGAAGTGACCTGCGCACCCACACCCTGCCAGGTACTGTTTCAGTTACTGTATTGTCTTCTCACTTGACATGTCCGCCTGACTGGCCTGGCAGTGGAACCATGGGAATTTCTTCTGGACCTCAGCCCTAAAGCTTCCATCGTGACATCCCAGTACTCAACAAACTCTTTGCTCTCCTGGATCCAGTTCCTGGTGGTCCCCTGGTGATGTAGTATGTTTTGATGCAGGGAGTCTTAAAGTCGGGTCTTGGGACATAAAGCAGGTGCATTGGCTAAGAATCTTAGAAATGCAGAATTTCAGCCTCCGAGGTAGACCTCCTGAGTCAAGAAATTGTATGGGTGGTCCCCCCAAAAATTGTCCCTTATACACTCAATTTCAAAATCCTCTGGGTCCTGGTTAGGTTAGTTACCTTTCCAATTTTAGCCAAGTTATTATGGGGATAAACCATTTTTACTCAATAATTGATGAGTAAAATCAATTTCAAGCATTATAAGGCACCTATGTGGGATGGGCAGAAAATTTTATGTCTTCAGAAGCATGTTTACCACTCACCAAAACAGTAACAAAACAGACACTTTTTCTAGCTTTTAGTGATTTTTAAAAATTGTTTTTGCTCTTTGAGACAGAGTCTTACTATGTAACTCTGGCTAGCCAGGAACTTGTTATGAAATCTTGGCTAGCCTGGACCAGCGATCCACCTGCTTCCTTAGTGCTGGGATTAAAGGCAAGTGCTATCACACCCAGCCTGAATTCTAAGTGTTTTTATGGTACTTTTATTTTCCTTTTCCATATACTTCCTTCCATTACTGAGCTTGTCTGGATTCTACAAAGCCTTGACTTTTTTTGTGCCCTCTTTTTTTCCCTCTTGGTACTGTATTACAAAAATCTAAACATTTTCCTTATAGAGAGAGAGATAGAGGTGCGAAGTTCCGAGAAAAAAGCTGCATTACTCTCTACGTGTCCTACAGGACTGATGGACTGATTAAAAACAACAGTGATTGCAGAGACCTGGAATGTTGCAAGTCCAGAGTCAAAGTATCCAATCTATTGTCCACCTCTGTGATTGACCTAATATCTTTGTGACTTTGAGGTAAATCCTTTTGGAATGCACAAAGAAATACCTAGTTCCTACCAACCCAAAGGCTAAAAACAGATAGCATCTGAGGCCTATAGCAGAGATTTTACTGCTTTGTTACAACTTATCTACCTGTTGTTTCCACCAATGGGTTTGGAAAATTCCTTGATTTAGGTACTTTCTTTTTTCTGTGACTTCATCAAACTGTTACCACATTGGTACATGATATTTGAGGTGACCTAAATCTGTGTTTCTGGGTCATGGTCAGTTGTATTTGGCTCCAGAATACACTATCCCTTTAAAGTGAGAGCTATGAATTTTGCATCTACAGGGACAAGATGACCCGAGACAAAATTCTAGTTGGTAGATAGAAAGGGAAGGCTGGAAACACTCAGTGTTAATCAGTGTTTGATCCATTATATTATTCTATTTATTTATTTATTTATTTATTTATTTGGTCTTTTTGAGACAGGGTCTCCCTGTAGACCAGGCTGACCTCAATCTCATAGAGATTCACCTGCCTCTGCCTCCCAGGAGCTGGGATTAAAGGCATTCACCACCATGCCCTGCTCCATTATATAATTTATTTAATCAATTTCCTATTAGACATTTAGTTTGACACTTGCTGTAGGAAACAATGATGTAATTACCAAATTTTGGTAATCTTCTACAAAAGACATGGGAGATTTTTTCCAGTATTGGGGGTTGAACCCAGAGCCTTGCACATGCTAAAAGTTCCATCACTGAATGACACCCTCAGCCCTTTTTAAGACTGGGTCCCAGTATATTGTCCAGGTTGCCCTCAACCCTCAAATTCTCCAGCCTCAACCAGCCTCAATTTCCATGTAGATGGGATTACAGGCATATGGCATCATGCCCTGTAGACAAAATTTTATATTGTTGAATCAAAAGAAATGTGCATTTTAATTATTAAATTGCCCTTCAAGGAGGTTATAATTTATACCTTACACTTATAATTTTAATTTATACCAACAACACATGGAAATGCTTGATTCTGTACCCTTTGTCAAGACTTTGCCATTCAGATAGGTGAAAAACAGAATCTGTAATATTTTATTTCCTGTTTTTAAAATAACGAGGTGCTTCATTTGTATTCCCTTAATTATAGATAAAAATAAATCCCAGAGCTGGAGAGATGGCACAGTGGCTAAGAGGACTGACTGCCCTTACAGAGGACCCAGGTTCCATTCCCTGTACTCTCAGGGTGGCTAACAACCATCTGAAACTTCAGTTCCAGGAGCTCAGATGCCCTCTTCTGGCCTTCACAAGCATTGCATGCACATGATGCATTTATATACATGCAAGCAAAACACGCAGATAAAATAAAAATAAATTTTGGAAAGAATAAATAGCTTCATATATGTGGACATTGTTTCTTTTTCTTTTTCTTTATTTTCTTAGAGTGCTTTCTTTTTCATATTGATTTGCAAAACCGTGTGTGTGTGTGTGTGTGTGTGTGTGTGTGTGTGTGTGAATGCAAGTATGTGCACGTTCAAGTGGAGGCCAGAGGTCAACCTTAGGTGTTCTTCGGGTGCGTGTCACCTTATTTTTTGAAACACAGTCTCTTACTGGCCTGGGGTTCACTGACTAGGCTAGATTAGCTGGCCACCTGCCTCTGCCAGTCTAGAGCTGGGATTATAATCATACCTGGCTTTTTTTTTTTTTTTTTAAAGACAGGTTCTCACTATGAAGCCCTGGTTGGTCTGGAACTCACTATGTAGACCAGGCAAGCCTTGAACTCCTAGAGATGTAGCTGCTTCTACCTCCTTAGTGCTGGGATCAAAGCTGTGGTAGTCCATGCCTTACATCCCTGGCTTTTTTACTTGGGTTCTGGGGCTCGAACTCAGGTTCTCCTGCTTGATAGGCAAGCACTTTAGTAACTGAACTATCTCTTCAGACCCTGTAAAAGCTATTTTGTTTGTTTGTTTTTATTTTTGAGACAGGGTCTCCTTGTAGCCCCAGCTGGTCTGGGACTTGCTATGTAGACCAGGGTGGCCTGGAATTCACAGAGGTCTCTCAGCCTCTCCCTCCTAAGTGCTAGAGTTAAAGGGGTGCATCACCATGCCTGGCTAAATTTTGTTTTGTTTTGTTTTCCATAAAAGCTTTTTGTTAAAGTTAGCCCACGACAGATACTTTTGGTAGTTTATTCATTTTTAAGGCTCTAAATTACTTGATGTTTTCTGGTAAATTTTTTTTGGTCTTTTTGAGACAGGATCTCCCTGTGGCCCCAGTTGGTGTGGAACTCACTATTTTGACCAGGCTGGCCTTGAACTTACAAAGATCCGCCTGCCTAGTGCTGGGATTAAAGTTGTGTGTTACTACACCCAGATCTGGTAACATTTTTAATAATTTCAGGAAAATAGCAATAGCAGCTCTTGGATTATTTTGTTTTGAGTCATGCAAAGATCCAGCTTTGGGATGGAGTTGTAGTTCAGGGATAGAGCAGGTGCCTAGCATGTTCGAAGTCCTGAGTTTGAGCTTTAGCTCCTTAGCAACACCGGGTTGGGGTGCTGGGGAGGGGGCGGGGAGACAGAGAGAGATTGAGATGTAGCTTCTTCTCTCTTCTCTAAAGTCAAGGCAATCCATGGATACCTGCTTTTCTTAAGGGCATCATTGGTTTTTGTGTGGTGAAATCCAGTAACTCCTTTGTGCTCACTTGACATCTTAGTGGCATTCAACATACCACTTCACAATTCTTAGTCTCCTAGGCTACTTAATTGTCTAAGACTAGAGACATTCTTTAAGCAGTGTACTCACAGTAATAAAATCTTACTACAGTGAAATAACTGTGATTATTTTTCTACAATAAAGCCCTTTCCTCCTCCTACTGCAGATTTGAAAACTTCTAAGTATGTATGAATTCAAGTGAAAAAACTAAAGAATGACTAATTTCTACAGATGAGAAGCTTGCCCAGTTCTTAATTTGAAATCTGAAGTTCAGTAGCAGGAAGTTAGGTGAGTTAGGCCTTTGTGGTAATAGGATGTAATCAGCTTCGTCTCATGATATCTGGGGCCATTGCTAATGAATTTAGTACGGCCTTACCTTCCTGTTTTTAACCTTTTCCACTTGTCTGACATAACAGAATACCACAGATTGGGTGACTTCAACAACATGGATCTATTCCTCACAATTTTGGAAGCTGGGAAGTTTTAAGTCAAGATGGAAGATGTTTTAGTCCTTGGTGATTTGCCACCGTATGCCTTCCTGTGATGTCTTCACATGGCTTAAAAAAACCCTATCAAACACTACTTAGCTTTAAAAAAAGTATGTGTATGAGTGTATTGCCTGCATGTATGTAAGTATACTCGTTTTGTACAATGCTTGTGGAGGTCAGAAGAGGGCGTCAGATCACCTCTAACTGCACTTACAGACTCTTGTTGGCTGCTATGTGGTTCCTGGGAACTGAACCTGGGTCCTCTGCAAGAGCAGCCAGTGCACTTAACCACTGAGCCAGGATCTGTTTCTAAGATGCTGCTGACAGAAGGTTTCAGTTCCTGTCCACAGGGGTAGAGCCCACTGAGTGTCCTCCAGACATGGCAGCTGGCTCCTTCTAGAGCAAGGGAGCCAAGACAGTGCAAGACAGAGCCCCAAATTCTCCCACATTCTGTTGGTTATACAGAGCAGCTCTGATACCATACAGGAGGGAAACCACACAAAGACACAAATACCAGAGGAGTCACACTATCTCTATTGTTACTTTCTCACTATTGTGGCAAAATACCTGACAGAAAGTAACTTAAGGAAGGAAGGGTTTATTTAGGCTTATGGTTGGAGAGGGTGTAGTTCCTCATACAGAGAAAGGCATAGCAGTGGAAGGCTGCTTGCTCACATCTGAGTGGATCAGGTAGCAGAAAGAGATGAAGACTGATGGTTCCTCAGGCTTTTCCCCCTTTCATCTTTTACTCAGTCTAGGTGTCCCCAGTTCATGGGATGGTCTTCCCACATTCAGAGTGCGTTGTCCCTCCAATTAAATCTCCCTGGAAACACTCTCACCTCTAGGTGTGTCTCCTAGGTGGTTCTAAATCCAGTCAAGCCGTCCATGAAGATTAACTATCACTTTATCCTTACAGCTTGGTCTCAGTAAGGGCATGGAGCTTTTAGTACCTCAGAAGTTTCATACCTTTCCCAGCACGATCATGACTCCTTGCCAATGAAGAGGTTACCACTACTCTGATTTCTATCACTATAAATTGATTTTGCCTGTTCTTGAACTTCCTGTAAATGGAACTGTATTTCTGTGTATAGGTGCTTTCACTCAAAATTATGTCTAAGGCTAACTAGCAAGATAACTTTATTGGAAGTGAAACAGTAGTAACACATCATAGAGGGATACACAATCAAGATTGACAGCTGGCCACATGAGTGAGAATAGTCAAGGGCCCCAAGGTACAGGGGTCTTTTCATGGGGTCTAAAGGAAAGAGGGGCTGGTTACTAAGGGGTGTAGTTTGGATGGTTCTCTATTTTGATTGATAGGTTAGGTCATATATTCATTTTCCTATTGTACATATATGCCTTCCCATAAGTGCATTTGATTTTAATCATACGTATGCCCAATTATGTATATGCATAAGATGGTAAGTAGGGGATTCTCACTAAAGTTCACCTGAAGGACACAGTTTGCACCACTGCACACACACCTCAGACTAGTTCGGGCCAGATCAGTCCTTTTATACCCAGATATATTGGTAATACATTTGACTAGAAACTGTCCAAATTTGATTGCTGTTAGGGGTGGAAAAACTAATACTGATGATTTAGATGGGGTGTACATGTTGCAACACAGGTGGGGGCTGAAGGTGTTTAGAGGTTGTGAGGTCTGTTTTTTATGGAGAGGGTATGTGTGCATAGTACAGGCAGGTAAAGGAGCTAGGCTGCCAAGTGCATTATTAGAAGAGGAGGGTGCAGAACACGAATCAAACACAGTCCTAGGTTACTAAACTTTTCCCTATGCTTGTCTGCCCCAACCCCAGGCAAAGGAAAATGTGTTGTGTGAATGATAGACTTCTCCAGAGAAAGCAGGGTCAATTTGACACTCATTAGAGTACAAGCGTCCCCCACACTGGGAATGTCCTATTTGAGTGGAAGTTACACCACAACCCATGACTGTATTAACCACCAATGTAAGCATCTTTATTAGGGTGAGTAACATTTTACTTTATCTGATCCCATTTCTGAGTCAGCCATAACTACTGACACTAAAGTCATGTGTTGTAGCAGAGGATGTCTATAAAATTCAGCTAGCTTAAGTAAGGAGTTTTTAAAGTCTTACTGCACAGCCCCAAAGAATTGAAAGTGTATGTTGAACATAAGGCATGTTCAAAATGCTCACGCATATGGGCATAGTGGTACATGTCTGTATTCCCAGCACTCAGGAGATAGAATCAGGAGGGTCAGAAATTCAAAGTCATCCTTGGCTACCTAGCAAGTTTAAGGTCTGTGCTGGATTTTCTAGAGAAAAGAGTATTTAGTTCACAGCTTGGAGGCTGCAAGTCCAAGGTGGGGCCATCTCATGTGTCTGGCTCATGGCTAGGGCCTTCTGGTTAGATTATAACCTGGTAGGTGGTATCACACAAAGGGAGCACATGCAAAGTCAGAGAAACATCCATGGAAGAGCTCACATGACAGGAGAGAAGAAAGAGCCTGGGGAGGGACCAGTCTCACTCTAACAACTTTTTCTCTTGAAAACGAATCCTCTCCTTGGAGAATCAATTCACTTGAGACCAGTGCTCAACCTTCCTAAAAGACGGTCATGATCCAGCCACTTTTACTAGGCTTCATTTCCTAAAGGCCCTACTAATTCAATACCGCTATGTTGAATTAAGCCTCAACATGACTTTTGGCAGGGGCAGCCCACATTCAAAGCATAGCACTATATGCCTTGTTTCCTGTTTGTTGATTTTTCCTATACTTTGAAACACAAGAAGGTACAAGGGTATGAGCCGATGTGACACAATGAAAAATCATAGCATAGTATGATAATGTTCTCGCATAGCCAGATTTCCTAACTATAGGCAGAGAAAATATGACCCTCCTGGCAGGAGGGGAAGATGTTCTAAAGAGAGACACTTGTGCCCCTCCCTTTGGCCCTCAAACTATTAAAACAATGGTCCCCAAAGAGCTGGATTTCCCCAGGAATCTCAAGTTGGGGGAAGGGAAAGGGTGCAGTTCTGATGCCAGAAGCACTCATCTTCCAGGAAGATTTCACACAACTCTGACAAACTGTCAACCATCTTGCAGGACAGACCGGAGTCTAGTCAAGGATGGGTCAGTGATGGTCAGGACCAGATCTTTTGCCGGCATACCTCTTGGGCCTGTATTTAATCCTAAACTTCAAGTCAGTACTCCCAAAATGGATTTGTCGGGGGGGGGGTGTCCACAGTTTCTCTTTATTTCTTCCTCTTCCCAATGTGGCCACATTGAATAAAACTCCTTTCTTTGTTTTCACTATTATTTGTCTCTTTCATTGGATTATTGAGGACAGGTGCCCGAGCCTATCTTGTCAGGGCTTCCAGAGCCTAAGACTCAGACCCTCAAAACTCCAGTGCCAATTTCAACATCTCCTGTTTCATGGGGTTGGTATCAGGGGAAAATGAGATTTGTCTATGTCAAGTACTGAGCACATAACTACGCCTTAACAGTTTCTTGTTATAGCTATTCATGTGTGACACACCCCCCTGGTCACCTCTTGTGGCACTCAGCTAGTTCTAGCACCACAACCATCTTTTTTCAGAAAAATATTTTGTTATTTTTATGTGTATGAGTGTATTGACTGCATTTATGTAAGTGTACCCATGTCATGCAGTGACTGTGGAGGTCAGAAGGTGTTGGATTCCCTGGAACTGGGGTTAAGACAGTTTTTGGCCACTATGTTGGTGCTGGGAATTGAACTCAGGTCCTCTGCAAGAGCAGCCAGTGCTCTTAACTGCTGAGCCATCTCTCCAGTCCTAGTAACCATCTTGTTACGAAACCAGGAACCCATCTTTGGCCCTACCTGTAATGTGCAAGTCCATCTCAAATTGCAGCACCTCTATCTGCTTCTAAGCAGCCTTGTATTTTGGGTTGCTATCTTCATCTTCCATGGCTTCCATTCTAAGGTTGGTTAATCATGACATGTAGCTTCTTGTGGGTACAGAAGGCACATAAAACAGAGAATCCAGAGCCACCATGAAGGTCTTCTTTAAGTGCCTGATGTTATTTGCTACAAATATTTCTTATACTGAAAGTTCTGTAAACTTGTTACCTTTTTCACAAGAGAAAGCTTGCAAAAGACTGACAGGTCAGGAGCATCATCAACAATAAACACAGAAACCAGGGCTTTTCTATCTTCAGTGAGAATCACAGAAAGTTTTGCTTGAATGAAAACCTTTAGAAAGCATTACAAATGTTTTCCACAATTGAAATCAATAGAAATAATAAAATCATAGGTCCTTAGTGAAATAAAGCTTAACAATCTATTTGGGATTCTAAACACTAACCTATTTACCAAGAGAACTGAATTACTCACCTCAAAATTTTATCCTATTAAAAACTGCACAAGGCCAGGTGTGGTGGCACATGCCTTTAATCCCAGAACTTGGGAGGCAGAGGCAGGTGGATCTTTGTGAGTTCAAGGCCAGCCTGGTCTACATAGTGAGTTCCAGGACAGCTGGGGCTACAGGAGACCCTGTCTCAAAAAAGACAAAAAAACCCAACAACAATAACAAAAAAACTGCACAGGGACCAGTGAGATGGCTCAGCAGGTAAAGATACCTACTGCCAAGCACGATGACCTGAGTTCAATCTCTGGGACCCACAGGATGGAAGGAGAGATTTGACTTCTGAAATTTGTCCCCTGACTTCCATGAGTGTCCCCCACCCACAAAATAAATAAATACATGTAAAAAAGTTTTAAAAATTATACATAAATAGCTTCTGACTAAAAACAGGGATAAAAGCAACAGAGGCAAGTTGGGAAGTATATTAACTTTATTTTGAATTGTAACATGGAATATGTGATCAAACAAAGAGACGTAATGACAAAATTTCATAGTTCAGTTAAACAGATGATTTGCATAGGAACTGTCAGTGTTTAGTCCTAGGGTGAAGAACAACAATTCCTATAATTGCTAATTATAGGAATACAAAGTAAGAGTCATTTACATGTGTGCATACTGAAATGCAATTTCTGAGATAACAGATCTCTTGTTTAGTCTTTGGTAGGTGATTGGTCAGTTTCCCTGCCATGGATAATACAGTCTCATCTAGATCAAATGCTAATCCAGACCCCTGCTATCTATAGTAAGGTCTTATAGTAAGGTCTTCCTTAAGTATTGCTAGAGCTACTGAATTCATTCCTATGACCCAAATATAGTTCAGATAAGGGATTAGCCAAAGACAGCATGCTGTAGTCAGAAACACTAAGTCTGTGCTATTGTCTCTTGGTACTTTGTTATCAGTACCCACAATACTGTTTTGTTTTGGATCAGTGATGAGCAACTATTTTGACATAGGGCTAAATGAAAGAAAGCATCTAAAGCATTAAGGCCATGTCATTTTCTTCTTCAAGAAAAATATAGATTTTCAAGATTCCCATACAGAAAATGTATCTTTGTATATAAGTTGCCTGAACAAAAGGCCGTAAATGAGGAAATTGGCACTGCTCTATAGCCATCAAAATATTTATGTCTGGTGTCTTGGCAACACCAACAATCTTTTTTTTTTTTTTGGTCTTTTTGAGACAGGGTCTCCCTGTAGCCCCAGCTGTCCTGGAACTCATTATGTAGACCAGTCTGGCCTTGAACTCATAGAGATCTGCCTGCCTCTGCCTCCCAAGTGCTGGGATTAAAGGCGTGAGCCAACACCAACAATCTTTTATCTTGAAATTAGACTAAGGAGCGTTTGCAGAGCTTTGCAGGCTTTGTACTTCTCTGAGAGCTGTGGGTTGTTCATTATTGGCTGTTAGTGACATTGACCCAAATGAATTAATTTTGATTACATTTATTATAAACAATTTTAAGAGAGTATCTACTAATTTCAAAAATTATAATCTGCCATTTACTGACTTAAAGATAATGCTTGAGGTACCACTTCATGTTAGTTAAGCAAAACTCATTTTAGGATTACATTTCTCTCCATCATAACATGACTTCATATGTAGATCATTGATTGGAAGCAGACTGGAACATGAGCAGATGGCAGATTATAGAAAGAATGCTTGATTTCTGTGTGTGCAGTTAGGCACTGGCAGAGGCAGTTAGACACCACTGATCATAACATGCATTCAATATAAATTTTAGAACCCCTCAAAGAAACAGTGCAGTAAATTCAGGGTTCTTCTTTGGAATCAGTCAACCCATGAACATGCATGGACAAGTACTTATTAAATACTATTTATATGCCTTCAATAGTAATAGCAACACACTGTGTGGGGCTGGAGAGATGGCTCAGCAGTTTAGAACACTTGCTGTTCTTCCAGAGGACCTGGGTTTGATTCCCAGCACCCACATGGTGGCTAATAACTATCCATAACTCTAGTTCCAGGGTCTCCAACTCACTCTTCTGGCCTCTGCAGGCATTGCACGCATGTGGTGCATTTACATACATGCAATCAAAACACATAAAATAAAAATAATAAAATAGTAATAGTAATATACTGTACTGGTGTATATCACATTTTGTCCAATGAACTCAGTCACTGTATCAAGAGATGTGGTTCTGAAAGTGGAAGATTTCACAGCACATTATGTCTATTCACTTGTGACATGGGAAATAGATTCCTGACAATATAACCAGCATAGAAGCTCAAAGAGACTTGTGGTTTGTAGGTTTCAGGGTTTCTAAAGTTACCACTGGTTTCCTCATGTATAATGAGACTAAAGGGAAATGATTTGACATGTCAGGAATAAGATGAGGCTTAACTAATACATAGACAGTTTATCTTTTTAATACTTCAATGGTCTCTCTTTGAGTAGCACACAGTAGAATGTCAGAAATGTTTTTAAAAATATTGTACTTATTATTTTTATTTTATGTGTATGAATGTATTTCCTGCATGTTTGTTTTTTTTTTTGCTTTTTTGGTGTTTTGGGGACAGGGTCTCCCTGTAGCCCCAGCTGTCCTGGAACTCACTATGCAGATCAGGCTGACCTTGAACTCAAAGAGATCCGCCAGCCTCTGCCTCCCAAGTGCTGGGATTAAAGGCGTGCCCCACCACGCCTGGCTTTGCCTGCATGTTAAGTGCACCTGTGTCATGCAATGCCCACAAAAGTCAGAAGAGGGCATTTGATCTGGAACTGGAGTTATGGGGTGTTGTTAGCAATGTGGGTGCTAAGAACTGAACCCAGGTCCTCTGCAAGAGCAGCTAGTGCTCTTAACCACTGAACCATCTCTCCAGCTCCCAGAAGTGGTTTTTAAATCATGTATACCCATGTATCATTGATTCACAATAACCATGGATATGGTGTTTTACACTAAAGGGACATACATATATTTATGGATGTCACATATTTTAGCATAGCTACATTTAATGCCAAAGCAAAAATGCATTACTTCACTGAAGCTCAATCTTTCACTCTTAAAGGACAAAGCTTTCTGTCTTCTTGCTTAGCACTGAAAACTGTGCCTAACTTCAAGTTTAACCGAGGGACCCAACTTAGCACAGTTAAAAATGAATTTCTGTGGAATCTGAATATGCCTGGCCACTGAGGGCTGAGTTATAGGGCAGTGTAAGAAGCCCACTGTGAGAGGAAGGGGACCCTAAGCCCTTCCTTTTCTGCATGGTGCACAGGCCTATGTCAGGGACCCACAGGGCAGACATTCTGGGCATATTCTTCCTTAAAAGAATTCCCAAAACTGTTAAAAACAATTTCTTTTTGAACAATATAGTTTAAAATTTTATCTAAGATCAGACTAAGTTAGTTTTTCCTGTGTCCTTCTTTACTTCGGAGGAGATGCAATATACGTTCATTTTTGGTTAGTTCTGCTGGAAGTTCATTTGCCTGAAAGAAGATGAAATAGGCATTAGTGAATTCCCTAGTTGGTGTGGTTGCAGGAACTCAAAGGGGGTGTGTGACCCATTCGCTTGCCCTTCACTAATGGAAAATCTCCACTGGACTCAGACTCACCCTTTATATTAGGCAACCTCGGGCTCCTTGAAATGTACAAAAGTCACCCACCGTTTGCTCACCTCAGTGTTTACTTCTGGCCAGCCAGATCTTTACCAGGCTGGAAGATCCTGGAGACCTGCGTCTTATAAATCATCATGCCCTCCTTTTCCACTGCCTACCAGGTCTAATACCTGCTCAGTACATACAGGTATTTGCTCTTATATTTAGCTAGCACATGAAGGAGTCTGTTCAATAGGAACTTGGGACTCAAGGACAGGGATAGTTTTCCTTCCACATTCTAGTTTATTATTATTTTTATATGTTTTTTCTAATTTTAAAATTACATTTCTCTTTGTCATCTGTCTCTCAGTATGTGTATACACATGTGTAAACATGCCATACTGTATGTGCAGAGAAGCTGCTTTTCTCTTTCCACCAGTAAGTCCTGGGGATTGAAGTCTGATCATTAGGCTTGGTGGCAAGTGCCTTTACCCACTGAGCCATCTCACTAGCCCCCTATTATTTTTATTTGTACATATTTGTGGGGTATAATATGATTTATACGTAGATAAGGACTGTGATGATCAAATCAGAGTGCCTAGCATTTGTTTCATTAAACAGTTTATCACTTTGCATAGGAAGCTTCAAATGCCTCACTTTGAGTTTTTTATAAAATACACAATAAATTGCTGTAAATCATGTCACCTGCTGTGTGCTGTAGAACGCTAGAATTTACTCTATCTGATTGTATATTGGTACTTGTTATCTGACCTGCTTGGAGAGTCATCTCCCTCCCCTTCCTCACGCTCCCTAGACCATATTCTTTACTCTCTACTTCTGTGAGATGAACCTTTTAGCTTTCACATATAAGTAAGAGCATGTAGTGTTAATATGCTATGAGGAGAAGCAGGGCTAGGATGCACAGAGGGCATAAAAGACATCCAGGAAGGAGCAGCTTCTGGGCTATAGCTTTCCCCCAGACTCTGTAAGGCATCACTGTGTCATTTGCTGAGATGCATTCTGTAAGCATTTAGGGAGCCAGCTCTTCCCATAAGGCACTATGTGGTATAGGGGAATAGTTCTGGAACTTTCATGGTCTCAGAACCCTACACAGTCTTAAATATTATGAAGCACCCTAATGACTTTTTGTTTTTAACTCAGAAATAAAAAAATTGGAAAAGGATATTTTCTATATTTACTAAAAAATTATTCACTGCGGATTAGTTTACAACATATTTTTGACAAAACTACATTTTCAGAAACAAAAAAATTAGAAATTAGGAATGTCGTTTGCTTAACAGTCTTTCATATTTCTTCAATTTGGGGCTTAACAGAGGACAGCTGGATTCTTTTATCGACTTCTGCTTCAGGCTATGGTGATGTCTTAGCTGAAGCACATGATGGAAATTCAGCCTCACACAGATATGTCCTTGCAAAAGGGGAGGGGCATTTCAACATCCGTACAGATCCCTGCAGTCTTCCTCGGTAATTGCCGGGAAGTTCCTTTTCTTCTCCTCCTCCTTTCCTTCCTCCTCACCTCTCTCTCCTGTTCTCCTCTTTCCTGTCTCCTCTCTCCTCCTGCCATTTAGCAACTTCCTGCTGGAAGGAAGTTCATTAAAACTCAGGAATTTCTAAAGTTCTTATTCCTTAAGACTCAGGAAGTAAATAACTCAAAAGTCTCAGGACTCCCTCAAACTCAGCAGAAGTGCAAGGCCCCTCTCCCAGGCCTATGTGAACACTAAGAACTGCCGAAGAGAAGAGCCTCTCCAATCAGAGCAGACAGCTCCAGGCTTCTGGCTGTCACGAATCATCCCCCATACTAGGGTTAGGGTGGGCTTTCATTGATCAGCTGCCTTTGAGCTGTCCATGTTCCTACACGTGACCCCTCACCCACACGCCTGTAAGTAGCCTCAGTAGACTCACTGGCTCATCATTGAACTTTAGTGGTATCACTACTTTGGTCTGTTGTCTGTTCCCTCTGGGGTCAGCAGACATTTTACAGGTGTCCCCAGGAACATTGTCACACAACACCAGTCCTTCCTGCCTCTCTCCCTCCACTCCCCTTATTTCTTTTCCTCTTCTTTCTGTAGTTTTGTGAGAAGCTATTTAGGTCAGGCATGGGATTTACAATCCTCCTGTTTCAGCCAGCTGAGTACTGAGATTGCAGGCTTGTGCCACCAGGCCAGGTTAAGATGTAGTTTCTAATTAATTTCAACCTGGGATCTGAAGGCATATCTGTTACATGACAAGCATGAGCTGTAACATTTAGAAAATAGTAGCTCACTGAGCTGTGTAGGCCATGCAAATATTGACACATTTCATTGTGCTAGCAAAAGGTCACATTCACGAACATTACTACCAGTTCATTAGAAAAGACCTTCTGGACTGGTAAATTATTAAGCTCCAAGTGGTGAATGTTCTTTAAAATAAAAATGGGACCAGTGAGATGGCTCAGTGAGGAGAAAAGCTTGTGTGTAGGCCTGATAATCCCAGTTCAATACATGAATCCTACAAAGTGACAGCAGAGAATGGACTCCAAAAAATTGTCTTCTGACCTACACATACACGCACACACATGCACGCACGCACACAGGTACATGCATGCCTGCACTCACACATGCATACTCATGCACAAAATAAATAACTCAAATTAAAATGGTGATTTTTATGAAAAAAGTGGTTGTTTTCTCCTGCAATTTAAACAACTTCCCAGTTTTCTCGGGAGACAATCACTTCATTCAGTACACAGCATCTTGCCTTACTTCTTACTGTTTCACAGAAAATACTAAAAAAGATACGTAGCAACAGTCAAAGTTTAACAAATGTAGTAATTTACTGCTCTTTTAATTAAAGCAACTGATAAAACTTATAAAACAACTTACAAAGGATTATAAAATGCTTTGCCAATACAAACCCTTGGCTCTGCTTTACTGTATACTAAGACCCAACCATTCTACACACTATTGGTATTACACCACTTAATGCCAATGCCAAAATGGCAAAAAGGGTAGATAATGTCTTTGCATTATTGAGAATATTATTTTGACCTCTTAGCACCACCCCCCATCTCCAACAAGTCTTGAAGACTCTGAGGATCCATGGATTACACTTCGGGGAGTGTAACAGTTATTCTGGGGCCAGGCCATTAAAGGGTAAAAGGCACATGGAAATGGCTTGGATGAAGATGTTACCTGCCTCACATATTTCCTCTCCTGCAGCCAATCCTGGCACCTGTTGCTTTGTCTGGACCTCGATTGTCCTGTCCCCACCTTCTAGGCTGGATCCTATTCTTTGACTCCCACCCCCCACTGGCTGGGCCCTCACTTCCTGGGAAGTGTGAGCTTTCCACCGAGGTTGCTATATATCATGTTTGGTAGCTGTATTCCTTCCCACCACAAAAGGCTCTTGATGTCCTTATGGAACAGATCAGAGAGGAAAGTGTCATACTACTGCCACCATAGCCCAGTGTCCCCTCCATGGGGCCCAAGTCTGCTATTAGCTTAGTTCCACAGGAGCAGATATTGCACATACCAACATCTGGGTCTGCAGAGAAATGCTCTTGGTAAACAGACCCAGGCTTTATTCAGACTCAGGGTAAACACTCAGGGATATTTCAGTTATTTGTATCAGTCACTGGTCCATGGTAAGCAGCTGAAAGCAGCCAGAGAAGCCACTACAGTCAGGAAGAGGGAGCTCAGGAGTTATCCCTCTGTCTACCAGCTTGCTGACTAGCATGCATATGTGGCTGTCTACATGCATATCCATATCCTTTGCAGGAGCTGTAGAAACAGTTCAGTCAGTAAAGTGTTTGCCAAACAAGCATGAGGACCTCAGTTTCATCCCCAGAACCTACATTTAAAAAGCCAGCTGTGGTGGCACATGCTTGTAATACCAGCACTGCGGAGGTGGAGATACCTAGGGGCTTGTGAGATGGCCAGACTAGCCTAACCGGTGACCTGCAGACCAAATGGAAGATGTGGTCTCACAAAACAAGGTGGAGGCTCCTGAGGTTGACCTCCAGCCTTCACATGTGTGCACGTATGCACACGAACATGCACACACACATGCATATGTATATATATTTGTATGTTCATACACACAGATGCACACACACACACAGCACCCAATAAAATGACCTTTATACCCTCACATATAACTGTTGAATTTTGTTTGCATCATCATTCTATGTCATCTATGCAGTTCTAAGCTGGTATCAATCCTCTTCTGATTGGTCTTAACTGAATTCTAAGATTTGGGGGGGAGGCTATGTGGAGGGTTATTATTAGTGCCCCAGGGTAACCCCAATAACTATCTTATGACTATGGAGCAGCACAGAGGTCTGTTGTTCAGATATTACACCATCAAACTGCTATACTTTCTCATTGTTCCTGGGAGACAAATATGTTTTCAGTGCTCAGTTAGGAATGTTGACCTCTGCCATCTATATCGATGGCTGTAGTGGGGGGACTGGCTCTCGGGTCATTGATTAGTCCTCTCCTCAGATATCTGATTTGAAATCCCTGGGATCTATGGAACAGAAGTGTGCTTCCATATTAGCCTAGATATCACTTTCTCTGCCAAACCTGCATATAGCTCGTGCCATTCTGTATTGCAACTGCTTTTTCAATTTCCCTTATTCCCGCTTTGAACTCTCAGCTCCGTGAGAGCAGACACTGTGTCTCTCATTCACTACTGTATCCCAGCATACAGCCCAGTGCATGTTATCTAGCAGGTGTTCAACAGAGGTTTGTTGAATGAATGAAGGCCAAAAATCCCTTTCCAAAGCTGGGCATTGTGATGCCCAACACTTGGGAGATAGACACAGGAGGATCAGGAATTCAAGGCCAGCCTTGAAGCAACAACAGCAGCAATGGTAACCACAAAATCCTTTTCAGGAGTTCTGGGTTTGCTGCTAGAATCCCAACACTCCTGTGTCTGGTGCTGCCATGCAAGCTTTTCTGGGGTGTTGGTAGGCAGATGAGGGTTTCCCTGGCAGTAATTCCCAGAACTACAGGGCTTGCTGCAGTATGACCCTCCACATACATTTAAGTCCTTTTAGGAAGGATCAAAACCCAGCATTTTGCCCACTGGAAATTACTAATGACTATTATCACTGGTGATATTCCATCAAGGAGACACATGAGGAGCTACATGTTTCAATTTCTATATCAAGTTATTAATGGCGTGGTGTCTCTTCCCTTAACATAGTCCTGGATAGCTCGCCACGAAATCCTGAGCTCTTTAGGAGTTCTGTGTACAAAGTCTAGAGATAAGATAAAAAAGAAAGGCAACTATGTCTTCAACTGGCTTATCACCCAGCCAGGGCCAGCTCATGTAGAACAAATCTAGGTATCTGAGAGGAGACAGGCAAATGCTAGCAGAAATGTTATCTGCAAGCAGTTCAACGCCAGGAATAGGGAAATAGAACTTCGATATACAAGGTAAAATGAAAATGTGAGCCTTGGCTTGGCATGTGGGTCCTATGGCACTTCAAAGGTTGTGTGTGTTGTATGTGCACATGTGTGTACAGGTGCATGTGCCTGTATGTACATGGGAGGTAGAAGAGGACACTAGCTCTCCTCTATTCCTTTCTGCCTTATTCCTTTGAGGAAAGTTCTCTCCCTGAACCTGGAGCTTATGGTTTTGGCTAAGCTGGCAGCCAACAAGCCCAAGCAATTCTTCTCCACCTCCCGCAGTGCTGGGGTTACAGACATATGCAAGACCACATCTGGTTTATTACTTGGGTGCTAAGATCGGAACTCAGGTCCTCATGGTTATACAGCAAGCACTCTTAACCACTGACCCACCTCTCCAGCCCTGATGTCTAGTTTTAATTGTCAACTTGACACAATCTGGAATCACCTTTGAAGAGAGTGTCAGTGAGGACTGCCTAGATTGGGTTGGTCTGTGGGCATGCCTGTGAGGGATTAGTGTCTTAATTAGCTTAAATTAGGTGGGAAGACTCACCTCACTGGTTGTTTAAGAGTTTAGAAAGGGATCTGAGTACTAAGCACACTTGCATTATTTCTCTCTGCTCTTGACTATGGATGTGCTTACGTTTAGTG
Organism: Nannospalax galili; assembly: GCF_000622305.1. Taxonomy (NCBI): domain Eukaryota; kingdom Metazoa; phylum Chordata; class Mammalia; order Rodentia; family Spalacidae; genus Nannospalax; species Nannospalax galili. The sequence goes on from NW_008350388.1 coordinate 510,983, forward strand.
GGAGATCCTGTTTCAAGGGACTAAAGTGAGAGTGACAGAGTGAGACACCTGATATTCCCCTCTGGCTTGCATGCATGTGCACAGGTGAGTGCATGTGCACACGTGTGCGTATACCACACACACAAACCTCCCACACTCACATTTTTAAAAGTTGGCAGTTTGGCGACTCCATCCTCCCCCAATCTTTACATGATCCTTCAGCAGACATTAAGTAAGAGGAAGTACACTGACAATCAATTTTTCTACTGCTATTGCAAACTCTGACTTCCAAGTAACTGTAAAATAAGGATTTAAGAAAATAAAAATATGGGGTGGTTTTTCTAACAGTGACATGTAATGCTACTGACAAAATCAAGCATATTTTCTGCATGGAGTCACCAAACATACACAAGTAATTCTCAAGATAGAAACATTCTGATAGCATTTTTAGGGCACATCTCTAATAGCAGAACAGTACTTACTCCCCATAATGACTGCCTCCTTCCCCCAACCAGGAAGCCACACCACTGTTGGCAGAAAGCATTGATGATAAAGGGATTTTAGCACAATTCCCTGAGTGCAAATGCTTTGTCCAGGAATAACTCCTAACAGCAGCTCTGCATACCCTACTGTGTACAACTGTAAAGATAGCAACTAGAGCCTGAGAGATGCTTGACCTGCCTTAGGAAGATATGGTCTCTGTGCACAGGGGTCCAGTGTAGTTAAAAGACGGGTTAAGTGAATACCTTGTTTCTCAAGGCTGGATCTGCCCCTGCTTCCAGGAGCAGTGCAACTGTTTTAATATTCCCGCTGAGCACTGCTGCGTGGAGAGCCGAAGTCCCATTCTAAGAGAAAATGAGAGTGTGTCAGGAGTTGAGCTCAGTCCTTAGCATGGCTTTCATCATAAACCATCTCGCATGATGAGATGGAGCATCACAGTCTTACTTATCTTGTTTTGAAGTTTTCGGTTATATCAGCATCTACTACAGTGTCTTCAGCCACAGCCCAAGGCCAATAAACACTGATAACATTCTTCTGCAAGTGAAACAAGGAACTAGTGGAAAAGCCAGCAATGCTGTGCCAGTCTTTGCTCTTGAAGGGCCACACATACAGTCTTTGCCCTTTTGGTGAATCACTTCCACAGGGTCTGAGGAACAGCTCACTGGCCAATGGGCCCATCTAGAGCCCAGCTGCAGACATTCCACCCACTTGGGCAGACAGAAGTGACTATGGGGTCACAGGGCTTAAGAGGAAGAGTCTGCCCCAGAGTCCTGAATTGGTTTTGAGCCCAGAAAGACATAGATAAGTTACTGATATTGAAATATAGTACAAATATTTATTGAAATCAAGGAGTAGCTAAAGGTAGCATGTGGCTAGATCTGGAAGGGCAAGGAGAAGACACTATACCGAAGCCCATGGAAGAAAGAGGCCTAATCACAGGACTCGGTTCCAGCAGGCACAAATACCTATAAATTGTACCCAAATGCTTGATTTTCCAACTGATGACTCCTAACAAAAACCACCATGATAAAAGTAAAATATAGGGGCTAGAGAGATGGCTCAGCGGTTAAGAGCACTGACTGCTCTTGCAGAGGACCGGGGTTCGATTCCCAGCACCCACATGGCGGCTACAAACCATCCTTAACTCCAGTTCCAGGGGAATCCAAAGCCCTCTTCTGACTCTGCAGTATTGCATGACACAGGTACATTCACATACATGCAGGCAATATACTCATACACATAAAATAAAAATAATAAATAAAATATTTTAATAAAAAAAATAAAATACCAACCTGGGCATGGTGGCGCATGCCTGTAGTCCCAGCACTTGGGAGGCAGAGGCAGGCAGATCTTTGTGAGTTCAAGGCCAGCCTGGTCTACATAGCGAGTTCCAGGACAGTTGGGGCTACAGGTCTCAAAACAAACAACAACAACAACAAGAAGCAAAATATCATAATCTAGAGAAAAATTCCAGCAAAGCAGCATTTTTCTCTGGCTCCTTTCATACCTAATTTGGTAATCTGGTATTATTTCAAATGTCTGAATCTTAACCAACACACATGAAATAGCTAGTAAAAAGGTTAAAAAAAGAGCTGCGTGAAACAAGACTGGATAGTGTAAAGTTCAATTCTAAAGCTCCTTTTTTGGGTTTCATTTTCATAGATATTTTTGTTTATGAACAATTTTAAGAAGTATAACTTTCTGACTTCCAAGTTCATGGAAGAGTAGAGGTACCTTATTGGGAGAGAGGACAGGGGCTAATATGCTGATCCCAGCAGTTCTGTAGCAGCTGACGGACAAGAATGGAGTCTAAAAATGTGAAGGGCAGATATAATGCTTCCAATGTGGACACATAATACAGTTTAATGTGGGGTCAGTCCAGGGCAAGTGGAGTTTGCAAATACTGATAGGACCTAAGGGCACAGCCACCAAATTGCCAAGTCACAGTGCCAACTTAGAAGAAACTTAGTGTCCTCTACGTAGCAAAACAGGAGAGTATATACTTCAGGTCTAGCCTACTGCCTCTATTTTGTATGTCTTGCAAACTAAGAATATTGTGTAATGTGTGAAAATATGAAATTTCATAAATATACATTGATAAATAAATAAAACTAAGGGGTGGCAACCACATTCATTAGTTACTACTTTCTCTGGATATGTTCTCGCTGAGAAACTGCAACAGAAATTGTAGGCCCACAAAGCCCAGATGCATCTGGTCCTTTACAGGACAGTCTGTTGTCTCTGTACTAAATGTACATTAGCACAGCAATGCTTCCACCCAAAACAATGTGAACTTTCCACAGAGTTTTTAAGTCTTCAAAAAGACATATATTCTCTCCAGCAACAAGAAGTTAGAGTAGAATTCTTCCAGAATACTAACCAGGCTGATTATACACTGATTCTACCACAATCTCCACTTTTTTTCTAACCTATCTCCTCTATAAACGGGTATAATTTCTTTTAAGGCCTTACCTTCAAAATACCAAGAGTAGGTGAGAATTTGAGCAACTCCTCAATAACATCATTATACCCTTTGTTGGCCGCTTTCAACAATGCTGTTGTGCCATCCTGAACAGAGAGAGGAAAATAAGAGTTGATTAACATGTATTTGTCTTGACTGAGAGTTAAATATCAGTTGAGAACTTGGAGTTCTGCTTGTCAGAAACAGGTAGAACTTGCCATTGAAGCATAAATCAGGAATGTGTTAACCTAGGGGCAGAAGAGAGAGCATGAAGCAGTGATTCTGCATGAAAGGAAGTCACATACACTAGCTGACTGTATTAACTTAGAAACCTGCCATTTGGGAAGTCACAGAGTCCTCCAATCCCTCAGAACACTGGGTTTGGGACAAAGTCCCAGAGCATGTTTTTAGGGTATTAATGGACCCAAGAGGCATGCTCTGCTCTTCATGATTTAACAGAAGTGGCTTAATTGTCCTTAATGATTTATATTATTAATGAACTGTATTTACTGCTTTAAAAATGTATACAATCTTACTTTCATTTGCCTGGATACATTGTATACATTTATTTGCCTGTGTGTGCTGATGGGGGAGGAGAATGATTAGATAGATCTTTCCAAATCTTTGGAGCTTACTTCTTTAGAGTTTCAATGGCTGCATCTGGAGGATTGCTCCTGACCTCTCCTGCAGTCAGTCTGCCCCTTAGGGCTCATTTGGAATGGGAAGGAAGGTGGGATCAGGAGATTTTCGTTTCTGGTTTCAGAGATGGCCAGAAGAAGAAACAAGAAAAGAGGGAAGGGACAGGAACCATATTCAGATTTCCCTCTTCTGGGCTTAGACTTGGCAGGCAAAGGTGGGTGTTTATCTCACGGTATCCACAAGCAGAAAAGTGGATACCGTGAGATAAACAGCAGCAGTCTAGTATGGCCCCCAGAGCCGCCCTCCTTCCTATGGGCCTGCAGCCTGGCAGGCGAGACAGAGTTCAGCTATACCTGCAGAGGCTGAGCATGGATAGCAGGTGCATGGGCCATGTGGTGCAGAGGTCTGCAACTGTAGGGTGCTAGGGTGTGGTACAACAGCCCGCGGTGGGCACTACTTGAACCTACACCATAGGCCCTGCATGTCTCCCTCAGGCCTGACAGCCGGGCCATGTGGTGCAGAGGTCTGCAACTGTAGGGTGCTAGGGTGTGGTACTACTTGAACCTACACCATAGGCCCTGCATGTCTCCCTCAGGCCTGACAGCAAGTAAACCTCAGGCCTCCCCAGTTCCTCCAGAGATCATTTTGGGTGGAGGTGGGAGAGGCCAGAGAGATCTGTGAAGTTTCCACAGAATTGGACTTTGGCTCTGTTTTCCTGCTAAAGAACAGGGGGAGATTTGGAGGAAGCCTAGGAGAACAGTAGATTAAATAAACATTGCTCTGGTGCACACAGCCAGAGTAGGTTGGGTGGCTCCACAAGGTGGCTGCGGCGTTCCTCAGTCACTCACATTTCGTGTTGCATCGCGGTCAGCTCCACGTAGCAACATCACTCGTACCACCTCACTGTGGCCCATCTGGGATGCGATCCATAGGGGTGCAGTTCCATCCTGTGGGAACAGGAGGTAGACAGTGTGACTAGGGGCTCAACCCTGGTTCCTGAACTGTAGGCACACCAGGTCTCTAAAACCAAAAACCCAAGGAAAGATCCACTCTTTAGGTGATCTGGACACCCAAGAGGGATCTGGAGAAGGGGAGGGTATGCTGAACACAGGGACACAATGTCGTTCGGCAGAGCCTGGGCTGCCTCAGTAACTGTTCATGTACAAATTTTCATCTTGTGAAAACAGCACTTTTCTTTGAGACAGGATCTCATGTATTCTAGGCTAGCCTTTAACTTTCTATGTATCTGAGTATGACCAGGAATTTCCCATCTTCTGCCTCCACCTATCAAGTGCTGGGATCATGTGTGTGCACTACCACAGTTCATTCCTTGTTTTATGAGTGCTAAAACAAGCCCAAGACTTCATGTGTGATAGGTAAACACTCTGCCAACTGAGCTACATGCCCCAAAGTCTGGTTCTTTAACTCCTGAGTGTAGAACTTTGGGAAAGGCTCCATGGGGCCTTTACTCAGGGGGCAGCTGAGTTTCACTCAAGGCAGAGCACACTCAACACCAGCAGGGAGACCCCTGTCTCTATTCCCTGCACTCCCCCTTCCCCAGATGATAAATTTCTCTGCTTCCTTGTAGGCCACATTAGGGTGATATGGCACACCCTGACAGCATATTTCCTTGTGGAAGGGGGGCAGTTTCCTTTGAGGTAGTAGGGTCTGAGAGTTACAGAACTCAAGACATATCTCTTAGTTTTCTAGCTGGTGTTCCGAATCACCCATGGCCATATTATGCTTTTAAGGGAATGTAGGTTTATTTTATGTGGAAGGTGATATTGCTTTTTCTAGGAAGGGACACACCCTAACTAGTTAAAGCAGGGCACTTTGGGTAATACTTCCTGTACACTCTTCACCAGCACCCCTTTTCCCTTGAGACTGAGATACACAATGGAGGGGAAGAATTTGACAGTAGGGTGGTTCCTGATGGCAGAACAGAACATGGGAAGCCCCGTAGTGCAGGGAGGATGAGCAATGGAGGGTCTGTACTCGTGTTTTCTCCCTGCTGAGTTGAATCTGGGTATTTGGGGGCACTGGGGTGGGTAAGCTATAGGTAGTAGAAATAGCTAGATAAAATATGGGGATGTTCAGATGGAGAAGGATTTTGTTTTCTTTCTTGGAATGGAGCTCAGGAGAATTACAAGTGCCTTAAAGAAACTCTGCTTTTGGCTAGAGTTGGAGGAGGGAGGGAGGGAGGGAAAGAGAGAGAAAGGAAGAAGGAAGAAGGGGAAGGAGGAGGAAGGAGAAGGAAGAGGAAGGAGAAGAAGCAAAAAAGGGACTGATGGGCTAGGGGACCTAGGAGAGTCCCCCAACCAGTATGGCTCATATCCACCCAGCATCCAAGAGTTTTCTAGGCTTGAGAAATCAGAAGTTCTGGGGCAAACAGTGGCCCGGAGTAAGCCTGAGGCTGGGAAGTCAAGGCCACAGAGAGAAATGTCTTCATTAAGCAGTCAACAGCAGAACCAGTACATATGGCAGACCATAGTGAATCTCTGGGTACCAGTACACGATGCTTGAGGACCAGAGAGGCCAGCACAAAGTTCAGGAAGGAGTCTCCCCAACTTCTCCCCCAGTAGCAGAGTGATAGTCTGATCTCTGAGAACTAGTTCACTTTGGAAAGAAGGACAGGAGAAGAGGGAAAGATTCAGAATTGAATAAACTTAGCCACTGAGGTCATTATGACAATGTATCCCTAAGTGTGTGGCTTACCTATCCATGGGAATGAGGACTTAAGAGCAAGGTGATACTATGATAGAGTATAAAGTTACATTTTTGCTGTAGTGTGTAATTTCAACCCAAGCATACCAGCTAATGCAGGCACAGAAGTACTGTCTATTTCTATCCTGGCAAAGGGACAGAGGATGAAGACTTTTGAGTAGAGTGTCTGAAAATAGCAAATTGGAAGTCCAGGGGGATCTGCAAGTGCTGAGAGGCAGAGATTCTTGGTGCCTCTGTCTTGAGAGGGGTGGAGAGAGATTGAAACAAAGGATGGAGGAAGGCCGAAGATACTTGCACCAGCCTCGTATTTCCTTCACATGGTTCTCAGAGCCTCTTGAATGTGAATATTCTCATTAGTATATCATCATTTGTACTAAAAGTACAAATGAAAAGTACAAACTGGGGCTGGAGAGATAGCTGGGGGGTTAAGAGCACTGGCTGCTCTTACAGAGGACCTAGGTTCAGTTCCCAGAATCCTACAACCATTGGAAACTCTGGTTCCAGGGGATCTGATGCCCTCTTCTGACCTCTGTGGGCACTGCATACATACGACATACATGCAGGCAAAACACTCATGCACTTAAAATTAAAAGTAAAAACTAGCTGGGCATGGTGCATGCCTATAGACCCAGCACTCAGGGGGCAGAGGCAGGTGGATCTCTGTGAGTTCAAGGCCAGCCTGGTCTACATAGTGAGTTCCAGGACAGCTGGGGCTACAGGGAGACCCTGCTTCAAAGACAAAAATAAATAAATAAATAAATAAAGCCGGGCATGGTGGCGCACGCCTTTAATCCCAGCACTCAGGAGGCAGGTGGATCTCTGTGAGTTCAAGGCCAGCCTGGTCTACATAGTGAGTTCCAGGACAGCTGGGGCTACAGGGGAGACCCTGTCTCAAAAAGACCAAAAAAAAAAAATAAAGTAAAAACTAAGGCATTACTTATTATTTATAATATAAACACGTCCACATTTTTCATTTGATTCTCCCAACTGAGGATTTAATCAAGTATTCACCCATTAAACCAATAATTAATTATAAGCACCTTCTATGTCTCAGGCAAAATACTAAAATAAGATATTGCCTCTGTTCTCAAAGGAACTCAGTCTAGAGGGGGAGATAATATCGACATTCTGCATGATTACAATGTTAAAGTATGGGAAAAAATGCACACAGTGAACCAAGAGAGGGACCCCCCTACTCTCTGAGGGTTTGGGGTCAACTTCACAGATGGGTTTATAGTTGAGCTGGGTCTTGAGGGAGGAGCAGGGTTTTGTCAGGGAGCAAAAAAGGCATAGAACACTGGAGATAGCAAGGTAAGCATTTCCAGCCACAGTGGCTTGGACAGGCCTGGTATGGCAGGCAGAGTGAACAATTCCATGGTGGTCATTCACAGGTAAAGGTGGGATCCTGAGATACAGCTGAGGGAGTCTGAGCCCCAGAGACCTAGAATGTTGAAGGTGATCTGGTATTCAACTCAGGGACCAATATATTTCTTCCTTGCCTGCTCTGGGTCTATTTGGTCCTTTGTGGATGCCTCCACCAGAGGGCAGGCAAGGAAGGGAACTGGACTGTCCTAAGTTTCTCAAGGGCTTGACTGTTTTAGTAAAACTGTGGAAACGTGTTGGGATGTCCATACTGGGAACATTATCACGATTTCAGTTTGTAATAGTCATAGTGACTCTCTGACCTTTTACTTTAATTGGAATAGTCATGTTGGGGGAAAAGCAGTCAGCACTTCCTGCCTGTGCGACCTTGGGCAAACACCTCTTGGCCTCAGCATCTTCTGCAAAAGCATTAGCTGTGCAGAATTATTGCTGAATGAGGATGCATAGGTTAAGGCAGTGAGCATGAAGAGTGGGTAATATGCTTGGAAAATGCTTACTGGCTCTGAGTGTTATTACCATGAACAACAATAAGCCTCTTGATTTGTAGTTTTGGTCCATATAACATTTCCACCTGCCTTCTTTAGCTGATGTTCTTGGTGACTCTTAGATAAACGTGTAGGGAGCAGCTCGGACCTACTGACTGGGGAAAGAGATATGGGTCACTTCTGTATGTTATTACTTATTATTACTTCTCCATATTTGCTTTTGGAACCCAGTGAGTTAGAGCATACTGTCAAGTCGAATTATTATCACTGGATTATCTAGTTAGACAGGAGAGTCCTTTCTTTCCACCATGATTTCTGACTTTAATTTTTCTCCTTCTATGTAATGGTCTATGCATTCTTTTTCATAATAAAAATGATAAGAAGCACATAGATTTGGCTCTCTTTTGTGGACTTGTGGAGAGAATCAGACTGGGCAAAGAGATACTTTAAAAACTTAAATTTTTTTTGGTTTATTTATTTTATGAGTATGAGTGTTTTGCCTACATGTATATAAGTTATATAAGTGCACCTGTGTCATGCAATGCCTGTGGAGGTCTGAAGAGGGAGTGGGATCCCCTGGAACTGGAATTACAAATTGTTGTTTGCCACCATGTTGGTGTTGGCAACTGAACCTGGGCCCTCTCAAGAGTAGCCAGTGTTCCTAACCACTGAGCCATCTCTCCAGTCCCTAAAACTTTTAAACATGCTTTTCAACACTTTTGGACAAAATAGTTTTAAAATATATTAAACTGTTTATTAGGCTTTACAGCTGGGTAGGGTTACTGATTGATTTTTCTCCTTTGGAAGCTTGTATAGTATCCTCTGATACCATAAGAGCTAGCCTTCAAGGAGGAGGCTTCTAGGCTGGTAGCAAACTATCGCTGTTGGTGCAGTAGTGGTACTTTTAACTTGTGGGTAATTAATAGCTGTCTAATTGGAATTAAAGGCCGCTCAATGGGAGGGAGCTTACGTGTGGTACTATAAACATAAAATATGCATGGCTGAAAAGGTCACAGATCCTAGAGAAAGCCCTACGTTTGCCACATCTCTAAGTCAAGGTAATTTCTTGTTTTACTCTAAATACACATCCTCATATTTACAGACAAGTGTACCTTTCACCCTACATCAAAGCAGCTTCTTTTTGCAACAAATGGAGACTATTACAGAGTCCCAGAACTGCTCAAAGGCAGAGAATACATGTCTGTGAGACACTTAACCCTAAGTGACACATCTTCAGTGCAACCTCTACACATAAGATGAATGCATCTCTTAACTCTCACTAGAGAAGTTTCCTTATGCAGCAGATGGTGACCAACACAGAAACCCACAATTGGCCAGTATGCAGAGAACAAGAGGTCGTGGAGTACTAACCTCTAAATAGTTCACCTAGGACACCTATTTCAAACCTCTGCCTCCCAGGGCTCAGGGATCAGAAGAGGAGGGGGAAAGACTGAAAGAGCCAGAGGGGTGGATGACCACAAGGAAACAGAGTCTTCTAGACAGCTAGTCAGTTACTCATATGAACTCACAGCAATAGTGACAGCATGCACAAGTCCTACGCAAGCTCAAACCAACACAGACGTGGTGAAGTGGGTAAGAAATCCCAACCAACCTATGGAACTTTTGGCAATGAATGGCTGCTGGGAGGAGGGAAAACAGTGTCTTACAGGGATGGGACTCTTGGTAGGCCCAGTGGATGAACCCACACTGAAGTACATTTAGGAACACAAATCAGACTGTATAGACCACATTATATGTATGAGAGTACATTAAATTGGGTGGGGGCAGTAGGGGCAGGCGCAAATAGGGGAGGGTATCTAAATACCACCAAGCTATAGTATATGAAAAGTACAAAAAATTCAATTAAAAATAATAAAAAATATTTTAAATTGAGGTGAACATAATAAAAATATATCGTATGTATATGACATCTCAATAATATATTTTAGAATATATTAAATTCAACAAATAACTGTGAAATAGAAGTTATAATCTCCACAGAACTTCTGTGTGTGTGTGTGTGTGTGTGTGAGAGTGAGAGAGAGAGAAAGAGAGAGAGAGAGAGAGAGAGAGAGAAAGAGAGAGATGTACATGTCTGTGTGGGTGTGTGTTCATGTGCATGAAGGTACATGTGGAAGCAGAGGTCAATATCTGTGTCTTTCTTCCTAGATCATTCGCCACCTTAATTTTTGAGACAAGGTCTATCCCTGAACCTGGAGATCATCAATTTGTGGAGGCTGGCTGGCCAATGAGCTCCAGGAACCCGCCTGCCTCCACCCTCCCAGAACTGGGAATTACACCAACACGCCCACATCTAGCTTTTTATGTGGGTGCTGGGGGTCCAAACTGAGGTCTTCATGCTGAGCCATCTCCCCACCCCACCCTAGCCCAGCACTTTTTTTTTTTTTATAAAAAGGAAATAGATTCACAGGTTATATAGTACCTGACTTTTCATATGTGTGTTCATACCAAGTTGGAAAAGGATTTAGACTTTGTAAACCAGGTGATAAAAGAGAACCGGTAAGTGAAGAGAATGTGGAGACCCGGGGCCAAGGCAGGAAGAGAAGTACAATGAGGGCTGGGTGGGCTAACTAGGCTCGACGGGGAATAGTGAGGTGCCTGGGCCTGGAACTGTGCTTAACCTAGCTGATTATTATAGAGAGGACTCAAGTCTTTCCATTAGGCGGATGGCCAAATAGGGGGACTTTTGCAGTTTCTACCAACTCCGTTGTTACATTCAAATTGCACCTAGTATATTTTACAGATAGAGCACATCATGAGACAGAGTATGCATCATCACCTGTAGAAAGTAATCTTCTGTGGTGTTATTTAGGCTCCTAACAACTGCTTTTAAAAAAGAAACCAACCCATTCTCTTCAGAAGGATGAATATATATTGAAATAAATATATATGAATATATTTGAAATGCTATGAGGTCTTTGCTTCTACTGCCTTCCAGTCCCCAAGCATGAGATACTTCCACTTGCAGGCTCAGGCCTGACAAGAGTCTCAGGGACCAATTCTATTTTTAGTTGGGGTCCTCTATATGCAAGGAACTTTACCAGAAGTAGATGAGGTTCAATAATAAGACAGCTTTGCTACCAGTGTCACCCCAACCCAGAGCTACCACAATGAGTCTTGCAGAGAATATTTTATATCATTTTCATAATAATCCTATGTCCAAGGCATCATTACTGTCTTGGTTTTACAGATGAAAAATAACTGAATTTCAGGGAAAATGAACAAGTTGCTCAAGGTCATGAAGTTAGTCCGTAAAACTGGACTGTGATTCATTTCCCAAGTATAACCACATCCCTCTAATGAACAGCTTCTCCCTACCTGGAGACCTGAGCTGCCTCCTCCCTAGCTCTTCTCTACTGTCTTCTTGGGGCTGCTGTGCTGCCATGAACCTGAGACCTATATCTAGGGTCATCTTCTGGTTCCCATAATAGGCCTCTGTGCCTCAGGCTTCTAGACTTCCCTGGTGCTCTGCCCAAGTATCTTCTGGCAGTCAACAGGTCTCTTCCAAATGCCTACCATGTACAGAGGGTCTAAGACAGTCACTGCTCTCCACAAACGTTCCTGTGGCAGTCTGCCTGATTCCACATGCTCAGAATCCAATGACAATCTAGAAGCTCTTCTCTCTCCTATTTCCCAGAGTTTCCAAGCTTGTGACCTTGGAGAGCATTTACTTTCTGGGTCCTAGCAACTGTATGTGCAAGTCCAATCTAAGGCTTTTGTTAGGGAGCATACTCATTAGATGGTTCTTCTGTCAGACTTCAAGGAAATACTGATCAGCACATAAAGAGGACTAGGTAGGAATGAGTGAAGACAGGACAACCTAGAGTCAGACCTGGCCACTCTAGAAAATATTCTTTTAGTAATGTGTGCAAGTTGAGTTAGGAGAAAGCATGTGTCAAGGCATTTGATAGAAAAAAAGACCAAGTAGACATCTTTGCTGCTAATTAAAGGGGTTGGGTCCTATTGGTTCTGCTTGGTGAGGACACATGAAGAGAAATAAAATTGAGATTATAGACTGACCAGAGTTCAGAGATATGTGTGACACTTAGACCTATTTACAAAGGATAACGTGGAAGGAAAATCTCGTTTCTAATCATTCCAGTGTCTGACTGTGGCTTGCTTTGTGATTATGCACAAAGTATTAAAATGGTTTTCTCTTAGTTCCCAGTGATAAAAGTTCAAAGAAAAGTCATTCCTACTGGAGTCCAGATTCCCTGAAACTCAAATCAGATGTCAGGTGAGTAGTTTCAATGCAACTTCATTATAGAATCCTACAGCAGTGTAGAAGATGACAGGACTTTGCAGAATGGCAACAAAAACCACTTATAAATCAGGGAGCTAGGGAAGTGGCTCAGCTGGTGTAGTGTTTGCTGGGCAAGAATGACAACCTGAGTTTGGTCTTCAGCATCCACATAAAAAGCCAGGTGTGGTGGCACATGCTTGCAAGCCCAGCACTGGGGAGGCAGAGAGAGATAGGAGGATCCTTGGGACTTGCTGACTAGCAAGCCTAATTGATAGGTCCCAGGTCCCAGTGAGAGACCCTGTCTAATGATGGTACATAGCACCTATGGCACAACACCTGAGGTTGACCTCTGTTCTCCACATGCATACACACACATGTACACGTACACCTGCATACATGTGAACATATATGCATACACACACCTAAACACACATAAAATTATAAATCAAGTTTATCTAAAAACATTAGGAACTGAAATCAGGCACAGATCACTGTCCTTGTTTTATAAATTCAAGAATTTTTCTGATATGACTGAATGAACCAGCTGAGATTTCAGAAGAAACCCTGCTTTCTACAAGCCCTTCTTATAACTTTCTACTGCACGCAAGACATCTTCATGGGGGCTTCTAATTATGCTTTTCTTAACCCTCTATATGACCTATAACCAAGTCAGCCACACTGGCATGACTTTTCATATGTGTGGTATTTGCTTTCATAAAACAGAATGAAGTCAGCAGAGGATCTATTTTCAGAGAAGGCAGAACATGGAATAATCTGACCTAGATAGATAACAGTCTCTAATTATAGAATTATAGGCTCTTGGCAGGTAGTAAAGCCAATTATGATTTGAGAGCACAACAGGGTGAATGTACTCAATAAAAAGGAAAAGTTTCATCACTCCTCCCAGAGCAAGTCTTCTTTTATGAAACACCCCTTTCCCGCATAACAATCTTTGCAGAGTTGGACTCTAATTATTAGAGTTCCAAACAACTTTGTTAGAAACAATCTTTGGAAGGGCGTGCCACTTGCTCCTTAACCAGATGGTGGGTCCTTGCCCTCACAGGCCAGGCCAGCCACTCTAAGCAGGTGAGCCTCACTCTTGAGGAATGAAAACACCTGCATTGTGTTGTGGTTACTGCTGCCACGCTGGTTTACTCTTTAACTTCCTGGCTTCAGTGTCAACAAGTGACTCAGTTCAGATTCAAGTGTGCAGGTACTCGGGTAATATTGGAAATAGAAACTCTTATATCAACTTGGGTATTTTTAAAATAAATAGGGCTATAGGCATAAAGAGAATAGAATCTATTTTATGAATATAATTGTTAAAAGTTCCAGAAATTATTTTGCAAAGGTCTACTGACAGAGACTTGGCACTCTTGATAATCTCTGGTGTCCAAATTCATAGGGGTAAGGAAGTAAGGACTTCCAAATCAAATATATGCTCGCTAAAGCCCACCAATTCCTTTCATTAACAATACTAGAATGAGGCCTCATGTGTGTACAGGTGCACATGATTATGTAGAGGCCAGAGGTCAGTCTCATATGGCGTTCTTTAGGTGCTGCTCACTTTGATTTTTAAAACAGGATCTCTCACTGGCCTGGCCTACTGATTAGGCTAAGCTGGCTGGTCTCACTGAGCTCCAGGGATCTGCTTATCTTGGGGTCACTAGGGTCAAGATTATAAATGCATGCCACCATTTTGGCTTTTTTTCTCTTGGGTTCTGGGGACTGAACAATGGTCCACACCCTTTCTTTACTGACTGAGCCATCTCTCCAGTCCTAATGTACTACTTTTCCTAAAGTGTTTCCTTTCCTAAGAGTATTTCTAGGGCCATCTAAAGCTAAGAAAATCTTTAAAAGCTTAAAAATGAAACTTTACATTCACAGCAGTACCTGGTACATGGTAAGTACTCAGGAAATACTGACTGAATATTGAATACAACAATTACCAGGGCTGGGTGTAGTGGCACACACCTTTAATCCTAGCACTCAAGAGGCAGAGGTTGGCGGATCTCTAGGAGCTAGAGGCCAGCCTGGTCTACATAGCAAGTTCCAGGCTAGCTGGGGAGACTCTGTCTCAACAAACAAACAAATAAGCAAACAAAAATTATCAAAACTTTGGGAGCTGGAAGAGATAGAACAATCCTGTCTAGCCTCCCTATTTACAGGTGAAGGCCAGAGAGGTTGATTTGCTTGTCAAAACCATATAGCTGGGCTGTCAAGGTGGCTCAGTGGATAAAAGTTCTTGCCACACAGCCTAAATTCAGTACTTGGAACCCATGGTGGAACGAGAGAACCGACTCCTGAAAGTTTTCCTCTGACCTCCACACTCACACAGTGGCACACGTGTGCACACACACTCACACACATACACTCACATGCTAAATTAAAATGTAAGAACCCACATAACTAATCAGGCATGGTAGTATACACCTGTAATTCCAGCACTTAAAAGACTGAGGCAGGAGGATCATGTGATTGAGGCCAGTCTGGGGAACACAGTGAAACCCTGTCTCAAATACAAATGTAAGCAAAACAAAACGCCAGCAATGAAACCCCAGCTATCAGCAGATCTGGTCTAGATCTCTAGATTCCTGACATCAAACCTAATGTGCCCAAATGCTCTTTCTTTCCTTGCTCCTTATGCACGTAAGCTGGTGGAAGACCCAAGAAGTCTGTGGTCAAGAACACAGACCAACCCGAAGCCCCCCATAGCTATGTACTACATAAACACCCAGGCATTCCCATGCCAGATCAATTACAGTGGAAACCTGTCTGGGGATTATTACTGCTGAGAAGTCAGTTTGACTTTAAAAAGTTACAGCACTGTTTCCTTAACCTCAGATGTAATGAATTAATCAGAGGACAAATGGTTCCTATAGAACAGCAAAGCTGCCCTACACGGCGGGGGGGGGGGGGGGTGTTCTTTAACATGTGTAAAATGCTTCCAGTGTTATTTCTTGCATTTCTGTGCTGTAAGTATCACTTAGTTGATCTGCTAGTTGTTAGCAGATGCCAGATGTTAGATGTCAGTAAAAATCTCAGCAGCAATATGATTAAGAGCAAGGAAGGCACAGAACTTACTCATGATTTCGTGGTTTTCTGGAAGAAGTGGTGGGCAGGAGATAAGGCAGAGAGATATCAGCAGAGAGACCAGGTAGGGCCTTGCCTCTATTTACCTACGTTCCAGGCCAGTCAGCACTCATTACTTTGGTGAAGCCAAAATTTATTTGAACAGGAGGTGGCAGAGTATGCACTTGACCTCAGACACTAAACACTCAAGTTTTAAAAATACTGAATTGGGATGTCAGCTTGATTTTAGAGGCATTCGGTGAGCTCAATGCATAGATGAGAAGAAATCTTAAAGATTAACTTTTCATCACAGAAGCAAAAGGATTTAAAGAATGCCTATGGCTGGCTGGCTATGCCAGGCATGCGTCACTTGCAGACACCTGCCACTCCCTGCCTCACGCTCCATGGACTCCATCAATAGACATTACCTGCCTTGGCTGGTTGACTTTCGCTCCGGAAGACAACAGTAATCGAATAACATCCAAATAACCACCTTGGGCAGCTAGAAAGAGGGCAGTGGCTCCATCCTAAGAGACAACAAAGGTGTTGAGAAGTCATGTTCCATATTTATGTTAAAAAATAGATTCATACATTTGATAAAGTTTCCCATTTGCATCCCCTTTTATGCTTCTATCCTTTTGCTAATTAGGAGCTATTAGATAAACATACTGTAAGCATTTATTGCTTTTGTGTGTGTGTGTGTGTGTGTGTGTGTGTGTGTGTGTGTGAGCACAGGCCAGAGGATGGCCTCAGGTGCCATTCCTCAGGAAGACACTGTTCACTTTGTTGAGACAAAGTCTCTCACTAGTTTGGCAGTCATAGGCCTGGCCAGTGAGTCCCAGGAATCTGCCTATCTCATCTCCCAAGCATGGAAATATATGTCTAGGCTACCACACCTAGCTTATGAAGACCCAGGTCTTCATGCTTATAAGGCAAGAATTTTACCACCCAAACCATCTCCCCAGACCCCGTTTTGTGTTTTTATGAATCGGGATTAAGTCTCCTTTCTGGGTCTTTCCTACCTGCTTCTCTTTCTTGCTCCTTCATCTATGTCCCTTCAACATGCAGTTTCCCCAAGTACTGAAAAGCATGATGGCTCAGTGGCAGAGGCATGCCCAGCATGCACAAAGCCCTGGGGTTGATAGATCCCCAGCACTGGAAAGAAATGATGATTTTAGAAAAGCCACCTCAGAAAGAATCTCCACCAAGTTGCTCCCTGACAGTCCAGCAGACACCAACATCAACAAACACAAAAGGCAATCTTTCATAAAGCCCGATGCAAGGACTCCAATTTCCTTGAGGTAGGTAAGTAGGTAGGGGTGTGTGTGTGTGTGTGTGTGTGTGTGTGTGTGTGTGTGTGTGTGTGTTAGTGTGTGTGTTTCCTGAGCATTTTTTTTTTTCCAGAAACACGGTCTATAAATGTCTAAGGTGCATATATACCCACACAGTCACTTGGTGTGGCGGGCCAAACTTCACTCTTTCTACACTGTACTGGAAAACCTGAGCACATCCTTGTGGAACTAATACCCAGTGAGCCCAGCTAATTACCACACCTTGCTCTGGGAGCACTAACCACAAACTGAAACCCAAAACACCTTTCCCCACAAGCCCAACCAGGGGTGTTATCTGGAGGGTGCTGGATTTCCAGTGGGTGTTGGCTGAGCTGCCAGACTGCCGTCAAAGAAATCATACAAAGTGAATCACCCAGTACACATTTTAAAGCAGATGTTTGATTATGGGGATAAAAATTTTAACTGCTTCTTAACATGTTGCCACAGATAGTATCCATGCCCTTAACAGCTGCTAATTCAGTGGAATTTTCTGAAACACTAGTCTTGCACTGAATTTTTCACTGTGTATTTTAAGTTTCAATTCCCAAAAGTTTTCAGGGGTCCTTAACTCTTGTCCCCACTCTGTATTTCAATTGTTTTTAATATTTGGGCTGAGGAGTGGGGCAGCTATCTACACATGTGTATGCTTGGGGGGGGGTCTTCCTTCTGGTCCAACACTGCCAACATCGTGTTGACATATTTATTGGAGGTTGACCTTTGGGCCTCATGCTGGAAAACTGGTCCTGACTATAGATGTTACTGATCCGAACAGGGGTGATAGATCTTGTCCTCAGGTGATGAGACAGGCCATGCCTTTCAAATGCATGCCCTCACTGACCTCAAGTTTTCAAACAGTGCCTGCCAGAAGTATGTAGGAAAAGCCTGGGAGAAGGCTGGTATCAATATAAAATGGGCATCCACAAGATGGGCCCAGAAGATTGATGCCTGAAAAAGGAAAGCCAAGGTTTTAACAGTTTCAAAGTTATGAAGGTGAAGAGGACTAGAATAATGAGGAATGAAGTTAAGAAATGTCAAAGAACAGCTGTCATGAAAGCGACCCCCCACTCCCCCCAAAGCACACACTGCTAACACTCCCATTTCCATTCCTGCAGCAGCTGCTAGAGCCAAAATTCCAGCCCAAAAGGCAACAAAGGCCCTTGGCCAGAAGACCCCAGTCCTAAAGCATCTACTCCGAGGCAGCTCACAGGAAGCATAAGAGGCTCGAAGAAGGAATAAAGATTCTTTTTTGACATGTTTTTTAAAAAGAGAAATATTTGGACCATTTTACTTGAAGTAAAATGGAAGTGATAGTGCATGGAATTTCTTGAGTCACCTTATAACAGAGGAATTTACTATGACCCCCACCCAACTCTACATCTCTAAGAGCCTTCTGGAAGGATTTTATCTAACGAATATGATTCTATAGCCATAGTCAATTTGGAGTAACTATTAATGCTTATGATACGAAAAACACAACTTTCTATTTCCAAAGTCTTTGGCTTTTCCTAGTCAACTTATAGATATAAATAGCCATGTACACTCTTAGTACATCCTTTCAAATATTGCTATATATGTGTACCACATGCATGCAGTGCCTGAGGAGGACAGAAGAGGGCGTCAGATTCCCTGGAACTGGAGTTACAGCTGGTTGTTAGCTTCCTTGTGTGTGTATATATATATGTGTGTGTGTGTGTGTGTGTATTATACATATGTGTTAGTGTGTGCATGTGTGCTGATGTGTGGTTGAATGTGTATGTTCACATTGCTTTTGTCTTGAGATAGAGTCTCACTATGCAGCCTTGGTTGGCCTGGAACTTACCAGGCTGGCTTTGAACTCATAGAGATCTGCCTGCCTCTGCATCCTGAGACTACACCTAGCCACTTTGCTTTCTGAGATGGGGGTCTCACACTGATCCTAGAGTGTACCAGTTTGACTAGATGAACATGCCATCCTCCTGTCTCTGCCCCCATAGTGCTGGGATTACAGGTACAGAGCACAGAGCCTAGCTTTGTAGGTGGGTACTGTGGATCAAACACAGGCCCTTGTGCTTGCACATCAAATACTTCACCAACTGAGCCCTGTCTCCAGCCCCACCTATGTTTCTGAGACTTGGACACGTATTAGAACCTCCTCAGGTTGTAGTTGTGACTTTAGAAACTGGTTTGGTTGGCCTGGGGTGGTAGTGGCCTGGGGACTGGTATTTTGAAAGCTTTGAGGTGTGCCTAATGGGCAACCAGGGTTGAAGAGCACATATTAAGTAATCAGTCATCCTTCTGGTAATGCTGTACGCTCAAAAAGTGGTACAGATTTTGAAGTACCAGTGGGCAAGGCTAGCTGCTATGAACTTCAAAGAGGCTTAGGACTTGTCAGAGTTATCTAGGTCATCTCTGGAAAGGATATTCAAATGGAAACATGCTCACCTACATAGCCCATTACACGGCTATGAAAACACAGTGCCCTTAGCATAAGGGCTAACTGTCCACTTACAAGTTAGTCTAAGACACAATTCCTGGATTACTGGAACTAGGATTCCCCTCCCCTCCGCGAGACTCTGTCGTCACTTCGTCTCCCCTATTTTATTTTTCCGACAAAACCAGAATACATTTGCCATAAATCCTGTGGAATAACAGTGATAAAAGAGCCTTTGGGGGCTGTGCTAATTGCCAATTAGCTGAGAACAGACCTGCACTAGCAGCCGATCCCTTTCTAAGTTCTACCTTGTGCATCCTTCCCCAGGTCTTTACCCATCCAATCTCACTTCGCTTTTGAATACCTCAATTTCTCCTCTCTGTACCTTTCTTCACAAATAAGTCTACAGCAGGAGAGCATATTTAGGTTTTCACCAGGTCCGTACATACAATGGACTATATGGTTGGTCATGTTACACACAAATATGTATCATAAGAGTTTTTGACTGCATGGATATCGGAAATGTCTCAAATGTAACAGGTTTAAAAGGGAGAACAAAGGTGGGTTAACACATGGTTTCTAGTACACGGGGATCTCATCTTGTCAGCTCTGTCTTTGCCCCTTGACATCTCAGATGAAAGTCTCACTGTTCATTAAAAAAATACTTGAAAGTTAGCATTCTGACTTTTGAATATAGATTGCAAAGTTAGGTGGGATAACGGAATGGGCAAGTGCCGCTGGCTGTCTCCTTGAAACTCACATAAAGTTGGTCATGGATGTTAGCTCCATGTTTCAGTAGGGTCTCCACCACTTGCATGTGCCCGTACTGACTAGCAGCCAATAAGGCAGTGCCCCCGTCCTATGGAATGAAAGGATAAATGCATTAGAGGTGATGCAGCTTGTGTGTTACCAAGCCTGAACTCTCCACACAGAATTTGGAAGAGAATCTTCCCATAGATAGTAAAGTCACTTTCCTCTGTTATCTCTTTTACCTTTTACTATTTGTTTTTCTTTAAAGATTTATTTTATTTTTTATTTGTGTGTACATGTTCGTGTCTGTGTGAGTGTATGTATGCCATGTATGTGTGGGTGCACTCAGAGGTCAGAAGAGTGTATCAGATCTGTGGAGCTGGAGTTATAGGCAGTTGTTGGCTGTGGCTGCTGAAAGCCAAACTCGGGTCCCCTGGAAGAGCAGCAAGCACTCAACCAGTGAGCCATCGCTCCAGCCCCTTACTGTTTCTTTATAATCATGAAAGAGGACATTTTAAGGACATGAGCATGTTGTACCCTTGGATGACTTGCTAGGGACATAATACAGTCATCTCAGTAAGTTATTATGATGAACTTAAAAGATTCCCTGCACAAAAGGAAGAACCACCCATTTGCCTTACAATACGGGAAGTGAAGTGCAGAAATCGCTGGCCAGTACTGTCAGTTCCATCTTGTAATCACCAAAAAGTCTTCCATGGCTTCCAACCAGAGGCCCTTTTGACAGCCACTGATTTTCCCCTGTGGTGCTACCAGTTATAAACCACCGAGTTTAAGGTGCTTAACCCACTTGGCCATTGCTTTCACGGGGCAAGAACTGCCTCCGGTAAAGGAGCAGATGATGACAGCATCACATGCTTCTTCTTGTCCTACTTAGCATTTTCCAAACATGTGCCAATTTGTCTGGGTGTCTTTTAAAGTATAGGCCCCGAAATGAAGCAGAACACGGTAAAGTAACTGCGCTCTAATGTGGAACGGGGCATTCCTTTGTTCCGTCAACTCTACTTTTATCTTTGCAGCTGAAATTAGAACGAGCTCTTATGCCACCACATCACACTACTGACTCACTGAGTCTGCACTCAATGAAAACCATTAATAATTTTTCTCAGGTGTTACTTGTGAGACATTATCTTTTCCCATCTAGGATTGTTACTTGATTCTGAACTGCTATGCAGACTTTTAAGCTAATTATGAATAACTCAAGATCATGCAACTCAACTCAAAAATAGGAATAATAAACACGATAGTACAGTTCTAAGTTTGGGCATAGGGTTTCTATTCAAAGAAAATTTTACTTTCAGAAGGTCTGATTCAGAGAAAAAAGGCCTTTTAACTAGTCGTGTGGGGTGGCTGTCAAAGGCAGGTGGCCTCACCTGTAGAACCTCTGCTAAATTAGCTCTTATGTTTACAGTCAAAGTGACATCCTGGTGCATAAGAGTAGCCAGAGGCGGCTTCCCAGAGGGACTCTCTGATGAGGAAGGATACTGAGCTAGGCCTTGAAGGAGGCGGAACAGAGAGGGGCAGAAAGCTGAGTGCTGGCAGTGTGAGGGAGATCAGGATCTTCCTTATCAATGAGCATTCCTTTTTCCAAGCTCTGTCCTGTCAATTTTCCTATCTCACTGCCTAAGAGAACAGTAAAATACAGTAATTATAGTAGAAGAACTAATCTTATTAATTGAAAAATATTTTTAGAGGACAAGTTTTATTGAGTTAATAGCAAAGAGGGTGGCTGTTGAAACAAAGTTCTGATGACAGGTTCATATTAAAACTCACAACTTCTTAACATTCACTTCTTCTCATGGAACACTCTTCCAACACCTGCAGCTGATCTCATGGAATCATGGAATTGTTTATCCTGGGCCTTGTGTTCTATGGATTTCTGAGATGGCACAAATTGGCTTCTGCATAAATGCTTAAAGCCAGTATTAACTTGTTAATGAAGAAGATGACTGGTCACACATAATCATTTGACTTAGTTCTAAGGGTTGAGACTTAGGTTCAGTGAACTTCCTACTTTTAGTTTTAACACTTTGTGTGTATGTGTGGTGTATGCGTATAGGCAGGTGTGTGTTGAGGGTACGTACACTCATGTATGTGGGTGTGTGTGGAGGCCAGAGATTGACATCAATCGCTGCTCCACCTTATTTTTTGAGACAGGGTCTCTCACTGAATCTGGAGCCCACCATTTTGTTTACACTGCTGGCCAGCCAGTCAGCCCCCAGGAACCACCTGTCTCCACCTCTGAGGTTAAAGATGTATGGTATGGTACCTGACTTTTAAATGGGTGCTGAGGATATGAACTAAGAACTCATGCTTACACAGTAAGCACTATACCCACTGAACCATTTCCCCAGCCCCAACTATATCAGTTTTATAATGAAAAAATAAAACAATAATTAATATAAATATGTATGTGTATTTTGTATTATAGTATATCATGTTCAGGATGTTTCAAGGCATGCACACAATCTACTAAACAGGTTTTAGAAAAGGCAAACCCTAGATGCCAATCAGATCTACTTACTTAGCATTTTATCAGGGAAAAAATCCACTGGAAACTCCCTTGGTATCTAAATATCACATAAGATGGATTAAGAAAATCTAGTTTCCAACTCGGACAAATTTTCAGGAAGTTTTATTATTATGAGTAGACCAGAAGTGAGCTGACAATTATAAGAATCTTTTGCAGCTCAAATTTTCCTACTACAAAACATTCTGAAAAATCACTGTGCACACAAAATTCACCTTTTTTTTTGCAGTGTTTTCTTATCTGTATGTAAAAATGAAAATCAAAACCTTCTTAAGGGCTGAAGAGATGGCTCAGTGGTTAAGAGCATTAGCTGCTCTTTCAGAGGACCCAGGCTTGATTCCCAGCATCTACATGGTGGTTAAGACCATCTGTAACTTCAGTTTCAGGGGATCTGATGCCCTCTTCTGGCCTCTGCAAGCATTGCACACATGGTACACTTACATACATGCAGGCAAAAACACTCATACACATAAAATTTTTAAAAAAGATTAATTAATAAAAAATTTAAGGAAGAACCACAACTCCTTGCCCAACTACGTGAACTATAATTCTATATTATATATTGTACATAATATATATAGCGAAAACCCATGAAAGCAAGCTGCCTGTCTAGTAGTTGTCTTCAGAAACTTCCAGATTCATCAGGGCCAAGTTAATACTTCCAATAATTGCTATTATAGTATCAGGACTAATCTTGAAACAGAATAAAACACAGAGAAACAGGAAATGTTTATAAAGTTTAGTGTCCCGAGTAGAAAGTAAACACTGTAAGAAAGAATTTAAGTAGTTCCCCATGAAATTCTCCAGTTTTAGTCCAGAGCCAAAATGAATTGCTTAGAATGGAATCCGAAGAATGGCCCATGAACCTCCACAAGTAACCAAGCGAAATCTACTTCCTTGGGCTTCAGAATCTTCTAAAGAGGGAAACACAGATTTGTGCTGCAGATAAGGAAAAAATGAATAGCCAAGCCTGCTCAAATTCTTCAGCAGGGTATGAAATCAAGAACTCAGTTCTCTTACTTTGGTCCTACATTCAGTGGATGCTCCGAATCCAAAGAGAAATCTCACTACATCATTATGGCCTTGCTGGGCAGCAAAGAACAGGGCAGTTGTACCTGACTGGGAGAGGGGGGAAGGGAGAGGGAGAGAGAGGGAGAGAGAAAATGGTTTGAAGAGACATTTAGTGAAATTATATTTTCAAATAACACAAAACAGTATTCCTGCACATATACTTGTTAGCTTAAGAAGGGGCTACCTTTGGTCTGTTGCTATTTCTTGGTGAGAGGAATTATAACATGAAAAGCAGATTTTATTCGTGGTATACTAGGATGATAGTAGCTCCCAAAAGGATCAGATCTCATCCTAACTCAGGAGTGTGTCACTATCACTCTATATGGCAAAGGAGGAAATTAAGGATTTTGAGAGGAGGAGCCCATCCTGGATTTCCTGGCTCTCAATCCAATTACAAGTGTCCTTTTAAGTGTGAGAAAGAAAGCTCGCTGTTGTGGCATACGGCTGTAATCCCAGCAGTCAGGAGGCTATGGCAGGAGGATTGAAAGTTTGAGGCCAGCTTGGGCTACACAGTGAACACATCATCTCAAAAATCCGAACCAGGGGCTGGAGAGATGGCTCAGTGGTTAAGAGCACTGGCTGCTCTTGCAGAGGACCCAGGTTCAATTTCTAGCACCCACATAGTAGCTAACAACTGTCTGTAACTCCAGTTTCAGGGGAACCTGATGCTTCTTCTGACCTGTGAGCATTGCACGACATGAGTGCACTTACATGCATGCAGGCAATACAACCATACACATAAAATAAAAATAATAAATAAAATCTTTAAAAATCCAAACCTAGCCAAATCAAAGCAAATTTAAAATAAACAGAAAGTGAGAAAGAAATATTACAACAGCTGAAACATGGAAGGAATGGAAATGCCCATCTGTGGATGAATGGTTAAGCGAAAGGTACTACAGCCTTACAATGGAAGAATATTATTTACCTTAAAAAGGAAGGAAATTATGGCGGATACTGTGACATGAACAAACCCTGAAGATTTGTTACATGAAACAAACCTGTCCCAAAGGGACAGATACTATTTGATTCTACTAAGGTATCTGAAGAACTCAAGTTCATAGAACCAGAAAGTAGGATGATGGTGGCTGACAGCCTGAGGAGGGAGGGATGGGAACTTCCAGCTTTACAAGTTAGAAAGAGTTACAGAGATGGAAGGTGGTGGGTGGTTGCACAGCACCATGAATGTATTCATGCCACTGTAATTACACATTTTAAAAATGGTTAAGATGGTAATTTTTCCATATATTTTATCACAGCAAAAAATAAAAAAATAAAAAGAGTGGTGCAGAGGGATATTTGACAGAGCAGAGGCAATGTGACCATAGACACAGTGACTGGAGTGTTGTGGTAATAAACCACAGACCACTGCAGCACCAGGTACTGGAGGTAGCAGAGTGGAGATCACCCTGTAGCCTGGGAAAGGCATGTCCAACCTTTTGATATTGTCTCACACAACATGTCATCTGTAAATTTCACGCTCAAGAACTGTGCAAATGGCTTACCAACAAAAACTCATACTATATACTAGTTTAAGTAAGTTTATGATTTTGTGTTGGGCCATACTCGTAGTTATCCTGGGGTGCATGTGACCTGGGGGCCAAGGATGCACATGCTTGCAGGGCAATGAAGTCTTGCCTACACTTTGATGCCTACACTTTGGACTTCGGGTCTCCAAATCTCTAAGATAATTAATTCTGATTTTTTTCTGTCTTTTTTTGAGACAGGGTCTCCTTGTAGCCCCAGCTGTCCTGGAACTCACTATGTAGACCAGGCTGGCCTTGAACTCACAAAGATCCGCCTGTCTCTGCCTCCCAAGTGCTGGGATTAAAGGCGTGTGCCACCATGCCCGGCTAATTCTGATTATTTTAAGCCACCATGTTTATGGCAATTTCTTAGAACAGTCACAGAAACACATATATTTGGTGTAGTGAAACAAAAACAAAATCCAAAAGAATCCACAAAATAATAATTCAAATAATTTACTCAGAAAATTTCCAACTAGAACTCTGAGCAGAATGAGTTCAAAATATTTCTCAAAACTGGATATATTATTTAAAAATAAGTCTGAATTCACATTTGAAAAAATTTAATGTTTTATTTATTTGTTTTTATGTTATGTGTATGAGTGTTTTGCCTGCATGTATGTAAGTGCACCCATGCATGCAATGCCTGAAGAAGCCAAAAGAGGGTGTCAGATCCCTTGGAACTGGAGTTACAGGTGGTTGTTAGCTGCCATGTGACTGCTGGGAACCAAACCCAGGTCCTCTACAAGAGCAGCCAGTGCTCTTAACCACTGAGCCCTTTGATTCACATTTTCAATCATCCAATCATAATATTTTTAGCTTTCTGTATAAGCCTACTCAAAGACTGGCACCCACCATCATGTCACATGAACAAAACCACCACACCACTCTAGTGGCAATATACATTTTTCCTGTGCTATTGCTCTCATGAGGACTAGCTGGGAAGAAGAAGGTGGTCAGCAAGAGTAGGAGGGGGATAAGAGAGGGTAATGCTGAGTGAATATGATCATGATACATTACATACATGCATGAAATTGTCAAATAAAGATACTCATCATTGGTTTCAGATGAAACCAATACAATACTTCCCCAGTGGCAGGGAAAAGAATCCTCTTTCCAGAGCTCAACTGGGACTGTGCAGGTGACAGATTCTGACCCAGGCATGGGAGGCCGAGGAGAGCTTGTCCCATGCTGTGGACTATACTGATCAGTCTGAGACTTGTTCTTAAGGGAAGAGGAGCATGTGGGATGGGAGAGCAATGAGGCCCACCACTGCGACATAACATCTTACACCTTCCCAGATAGATGCCTCTACCTCCAGCTGTGTGCCCCAAGAGGAAAGGTGACCTGATCATGCCCATCGGAGTTTGCCATGGGTAGTTTTCTTCATGCTTCCTGCAGATTGGAGCAGGAAGCACTCTCCCACTGTTCTGTGACAGTGAAGGGTACCAGGCTCCAGAGGATTTGTAAATAGGTTTTGAATCAGAAAATTTGCACCTTCTTGAATAACTTTTAGAAGGTACCCAGGGTTCTTTCTGGAAGTTGTTTCTTTATTAAGAGAAAGGATTTGTTTTCCAGTAAATTTCATGATACATTAACTAAAAATTATGACTATATAGCAGTTTGAGCCAATTTTGGAACATATAAGTGATCAGCCATGTATATGGATATTGCCATCCCTAGCTAATAGGACTTAGAATTGAGTCTGGAAGGTAAACTAAGTCTTAAATGTATGTTCTGTATATGGACTGAGGCCCAGGGCTTCAGGCAAACTCCCCTAGTACTACCTATACCTGACAGCTTTAGTCAGCCGCTCTCTCTGGGTCTCTATGGTACCTGTCAGGATCACTGGTCTTCAGTTGGTCTCTCTAGCTAGGTTTTGTATTTAAGCTAAGAAAACAACGGCAGGTATGTTTTTGGAAAAATTCTGATGCTGAAAATGGATTAACAGTGTAACAAGGTGTCAGTCTGCTGTGAAAGTGCTGCAAGGCACTCTGGTCTGCTTCCACAACTAGTCAGTCAGTGGGGCCTCCCTTTGGGCCAGCATTTCTATTGCCTCAGGCTGGCCTGGGCTCAGGAAATTTGAGGGGCTTCCAGAAACTTTAATAGCATCATCATGTGAGACACAGTTTACCTCTAAGCCGAGTGTCCTTCAGTGAAGCCCTCAAGGGCTACTGTTCTCAGGGAACAGGAGTTTTCTTGAGCCACTGGTACCAAATGAACAGATGAATATAAAACCACAAGACCATACACTGACCAGGAAGCAAATGTCTCTCTCCTCAGCTGTTCTGAAGATGTTTTTGTACATGATGGACCTGCCCTTTGGGACACAATTTTTGGGTAAGCAGATCTGGACTGCATTGCTGTTATTAGAGAAAAATCTGTTTTTTGTTCTAAAACTAAAATAAAGACTGAGAGAGGGAGAGAGAGAGAGAGAGAGAGAGAGAGAGAGAGAGAGAGAGAGAGAGGAGGGCAATTTTAAACTACATTTCTAAGTGGGTTCAAACATTTTCATCCCAGAGGAAAATTTCATTTCAGCTGCCGAAGTGAAAAAGGCCTGAAACAATGGTCTAGTGTTAGGGAATTGCTTAAAAGAAGTTGTGAGAAGATGGACTGAATCTGCTACCTTCTCCTTATACTGCTTCTCACTAGACCAGCCTTGCTCCACCAAGGCTGTGGGCCAAGGGTTGTTCTTTCATGGTCTACGGCCAAGGCCTCCGACATATAGAGGGAGACAAAAGGGACTACTACATGTATCTTGGAACTTGTATCTGTGTGTGGTGTATGTGCATGTATGTGTACATGGGAGTGCACATGGAGGCCAGAGGTTGATGCTGGATTCTTTCTGCTATTGCTCTCCACTTCCTTTTGTAATGGGTTCTCCCACTGAACCTAGAGGTCACTGACTGGCTAGACTGACTGGCCAGTTAGCTCTGGAGAGCTACTTGTGTTCATTCCCTACCCTTTCCAGTGCTGGGGATCTGAACTCAGGTCCTCGTGATTCTTACACAGTAGGCACTTTACCAAGTGAGCCAGTACCCCCACCCCTGCCCCAGCCTTGTATCTTGGAACTCTTGACATCACCCTTAACAGGGATGGTGGGCCATCATGGAAGGATGGGGTATACTGGCTTTGTGAAAGTTTGGGTTGATGAATCATCTTTCTAAAATATATGAAAGGCAGATAGATCTTGGGATCCGGCTATATAAAACAAAATCAGGGGTCCAGTCTAGTTTGGAGCTGGTCCAGGACACCATCTCATTCCCGGGTCTGTGTGAAGTGAGAGGCCAGAATCACTCTCAGAATGACCAGGACATATATCTCCATAAAGCCTGATTTAACCAGGTCCTACATCAAGTTGGAAATATATGGAGCCTCCCCAGACCTGACCTCTGAAATGTGTTAAAGTGCCCCAGCCTCCCTGTTGCTACTTTAGATTGGGCCAAGAATGGATCCTCTGGTGAGACCAACCTCTCGAGGTTGGCCTGAATGGAGGGTGAGCACCTGCTCACATTTCACTCCAAAGCTCACCTCCATAACTCTTTGCGAGAAACTTACTTGGCCAGAAACTTACATGGCCAGACAGAAAAGTTCTTTGTAAACATGGTTTGGTGAGGACTGAGATGTCCTAGCAACTTAGCTTCATTGTGAATAAGCTGGTGAATGAAAATACAATGACATATGGGAAAGTCCTATAAATTCCATGGCATCTCATCCCAAGGAAAAAAGAAAGTATTTATGCCTGAAAATAAAAATACATTAGTGTTTAAGGAAAGTAGTAAGGGGCTTGGTTACTGGTATGGACCAGATATGGCTTGAAAATGTCCTCCAAAGGTTCACATGATAGAATCTGGATGCACAGTGTGATGGTACTGAGGTACTGGAACCTTCAAGAGGTAGGGCCTAGTAGGAGGTAATTAGGTCACTGGTTGGTACAGCTTTAGAAAGGATTAATGGTGGCCTCATGGAGTCATTAGTGCATTAGTGGCTAGTTAGAAAGGGAGGGTGTCTTGTGTGCTTGGTCACATTTATCTTTCCTTTTCTGTATCTCCATCATGTTATAAGGCAGCCAAAGCCACTTGTATCAGAGGCCAAACAGATGGAACTCCTCGGTCTTGGACTTTTTGCCCCCAAACTGTGATTAAAAATACCTAGAATCAGTTATTCTGTTACAGTAACACAAATGGACTGATGCATATCAGATACAGATATGTTTGATGATGGTTCATTAACTTAGGCATAGTAAACTCTGCAACAGGATTTACTGTAGGAGCAAAGCAATGACAACTCTGTCTCTTTATCAATTCGTTATCATGAAGACTTCAAATCTCTTAACTTGGTAATTTTTATTTATATGAACAACTTGACCTACCTCTCTCTGAAGGTTGATGTCTGCTCCTTGCAGAACCAGTTCCCTCACACAATCTATGTGGCCAGCATAGGAGGCAACCATGAGGAGTGTGGTCCCATGCTGGATGGAGGAGAAAGAGATGAACAGTTATGCCCCCATTACAGTAGGAAGTTCTGGGAGGAGAGACTGCAGACATCACATTGGTTTCACCCAGATGTCTAGAGTGCAAGATCTCTTGTGGTGGTAAGAGTGGCTCATGAATAATCCTATAACGCCGACTAGATGGGAAAAGGGAACTGACAAATTGCTGAGGCTGGAATTGTGCAAATGACACATTTATTGACATCCATTACCTTCAGAAACAGTCCAAGTGGACATCACTACTGCATTTTAAGCCAGCAGTGATGCAGCACTGTCATTTTATGATTCACACTAAATGATTCTTGAGCCCAAACACTGCTATTAATGCAAAATGAATTGAATGGGACTAGCTGATCTCTTGAATTTACAAGTAGTTTTTTATTCTCCGACAGTTTCATACATGTATACAATGTATCTGGATCATATCCCATCCTAAGACCACTCCCCTGTGTCCAGGCACCCCAACACATCTCCTTCCCACCTTCATGTCTCCTTTTGTTTTGTAGCCCACTGAGTGTAATTAGTGAATCTAATCAGTGCTGCCTGCTGAAATACTGGTTGATCTTGTTGCAGGTCTTGTGAAGGTAACCACAAATGCAGAGTTCATGCATGCAACAGCCATGTCATGTCTAGAAGACAGCATTTGAATTTAGAAGTTGTTTAAATTGTTTTTTTAGAGAGGGTCTCACTATGCAGCCTTGGATGGGCTGGAATTCCCTAAGTGGACTTGGGTGGCCTTGAATTCACAGAGATTCATTTGCCTCTGCCTTCCTGAGTGCTGGAATTAAAGGTGTGTGCCACCACACCTGCTTGGCTCTATTTTTTTTAAGGCTGTAATCCCATCAACTTGGGAGGCTGAGACAGGAGGGTCATGAGTTCAAGGTCAGCATGGGCTGCATAATAAGACCTTGTCTCAATTTTTTTCTAATTTTTATTTATTATTATTATTATTATATTTTGTCTTTTTGAGACAGGGTCTCCCTGTAGCCCCAGCTGTCCTGGAACTCACTATGTAGATCAGGCTGGCCTTGAACTCACAGAAATCCACCTGCCTCTGCCTCCCAAGTGCTGGAATTAAAGGCGTGCGCCACCACGCCCAGAAAGAAAAGGTTTTAACCCAAATTTAAGCATGAACATTAAGGAAGGGAGGAGAGAGAAAAAGAGGGAGGGAGAGAGAAAAGAATTTAACACACTCAAGTATGGAAGTGGGTTTCACAGAAGAGTGGTCTAGTTTTTAATTATTTGAATTAAAAAAAAAATCAGACCTGTATTTAGAAATTTTTTTCAGAATGATTCAGGTAAAGAAAGGCACCATGATGAACCGAGATTTCAGTACTGAGAGTTAAGGATCATGGAGACTAAGTAGTCAAACAATAGTGTAGCCTAGAACTTGTGGCTTACAATTACTGGACTCATTTATTTCATATTTAAAATAAGGTGTCCAGTCGATGATCACCAAGGTCTATTCTAGCTACAAGATTCAAGCTCTTGGACGTGGGAGTGTTGCTCAATAGCAGGATATGTGCTTAAGAAGCAAAGAAAAAAGACTCAAGGGCTTGAGATATAATACAGACCCTTCCAATTAAATTGGGCTTTTACAGTTTATTTTTTATGAATTGAAATTATACTATTAACCACTACCTCTGTATATTCAGTGCCCTTCCTCCCATGAGGCTGATGAGGGAGATAGTCTGCATATGAGAAAGACTCATGAGGTACATGGTCACAAAGTGAATTTTAGATATTTTGTGTTACTTCCATCTGTGGTCACTGACAGGAGGATCTTAGGCAGACTCTGAAAATTTTCAGCCTCATTTTTTTCACCTGAAAACAATATAATTTGGGCACAGCATAGTAATAGTAGATATTAATTAGATAAGTATTAGCTACTAAAATCATATTTTGGTAGTTTAGCAAATGTCAGGGCAACATCTGGTTTGTGTGGACCTCTGTGAATGGCCATGCTGGTTTGGAAAAAATCTTACTCATTTGTGATGCTGAATATAGAGGGTCAAGAAAAGCTAATGATAAGGATTACTCTGTGATATCCCATCCCTATGACCTCTGGTTGCCTGAACCTTTCGTAGGCTGCACCATTCATTACTCAGTTGAACTCCATCCTCTACAGTCTCCAGGACTGGAGTGGCAAGCTCACCATTACTAACTTCCTCCTGAATGTGAACAATTGTATTTAGACAGGAAATAGGAGACTCCTTGGTGCTATGGTCCAAATGTGTCCCTCCAGAATTCCCATGTGGTGGTGTTAAGAGACAGGCATTCTAGGAAGTGATTAAGTCATGCGGATTTGCCTTCATGAATGGGATTAGTGCTCTTATGAAGTAATTTGAATGGAGCTGTTGCCCTGTTCCACAGAAGGAATTTTCATCAGATATCCAATCTACAGGCACTTGGATCTTGATTTCCCAGCCTACAGAACTGTGAGGAATAAATTTCTGTTGTTTATGAACTACCCGGTCCAACATATAGCACCTTAAATGGACCAAGACTCTTAGTTTAAAGCACAATTTGTTCAAATAAGCTATGTATATATCCTTTTACATGAGAGGTAAGAAATTACACCCCCCAACTTATTTATAATCACGTCGTATTGCTTTCAAAATAAAAGTTCAAAAGTACCAAGCACTTAATTTGGATATTTAAAGAGAAAGACAGCTAAGAGACATGGCTCAGCAGGTAGGAGAGAACCCTAGTTCAGTTCCCAGTACCCATGTTGGGCAGCTCACAATCACCTGTGACTCCAGGTACAGGGGATTTGATAACTTCTTCTGGCTTCCAAGAATACCTGAGTGCATGTACACACACACACACACACACACACACACACACACACACACAAAAACGTCTTTAAAAAAATGAAAAAAAAAGTTAAAAAAATCAAATATTTAAAAGGAAAAGACAAAACCAAACTGTTGGGTTACTCTGTTTTAAAGAAAAGATGAATGAAATAAAGCGCTGCTTTATAGATTGTCTTCCAATTCTGTTCATGGTCAGTTGAAAAAAAGACTGTCTCAATAGAGAAGTATTACAGTATGCTATACAATAACATTTCCTTTATATTTATAATCTATCAGATTGATGGATTTTTTTATTCTTTAAAGATTATTTCATTTGATTTAAAAAGCATCTTTTAAAAATGAGTTTTTTTAATTTGCTTATTTTTTATAAATTATTTTTTATTGATTTTTTTGTGAATTTCATACAATACAACCATATTTAGACCCCCTACCCTATCTTTACCCCTCCATAGTCCCCCCACAAATTTTTATGCATTCTGTCATATGTGTTAAGGCCTACCGAACCAAGTTTATGTCCCCAAATAACCCTCAATGTGAGTCCATCCATTGGAGCCTGGTTAACCATTCTCATATCACTCCCTTAAAGAAAACCAATTCTCCCGCTCCTAGTAGTCATTGGTTGCCAATAGTTTCTTGGCTAAGGTTGGGGCTTCTTACCCAGTTCCCTACTTCTATGCTGGGCTTTTGTCTAGTTTGAACTTGCATGGGTCTTGTACATGCCGTTACCATTGCTAGGAATTCATAATGAGTAACTTCCTCGCTGTCTGGAAACCACTGTTTCCTCATGGTCTTCCTCCACCCCTGGCTCTTACAGTCTTTTTCCTCCCTCTTCTGTAATGGTTCCTGAGCCCTGGGTGGAAAAACTGATTTCTAACGGAGCATATATAAAATAGTTGTGGTGGTTTGAATGAGAATGTTCCCCATAGGCTCCAAGTATTTGAGCATTTTGTCCTTAGCTGGTGGTGCTGTTTGGGGAAGTCTTAGAAGCTGTGGTCATGCTGGAGGAAGCATGTTACTGGGGGCAGGTTTAGAGAGATTTTAAGCCTTGCTAGAGCTCAAGTTGCTCTCTGCTTCCAGTGCCTGCTTGAAGATGTGAGAGCTTAGCTTCTGCTCCTACTCCAGCCATCTGTTGCCATGATGGACTCTTGCTTCCTTGGAACTGTAAGCTAAATAAATTCTTCCTTTTACAAGTTACCTTGGTCATGGTGTTTCTATCACAGCAACAGAAAAGTAGTAACTAATACAATAATGTAGCTCCAAACAAAAAGACAGTGAAATACATAAAACATCTAAAAAGGGCTATAAGACTCTTGCCATTCACATCAATATGGTAAACTTGTATTAGATAAATAAAGGGAAAAAGTAAACATGATATAAAGGCAGCATTAATTTAGGATCCAGCCAGGCTGGACTCCTTAGTTGGAGTCCACCCTGGGCTACAAAACAGGTTTCAGGGAAGCCTGAAAATATTAAAAATCTAGGAACCCTAGATGAACAAATGTTACTAAGTCAAAGCTTTTATTGTACAGTGAGTGGCCTAGAGATTGTTCTTTACAATGTTGTTTGTTGGAAAAGTTTCAATATAATTACACTGAGGTTAAGAACAATTACCAAGAAAGCCCTAAGGGGCTGCTCTACATCCTAATGGTCCCCATATATTTCCTAGGTGATCCTGGGGTTTAATCCCATAGGCAAAGGCATTATCAGCCTAGACATCAGTCATCATTTTAAGAAACCATCCAGGAACCAAGATTCCTGCCACACAGAGGAGGCAGATGTCCAGCCAGGACATTCCAAGAGGAACAAAGGCCTGTACTGTCTCCACATATCTTCTCGTCCCTCAGTCACGATGTCTGAAACGACCATCATTTAGATGTGTTCCTTGGGCTAAGGAATTTTCCAATTCCCTTTTTGTTGCTGTGATAAACACCATGACCAAAAACAACTTGGGGGAGGAAAGGATTTATGTGGCTTATACTTCCAGGTCACAGTCCGTCAGTAGGGAAAGTCAGGGCAGGAACTCCAGGTGGGATCCCAGAGAATGCTGCTTGCTGACTTATAGGCCCATGCTTAGCCAATTATACAGTCAAAGCCCCCCTTATCTAAGGATGGTACGGCCTATAGTGGGATGGGCCCCCCATATCAATCATCAATCAAGACAATGCCCCACAGACTACACAGACTTGTCCACCAGACAATCTAATGGGGACAATTCTTTTTTTGTTTTTTTAAAGTCAGCTTTCCTTTTCTTTATAGTTTTACTGAATTTTTGTACATTTCATATACTACATCTTAATCATATTGGGACTCCCGCTCCTATCCCCCCCATAGCCTGCCCAAAGGACTTCATGCATGCTGTCATATATGTTAAGGCCTATTGAGTCAAATTTATGTAGCCAGATATCCCTTGGTGTGGGGAAATGGGCAAGAAGCCCCAACCTTAGCTGAGGAACTATTGGCAGCTGATCACTGCTGGGTGAGGGAGAGTCGATATTTAAGGGAATGACACTAGATAGGCTGACCTGGCTCCAGTGAATGATGGGGGAAATTCTTAAATCAAGGTTCCCTCTTCACCACTGATTATAAGTTATGCCAAGTTGGTAAGAAAAACTAACCAACACAGGAATCATCCCTCCTGAAATCTCCCAGTTAAAAGACATTTAACTTTTATTTGTTATTTATTATTATTTGCATATGGTGTGTGTCTTGGCATGCACATGCTATAGCACACATGTGGAGGTTAGAGGACAACTCTGTGGAGTCAGTTCTTTTAACTTTTGCATGGAACATGGTTCCAGGCATCAAACTCAGCTCATTAGGCTTGTGTGGCAAGTGCTTTTACCTACTGAGCCATCTCACCAGCTCTGAAATTTTAAAGAGGGGTATTAATTCATTAGTCAAATATATTAGTCTATTCATGGGAGCAAAAATTTTGCCCCACATAGCTGCTGGTAAGACAGAGGTACAGTGTGAGCTCCATGGGAAGGAGATGGTAGCATAGACAAATTAGGGCACTGGAAGGGCTGAGCGTGTCAGTGCTCAGAGTGACCCTGAGGAGCTAAGTCAGGAGGATGTCACAGGAATGTCAAACAGGGATGATGTGAAGGAAAAGTAATCACCCAAGTGGTCAGAGATAAAGGCCACAGGTGATAACCAAGCCCTATCCCACAGTGTTGCTTAGTGTGGGACAGGAACTGGTCCAGTGAGACCCCAAGTCAGACCAGGATGGCAGGTCACAGATGCCCAGAGTTCCTTGTAAGTCTGGGTTCTGACAAAGAACAGATGGTATGTTCAAACTGGGATAATTAGAAGGAAAACAAATAAAGAGACTATTAAAAAAGTGGTCTGGGTTTTGAAACTAAAATGAACAGTGTAGTTCTGGGAGTTAATGACTGTGGGGCTCTGAATGGCCAAGTTTGAAGGGGTAAAGGGAATGTAATGGCTCCCAGGACAGAGTGTGAATGTCACAGCCAGATGAACAGGGACACTGGCCTCTCTGACACTTTCGCCTCCATCCTCTGACTCCTGCTGATGTTCACACTGGTCAAACTCAACTGGAGGCCAGAGGAAGGCAGAGCTCTGGGGCATTTCGTATGATTGACTCTGGGACACAGAGCCAGGCAGAGAAAGGTACAGGATGGATCTGCAGGTTCATGGGGGCTAGAGCAAACTCTGCTATCCCCGTCTTGGTGGGTTTCACTTAGCAAATCTGTACATCAAAGATGAAAATGGCACTTCCTGTTTTGAGGAAAACACTCTGATTTTGATTCAAATCACAAAATCATTTTCTCTTCTGGGGTCCGTCGCCACTTCCTGTTTTGAGGAAAACACTAACTCTGATTTTGATTCAAATCACAAAATCATTTTCTCTTCTGGGGTCCGTCTTACCCCTGGGGGATCTGGAGATGTCTTGCTGCTAGGTGGTAGGGAAAGGGCTCTCTAGGTGGGACCTGCCATAGGCCACTACATCTATTTTAATTTCTCCTTCTAACTTGCCATTAAGTGTCTTTGTTTGTACAGATGAAAGGACAAGAGGCTGGTGAAGGCTTCAGTTTCTCAGCTTCTGTAAATCTTGTGCGAAAAGCAAAACTCCTACAGCCATTGCAGCCCATGTGTGCTCCAAATTACCACCATCTTCTCATTTTTCACAGCAGTTTACTAAATATTTTTTTTCTTTCTAGAACTTGCCAATTCTGCTTCCCAGTAAAAGTCCCTAATTCCCTATGATGGCTGCCTTTTGTTTTGTGTGTGTTAACTGTTCCCTTTCTGACTTCCCTAGTGTGTTTTTAAGTTCACCACTATACCCCAGGACTCTGAAAGGATAAAGCAAGCTAAGGAACAAGTAATGAGCACTGTGAAGTGTACTGGTCAGGTGGTCTCATGCTGTGGATGCAAAGGCATGCTCTGGGCATGCAGATACCATGTCCCTCCGTACACTGTCTCTGCAGTCCACGTCCACACGACCGCTGTTCAACAGCAGCTTCAGCAGGGCCAGGTTTCCCCTCCTCGCTGCCCAGAACGCAGCGTTGGCAAGCGGAGTTTCCTTCTGCAAGAGTAAAACCAAACAGTCTTTAAACAGAGATCAGTGACCATGGCTGCTTTCCATGCACATAGATAAGACCATATAAAAGATGAGTGATACCATGTGCAAGGTTGCTCCCTCTCACCACTGATGATTGTAAAATACCAGGCTGTGGGAAATGTTTCATTTTATACCAAACTCCCAAGCCCACAGTGGTCTTCAGAGCAATGCTTTGATAATACAGCACTATGAAAGCCTCACTTCCCATCAACCACCTCGCTTTCCTGCTGCTGTTGGGTCTTTGTTCACAGTTTCCTTTGCTTGAAATGAACTTTCCCCCATCCAACAAGGACAAGGCTCTGCCCAAATGCTATTTCCTTCCTGACACATTCCAAATCACATTTTCCTTGTAAGTAGAGAGAAGTTTCTCCCCATTCTGACCTAATTGAGGTCACTGGCACTTTCTCTGTGTCTTCCACACTTCCCAACTGATCTCAGATATTGGGGTAAGCAACCTTCCTTCCACCTATTCTTTATTTCCCTTTAGCTGGAACTTGCCAGGGGTTTTGTTTGAGAACAAAGGACCTTGGGCAGAGAATGCCATTCTGTGTTCTTATTCCACTGTTGGGGCAAACCAAGCTTAGGTCCTATCTATGGGAGACACAGGACTGGAAAACAGATCTCTACGAGGAGTGGTAGAGCTGAATCCGTTCAGTTTCCTGTTCTAAAACAATTTGTTGTTGCTTTGTAGAGAAGAGTACTAAAGGAAGGGACTGGCTAGAGACCAGACAGCTCTGGGGTTCAGCAGGCCATACACAAGTGGCTTGGACCTTAGAAGTCAGTGATCTCTTCTTGCTCACATGGAGGTCACAATACCTGCCTTGTTTTCCAAAAGGATGAGATAATGTAGATTAATTGTCTCATAAGCACCTAGCTTCTGTATAGCTATTTTTTTTCTGAACTGAAACAATCCATCTTAGAGGGAAGTTCAGAAGACTCAGGAAGTAAGTAAAACTTAAAAGGTTCAGGAAGCTCCAGAAATGTACAATATCAACACAGCCCTTCCCGAAAGTTATATAAGAAGTAGCAACTGCTGGGGAGAGAAGACTAGTTAGCCAGGCTGCCTGCACATTGTACAGGGAGCTAGCTCCAAGGGTACAGCCTTGCTGAGTCACCATCTACTCTGGGGTGGGCTTTCAGGGATGCAGCTGCCTTTGGTCACCTGTAATCTTGTAAGTCACCCCAATAAGCTCACTGGTTTCACTAAGCTAGACAGGTAGAATTGTTTCTTTGGTTTGTCCTCAGTGCCTAATGTGGAGTGAATAGACATGTGTTCACATCCCCTCAGCAACACTAACCACAGATGACAAGTGTTAGTTTCCATCACTAACTACTGTACTTTACAAAGTCACAATTAATAGAAATTCAAAGTATTAGTACCATTGTAGAATTCTGATGGTCTCAGGAAAATTTGTAATATTCACATTGTTTTATAAAAGAACTTTGAGGACGTGTAAAAAAGTTCCTCTAACTGCAAAGGCCTTTTTTCAATATGTCTTTTAAATATACACATGTGCCAAATAATGTTTTGGTCAATGATAGACCATATATACCATACCATGATGGTCCCTTAAGAACCTAATGACACTCAGCTATCTTAGTTTACATACAGATGTTCTATGATTTTATGAAATCATCTAATGACCCATTTCTCAAAATGTGTCTCTACCATTAAGCAAAGGACAATGATATGTTTGTGTAGAACATATCATCTTAGCTCTGGTTGTAGTTACCCAAAGTCAAGAGTGATATGAAAATATGTAATGGAAAGTTCCAGAACTAAACAATTCACAAGTGTTAAACTGCATGCTGTTCTGAGTAATGTGATCAAATCTTGCACTGTCTCTCTTTCTTGTGTGGGATGTGGAGTGTATTCACACTGTATAGAACACCCCCCACTAGTCATTTAGCCCCTGCAATGATCATACCAACTATGCTTGTATCCAACCAGCCCTTACTTAATCAGCCCTGAACAGCAAAGCTGTGATGCAATGATGCTGGCAGTTTCATTACAGTATGTTGTTGTAACTGTTCTACCTAATTAATTTTTATCATTAATCTTTTACTGTGTCTAATTTAGAAGCTATCCTAAGTATGTATGTGTAGGAAAACAGAATATATAGGGTTTCTGGTGTCTACTTGGTAGATGAGGGCTTGGATAAAGTAAAGACTACCAAACTGTACTAAATAAGTGCTTCCCTCAGTTAAAAAGAAAACGCCATTAATCTCAGCTACTCAAGAATGCCATCTAAAATGAAAGCACTGTGCTGGCAGTATACTGACAGCATTTGCTGGCACGAGGATTTTATTTCAGAAGTCCTTCAGGGAACAGAAAGACAGATACACACAAGCTAGTGCTGACATACATAGCTGGGTGAGAAACTGGCAGGGTGAGGAGTGATAAGTGGGTCACAAACATGCTTTGAATAGTTTCCTACCTCACTTAGGAGGGGAAAAAACCACTTCAAATTCCAGGTTAACCATTTGTCTTCCCTAAAGGTGTAAATTTATCATCTTGAGTTTTCAAGTCAAACTGTGCCATTGTGTTCACCCCCAGAGCTTTCTGCATTTGCACCAGCCTGGGCCAAACTTGTTACAGTTGCTAGTCACCAATGGCATCATAGCAAGGCAGAAGTTGATTTGGGGTAAGAAAGAGCTGGGTTCAAGTCTCAACTATTTTCCAGCTCTGTGATCTTAAGCAAATTATTTAACTTCTATTGAGCCCAGTAAAACGGGAAAATAATAATATATACTTTCATGTGTTCACACGGTGCGGACTCAAGAAAAGCTATCTATGAGTGCACAGCCAGAACTTCTTATACTGGTCCAAGCAATAGCTGTACTTGATCACTAGTGTGTGCTGGGGACAGGAGGACTGGGGAGTGGTTAGGGGCTAGGATTTTAGGTACAAGTTAACTTTGACCTCTGCTTATAAAAGCTTTATAGTCTAATCAGAAAATGAACCATGTCAATAGGGATCAAAGGTTTGTTACGTGCCAAAGGAGAAAGGCAGCTGCTTACGGTTAGGGCACAAATCAGAGTGATCAATGCTGCCTGAGGCTTGGCCAGTGATGATTTCAAATAGAAGGAATTTTCACAAATGAGTTTTGAATCATGGGTAGGAGCCTGGCTAAACAGGGGTTCCCAGGATTTTAGGCACAGAGCATGAGCAAACACTAATATGGCTTGTGGATGCCCCAGAATCCCACAAACCACCACATGCTCTCTAGGGTATGAGAAAGAAAGGGTATGTGCTTATGGGTGCCAGGGACCAGGGGACCTGGAAAGATCCAAGAATTTGGACTTTATCCTGAGGGGGCATTTGTAGGTAAAAGATACCATAAGTCTTGCATTTCAGAAGAGTCCCTGTTACAGCCTCTGAGGAAGGGGACTGAGATGCAGAGCCAGAGTTGACAGTGTCACTATACTACCTTGTAGAAGGTGAGAGATGTAAGTGCCTGAGCCATAAAGCACTGTGTGGGAATGAGAATGGGAGAAACTGGAGACATCTTAAGGACCTTAGGGGAACAGTCTTGGACTGTGATGTTATGTGCAAGAAAGCAGCAATATGGAGAGGGGACTGACTCTAAGGTTTCTGGGTCCAGACTGGTGGACTATGTTGTCATTTTTGAAAGTCAGAAATACCAGAGAAAGGACAGGCTTTAGAAACAAGTAATGAGCTCAGCTTTGAAGATGCTGAGTCCCAAGTGCCTATGAGACATCCCAGTAGAAAACGTTTAGCAAAGAAGAGGGTCTGTGCTCCTACAGTATTGAGGCCACACACTGAGTGGGGGTCAGGCATCTTGGGCTAATGCTCATGAAAAGCTTACTATGTGCCACTTGGTGTGCCGCTCACAGACTTCATTTAATCCTTATTGCAGTTCAGGGAGGTGAGTACTGTTACCATCCCATTTGTACAGATGAGGTAAGTGAGAAACGGCAAGCCAGGCATCAGAGTCAGGCAGGCTGCTGCTCGATGCTGCCTTTTTTGTTAACTACCACACTGTTCTGCCTCCCACAAATTCTTCAGTAGACAGCAAGGAATAAGGCTTCAGTGACCTCCAATGATCTTCTTCCCAACTCCCTTCCAAGCTCCTCTCTTGCCAATGGAAAGTTTCCCCTACTTTCCTCCTGTAGTGGAGTCTACAGAAATCATGATCCCTGGATAACTTCCAAGTCTCCTCTGGGTATAATATGCAGAATCATAGGTGTGCAGAGGGGCAGACGAGTCTTTAGCCTTTAAAGGAGACACTGCTTCTCTCTCTTCTACTCTCCCTCCATCCCGGGCTTCCCAACCACAGCCATACACTATAAATCTGTTAAAAAATAAAATGAAATCAATTGCCAGTAGATCCTCAGCTAGGGCTAGGGCTTCTCGTTCACCTCCTTCCTCCATTCTGGGTTTTTGTCTGGCTTGGACTTGCATAGGTTTTGAACATACTGTCAGAAGTGTTGTGGGTTCATAGTACAACTGTCCTGTTGGGCCCAGAAAACATGGTTTTCTTATATTCATCTACCACCTCTGGCTCTGACAATCTTTCCGCCCCATCTTCTGCAATGATTCCTGACATTCTATTTCAAATGGGTAAATTATATGATACGTTGATACATTCAATTTTGTTCATTACATTCAGTTTTGTTCATTTATTTTCCTGTGGCTTATCTAGGCCATTTAAACTGGGTAGTGAACTGGAGTTCAATATGAAATAACTTATGTTTGGGGATAGGGACAAAGTACGCAGGTTCCTGTACTTCTGGCTCATATGTGACTGACTTCGGTTATGATGCTGAAACACAGCACATTGAGATACTTGACCTTCCTGGCTAAGACTTGCTCAAGAAAGATCCAGATATTTCTGTTTTGTTGATAGTGATGCTTTCTCTAATTGTAAACTTCCCCCATCCCTAGCTGTGTAAGGCTTTTGGCAACTTTGGCCCTGAAGAATAAGGCCTTAGTTTCAAGTACCTATGGGACATCCACATCAGAAAGTCAAAAGCCAATGTAATGAAATCCATGGAGTTTTTTTTTTAAACACAAAAAGCTCAGTCTTGAATGTATTTACTGTTCCTTAAATAACAATTCTAATACATGTCTATGCCTTTAGAACAAATTTGGAATTACCAGTTAGGAAAGAAGATTCCAGGAGACAAATTGATACCAGAGGGAAGTGACTGCTAACAGGGCTGGGCATGGAGCTCAGTGGTAGAGAGACTGTTTACCATGTGCAAGGCCCTGGGTTGAAAATGAAGTGGCTGCTGGTGGCAGGTTGAAGCCAGAGCAAGTAGATGCAAAGGGGTCCATGAGTTTCAGATGCACACCGCCCACACACAGTGATTCTGAATCATCATGAACATAAACTGATGTATAATGCCCTGCTTACTCCCTCACAGACACATCCAGCAACGCTGAACCTTTTTACATGGGCTTTGGAAACTCAGAGACTTAGAAATGTTGGTTGTTGGGGGCATGAAAATAAAAAGGTTAATCCATGGCTCGCAAGTTAAAGTCAAGAAACACTTAATAAAACAGCTACAAAACAATGTTTTGGGGGCTGGAGAGATTGCTCAGTGGTTAAGAGCACTGGCTGCTTTTGCAGAGGACCCAGATTAGATTCCCAGCACCCATATGGCAGCTAACAATTGTCTGTAGCTCCAGCTCCAGGGAGTCTAATGCCCTCTTCTGACCTTGGTGGGCACTGCCTGACATGGGTACACTTATATACATGCTGGCAAACACTCATACACATACAATAAAAATAATAAAATATTAAGAAACATAACATTTTGTCAACTTTATTGATAAATTTGGCATCATAAAATATTTCTAGTTCCCTGTCTAGAACTTGTAATGCTAATTACTCTTGCCTTTACTTTTCCTTCACACACACCAAAAAGAGTTACGCAAAAAAATTGAATTTTTATCACTATAAGGTACCAAGATGTTTCAATTAAAATGCCTGTAAGACCATAAAAAAATATTGTGGCCATGTGAAAATAATATGTGGGGTTGACTTTTTCACTGTACACAGAGCTTCTGAGTATAGGAGACAAGAGCAGGAAAAAAAATCACAGACTAATGATAAATTAGTCATAAAGAGTTTAAAAAATAAAATATCATAAAATCCCCCTAAATCTAAAGTATCTACTATCACTGTGGGCTGTTAGGTGCATTTTAATGTCAGATATGATGGGAAGCAGGTGGAAGTATTGCTAATATAAGTCTTGATTGGCCTGAAACTCTGGTCCCTTCCCTCCAAACCTTCCTTCTGCATCTTCTAGAACTCCATTCTATTCTACTCCATGGCAATTCTGTTCCTCTTCTTACCTAGCACAGAGCTCTCCTCTCTTCCTGCTTCAATGTCCCTAGTTCCTCTTTCTGGTGAAGGCATGATCCTCTCTCACACCAGCACAAAATGCACCTAGCTGCTTCTAGACCCCCTTCAGATGCACAGATCACTGCTCCTTTAAGACTCAAGCCATCCCACCATCTAATCCTCTACCTCACTTCACCTAGTAGCTGCCGCATAGTCATTTTTTCTTATTCACTGAAAAAGTTGGCACGTAGCCAGTCAGCTTCCACACACGCACGTGCGTGTGTTCGCCTGTGTGCAGGTGCATGTGTGTGCACATGCATATGGAGACTACAGAAGACAACCTTGGCTGTCATTCCTCAGATGTCTTCCACCTTGTTGAAACAGGGTCTTTCATTGGTCTGGAGTTCCTCAAGTAGGTGAGGCCGGCCGGACAGCAAGCCTCAGGGATCTGCCTGTCTCCACTTCCACAGTGCCACTATGCAGGTGCCACTATGCCTGGCTGTGGAATCAAACTCAGGTTCTCCTCATCCTTACAAGGCAAGCACTTTATCAACTGAGCTATCACTCCAGTCCAGGAACTTCCTTTCTACTCACCCCCCAAATCTTGAACTCATCCTGACCTTCATTTCATAAAACATCAAGGGAAGTTCAACTTCCTCTCTCCTTTTATCTCCATGGGAGAGGTGGATCACAGATTTCTAGCTAATCCTCCTAGCTAATGGAAGTCCTTCCTGTTAGGTCACTGCTTCTCCTCTCCTGGAGAATTCAGTCACACAGTTGCAGCTGTCCTTCCTACTCCCAAACATCCTAGACACACCTCATTAGCATTTTAAAACACATTTTAATTGAGATGTAATTTGCATAATGTGGTGGTTTGAATGAAAATGTCCCCCATAGGCTCCAAGTGTTTGGACATTTTGTCCCTAGCTGATGGTGCTGTTTTGGGAGGTTTTAGAAGGTGTGGCTACCCTGGAGGAAGCATGTCACTGGGGGTGGGTTTAGAGAGTTCTTAAGTCTTGTTGCTCTCTTGTTTCTTGTGCCTGTGGGATGATGTAAGAGCTTAGCTTCTGCTGCTTCTGCTCCAGCCTCCTCCAGCCGCTTCCAACCACCACGCCTCCCTGCCATGATGGACTGTAATGCCCCTGGAACCCTAAGCTCAAATAAACACTTCCTCTAATATATAACTAATCCTTTCAAAAGAATTTGATGGGTTTTGGTATATATCCATTTTCAGAACATTTTACCATCCCCAAAAGAACCTTCATACCCCTTTATTGTGTCTTTATACTCATTAACTATCACTTCCTTTCCCCAGACCCTTACAATCACTACTCTACTTTCTGTATCTATGGATTTATCCACTTTAGAACTTCATATAAACAGAATCATACAACATGTGGCCTTTTGTGTCTGCTTTCTTTCACTCACTGTAGTCCAAGGTTCATATGTTGCAGCATGTATTCACGTTTCATTCCT
Organism: Nannospalax galili; assembly: GCF_000622305.1. Classification (NCBI taxonomy): domain Eukaryota; kingdom Metazoa; phylum Chordata; class Mammalia; order Rodentia; family Spalacidae; genus Nannospalax; species Nannospalax galili. The sequence continues at coordinate 555,807 of NW_008350388.1, forward strand.
TTAATGGTAGAATAATCATATTATAAAGTTACTTTTTGTGTCACTGCCACAAAACACCTGACAGAAACAACTTAAGGGAGGACATATTTTGGTCCTTTTAAGAAGAGACACTAGAGCTTTCTCTCCTTATGGAGGAATCAGATGGCTGGTGGCAAGCTTCAAATCAGGAAAAACCACATTGGACAGCAAATCTGCCAGCACCTTGATCTTAGACTTCCCAGCCTCTAGAACTTGAGAAAAAGTATCTTTGTTTAAATTCCCCAATTTGTTATTTACAATGCAAACTGTATCATCAGTTGATAGACATTGGGATAGGTTCCATTCTTGGGCTATTATAAATATCATTGCTATGAATGGGTACACACGTTTTTGTGTGAATATATTTTCATTCTGTCAGACATACATCTAGTCTTAGAATCACTAGGTAAGGTAGAAATTCTGTTTTAAACTTTTTGAAGACAGACCAGACTTTTAAAAAATGACCACATCAGGGCAAAGGAGATGTCTCAGAGGTTAAATCACTTGCTGTAAAAGCTTAAGGACCAGAGTTGGCTCTCCAAAAACACATGTAAATGCCAGGTGGGTGTGGCAACCAGCCTGTAATTCTAGCCTTGGAAAGCTGAGACCGGGATTCCCCAAAGCAAGCTGACTTGCAAGACTAACCATATCTGACAACTCTGGGTTTGACTGAGATACTCTGCCTCATTGAATATGGTGGAAGATTGATCAAGGATGATTTCCAACTCAATCTCAGGCCTCGACATGCATGAGGCCATAGGTACACACACCCATACATGTGCACCCACACATATGCAAAAACATGCATATATTCACATCACACACATGAAAAATGGAAAAATAAAATAAAAATTACCATATCGTGTTATATTTCGCCCAGCAATGAGGGTTCCAATTTCTCCACGTCTGCCAACAACACTTGTTATTTCCTTGCCAATTAGTCATCCTGGTGGGGGTGAAGGAGCATCTCAACACGGTTTTGATTTGCATGTTCCCGATGGCAAATGATGCCGAGTACCTTCTCAGGCCCTTATTGACCATCTATACATCTTAGTGAATTGTCTATTACTATTTAAAGATGCTCAAGTTTCTATCATCATAAACAAACCCTTGTCAACTCTGGATCCCAGCTGTAGTCATTGTCTTAAAACAAAACAAAACAAAACAAAACAAAAGAAACCTCATTTGTTGCAGAATTTCTTTAAAGAGTTCCCTATACTTGTGGGTTCTACTCAGTCTCTTTACACGATCTTGCAATCTGGCTCTTGGCAAGGTCACCAGTGGATGCTTTGTTGTTGAATCCAAAGGCCTTTTCCATTCTTAGCTCAATGCCCCAGGTGGCATTTCATGCTAAGGTCCTCTTTTTTCCCAAATGACTAGAAATCCTTGGCTTGAGTGACAGCATCTGCTTCTGATTTTGCTCATCCACCCCTAGTTTGTTCTCCTCTCACTGGGCTTCTCTTAGTCTACTCATTCTTTTCTTTCCTTTGTGTGTGTATGTGTGCACATGTGTGTGCGAGCAAGTGTGCTCTCTGTGCAGAGGTTGATGTCCGCACCTTCCTCTATGGATTGCCACTTAATTGGGACAGGGTCTCTCACTGAACCTGGAGATCATTGTTTCAGCTGGACCAACTAGCCAGGGAGCCCCTGGGATCTGTATGTCTTTCCCCATCTCCATCCCTAGAACTGGGGTTACATGCAGCAAGTGTAGCTTCTGCATGGGTACTGGGAATCTGCACTCAGGTCCTCAAGCTTGCACAGCAAGCACTTACCACTGAGCCATCGCCCCAGTCCTTCATTCGTAAGCCTTGATCCTCTTCACTGAGCAATTCCCATGGGTTCAATTAGCACATAATTCTGCCAACTCCACAATCTCATCTTCTCCATCTGCTAAATTCCTACTCTGGGTATCTGTCTCATCAGCACCTGTACTTGAATTCCCATCCATCCTCAAACGTTATTCCAAACCAAACATTTCACCTTACTCTCTCTTGCTTTCTTTACTAAGTGACCAGTATCAGTTACTAAATTCTGCCAGTTTATACCAATCTTAAATCACTCCTACTTCCTTTCATTCCCGGCCACCCCGCCCACGCCCTGGTCCAGCCTATTTCTTAAGGAGGCAACCACAACATCTTCCTGGTTGGTCTCTTTACGCTGCCTCTTCTACAGCTGTAGCCAGTGTCTAACATGCAGACCTCACCCTGTCATTCCTCGGCTCACAGGAGTTACTGTAAGAGATGGGGCCATTAAGTTTCCCGTTGCAAACAGTGGGAGGGGGATTTAACTCCTCTATACCTGTACTGCCTCATCTTAAAAAAAAAGTTGAGCCACTTAAGAGCATCACCCCAAAGGCCTTCCTGAAGACTCGCTCAGCCTGGCAGATTTAAAATGCTCAATCCATTTAACTATTCTTTTTATTAAAACCTTCCAGCCGAGGCCAAATCAATGAATCCCACTTTCATCCTCAAACGTAGGGACTAAATGGAATGACGTTAATGAACTCTTCTTTTTTTAAAAAAAGAGAAGCATCCTTTGGACGGTGAAACCTGGGGATCAAATGCACTTCCGCTGTGCGGATTAAGTGCTCTGATGAGGATGCGGAGGGCCAGGCTGGGGATGCTGTGGTTGCGGGAAAGCGTCGCCGGCCTCCCGTGACCTGTTACCATGGCGACCGTGCCCGCCGCCCCGCGTGGCTCCCTCGGCCCCCAGATGAAAGTGCGGAAAGCCGCGCGCGCAGCCGGTCCCGCACTCCGCGGAGGGCCGGGCCCCTCTTACCCGCCTCCCCGCCCCCGCCCCGACCGGCGGCGTCCTTCCGCTCACCTTGAAGGACATGCTGCACATGTCCGCGGCCGCCCTGCCGCGCCTCGCTCCCGCACCCGCCACCTTCTTCAGAGCGCCCGCGCGCTCCCGCCAGGCGGGCGGAGGATGATTGCCAGCGCCACGGGCTCCAGAGAGCGCGGGCGGGAGGGGCAGGGAGGGCCGCGCAAGGCCGCACGCAGGGGCCGCCATGGCCGCGCGCGCGCACTGCTCCCTGTCCCGCGGACACGCTCCATTCGCGCGCACACGAGCTCCGCATCTCCTGTGCGCTGCTGGCAGTCAGCACAGGACACTCTCCACTCTCGGGTCACGCTCCACACACAGCTTCCCGCGCAAAGCTCATGTCACACTCCACACACAGCTTCCCACGCAAAGCTCATGTCACACTCCACACACAGCTTCCCATGCAAAGTTCTCCTGGTCACACTCCACACACAGCTTCCACACACAAAGTTCGAGTCACACTCCACACACCACTTCCCATTCAAAGTTCATGTCACACTCAACACACAGCTTCCACACAAAGTTCATGTCACAGTCCACACACAGCTTCCACACACAAAGTTCTCCACACTCATGTCACTGACCCACAGATCTTACACAGTCACATTCCATACGCAATGCCAGATCACACACCACACACAGGTTCCACACGCAAAAAGGAACATGTGCCTTACACACGGCTTCTGCATATGAAGTTCTCCACACTGAGCTCATACACCCATCTCCCATGTACATCCACACTCAGATACACTCCCCACCCCACACTTCTTGACATCTCACTTTGGTGCACACACACGCACCCTGCACTGGGTGATGCTCAACCTTCATTACAGCCTGGATATAATGATGTGAAGGAAGCCCAAAGAATTGGTCCACCAACCCACCACTCTTTCAAATAACTTATTTTCATTTTTAGTTTTTTCTCTTGTATCTTTTCCTTTTTTAAGAATCTGTGGGTGCGCCCCTCATTTTTTGTGTGGAAAGATTTGGAAAACAATATGAGTAATAAGTGAACCCACTTCCTTTTTGAAGGAGAAAGGTAAAATTGAAATACAGGCCTTGTTCTTTTTTGATGACATCTGTTTCTTGTCCACACACTGTACTCCTGTCCACTTTCTCACAGACTGTTGCCTCTCAGGGTTGACTAGGGGTAATTGCTGGTGGGAGAGTAATTTTTTTTAAAATTAAAAGTATATTCTTTCTTAAAGTATAAAAGTCAGTATTAGTCATTTTAGAAGACTGAAATGTAAACATTGTTTAAATGTGGATGTCTCACCTCTCCCACACTGAGGAACCCATTCATTCATTCCCTCATTCACCTGTTTGTGTCTCCTTCCCTCTTGGCAAATGTATTCATAATGAATTTAGTAGTTGTTTAAAAATAAAATTACAAGTAAAAGTTAATGCTTAAACGAAAGCATTGCTCTCTTGTGAAATCCTTTTTGTCAGTTCTTGCTACTAGTTCCTGGGCTGTTGGAGTCCTTTTCAGAAAGTCATGCCTGTGCCTGTATTTTTAAATATTTTCTCTCAGAAGATTCAAAGTTTCAGGTCTAACGAAAGTCTTTGACCCATTTTAAATCAAGAAAGAGCCAAACCTTTTCCCTTACCTTGGGTATGTCAAGACAAGACAAACCAGGTTACCATAGTGCACTGTGTTGTGTAGGATCAAGCCCAGAGATTTTCCTTTCACAGTTGTGTGGCACAGTGGAGAAAGGAAAGAATATTCTGTATGCTTCTTCAATATCCACTGCTTTCCTCATACAAACCCTATGAGGTGGGTCCTAACCCATTCCATAGAAAAGACCAAGGCTCTGAGAGATGGTGTGTACTTTGCTAATGATCTATAGGACTAGACCTTAATTAATTCTACTTGGCTCCAAAGATCTTTTCCTTTCCACCACAGTTGCCTTTTTAACTTTGTTTCCGGCAGTCTCTGGCCAGGGTGCTGATGGGATCTTTGTCAGTCTCTGGAAAGAATGTACCTAATACAGAGACTCACTCACCTGGCTGATGGGACACTTATTGGTCTCTGTAGGTACTTAATATACCATCCCACACACCTGACTGAGTTCATCTTTATAAAACAGTCCCCAGAAAGAACAAAATCATCAGGGTCACAGACAGGCAAATGCTTCTAAGATGACCCACGCCAAAACTTAGCAGTGATCCAGGCTGGGCCTAACATGAAAAGAATTCCATTCAGCCAACTTCCTTATTCTTTGAAATATTCTTGCTCCTGTTCCTATGTCAATTTTCTCTGTTCTGCCTGCCAAAGGAAAATCCCACCCTCCAGGATGCTACTGGAAGCTCCAACAACTCTTCTGCCCTCCTCTGTTGCTGAACTTTAGGCACACAGCCTCTCTGTCCCCTCAGCCCTTGATTCCATGGGATCTGCTCTTAAGTTCTTCAAGGCCTGTTTCTGTGTCTTATACATCTTTTATTTTCTCCATGGGCTGTTTTTTATTGATCAATTGAGTTTTTAATTTATGTGTATATGTGTGTGCCTGTGTGAGTTTATGGGCACCACGTGTGTGCAGGTGCTTGGGGAGGCCAGAGGGCATTGGATCCCTTGGAACTAGAGTTATAGGTGGTTGTAAGCTACCTGATAGGGGATGCTGCACCCAGGTCTTCTACAGAGCAGCGAGTGCTCTTAACTGCCGAACCACCTCTCCAGCCCCCTGAGGCTGTTTCTGACTGGAAAGGTAATAGTCCAAACTTAGAAATCACTGATTTTGTAAAAGATTCCTGGCTGTGTTCTCCATATCTACACTGCCAAAATGCCACCACCCCTCTCTGTGGACAGGAACTATGCAAGTGCATAGACATCTGTGCCCCACCTCAAATGAGCCTGCAGTTACTGTCACCTTCTGCTCAGACTGTAATGTGCTTGTTTTCCATTTTGCACTGTCCCAGTTAATGTTCCAGCAGGTCTTGCCCTAGACAGAATTGTGAAATGGGTTAAGCTGGTCCCGGAGGCAAATGTGGCTTCTCTGTCTCCTCAGCAGTCCTCCCTGTTTATGAACCTTGGAAAGAGGCTTGTGAATCTTGTCAGCTTCAGCTTTTCCAGACTTGTGAAGTTTGTTTACTTCCTGAATCTCATGACTGTTCTTTTTGTTTCCTGGAGAAAAATGTTTGAAAACTTCCTGGGCAATGAGCCTTCCTTCCAGAGTAGAGTTTCAATCAACAATGAAACGTTATGTGCAGCAGGAAGGGCCTAACCACAAGATTCTGGGCAGACGGACGTGCATGCCCTTGGCTTTTCCAGACCCTAAAACTGTGAGCCAAATTAATCTCTGCTCTTTATAAATTACTTGATTTCAGGTATTTTGTTATAGTAACAGAAAACAGACAAAAGCAGGATCTAAGTCTCTTGTTCTGTTCAAAGCCCTTTCTGGTCTAGGCTGGTAATTGTGCATGGATTAATTGTGGACATGTGACAAATTCTGATTTCTGAGACATGAGAAAATGTATTCTAGATGGGGTTGTTCTGGTTGCTTCTGAGAAGTTTCCTTGATTCTAAGATATAGGGAAGAGCTGGCCCTATATGGATATGACCAGAGTGGCTGCCTGGGATTTCTGCAGCCACTCTGTATTCATGAGGAAAACTATGCCAGCAAAACAGACAGATGTATCACTAAGACCCTTTGCTATCCAACCATGACTTTCTTGCACCAGGATTTTTTTGTTGCTTAAGCCATTTTCAGTTAGTTTTCCCATAGTTTCCACTGGAAGAACTCTGTACGGGGTGAGGACAAGGAGAGGTGGGGACAGACTATCAGGAACTTAACCCTGTTGAGCAAGGTCTACCATGTACTGATATGTTGAATGTATCTCAGATTTTCATTCTCATTCTAACCCTAAATGAAAACTACTACTAATGAAAAAACTGAGGCCCCTTGTGGGTAAGAAACTTGTGATCATCAAAGGGATTTGAGCCCAGGCTAACCCAGGAGCAAAGCCCCTGTTCTCCCATTGTGCTGGCTGACCTGTCTGTATGTACGTGTTTGCTTCAACCAATGTCAGAATGAACTCGCTTGTTCTGCATTCCGCACCCTTAGGATTATAGATGATACTTGACCTGCAAGTGTCACCTGCTGTCTGCATCAGGAGTCACTGTCTGAGCCTTTTTGCGTGTCTTAGACAAGCACGTGATCAGTCTCCTTGTGGAACATCGCTCTGTTCATACAGAGAAGAGAAAACAAGAACAGCCATAGTGGTGGACTTTCCTAGCAGCCTATGCAGGGTGCTCTGTGATACAGCGGAAGAGCCCTGCCCCCTCCTTCAGGAGCAGATAAGCCGTAATGGGGTTTGGTCAGGAGCTGTATGATGCACAAACTTAAGTATAATGAAGGGGTACATATCGAGTCTGAAAGACAGATAATCCCACACAATGTGACACGCCTGTGCTTAGTAAGGAAGTGTCTGGGCCCAATGCCCATTCTTAAGTGACTGATCAGGGGTTGAAATCTGTTGTACAAGACTGCCTTTCCAGCCATGCATGGTGGGACGTGCCTATCTCAGCACTTGGGAGGCAGAGGCAGGTGGATCTCTATGAGTTCCAGGCCAGCCTGGTCTTCAGAATAAGTTCTAGGCCAGCTGGGACTACAGGGAGACCCTGTCTCAAAAAGACAAAAAATCAAAACAAAACAACAACAACAAAAAAACCCCACCGCCTTTCCAACAGTGTCCTCAGAAGTAAAGAATTGCTGTAAGGTGCAAAAAAGGGGCTGATCATTAAATCTAAAGGCCACACAGGGATTTCCATTACCTTTGATAGTCTATGTAAGGTGGATGCTTTAGCTCATAAATGCATAATATACACACGTATATATATAATCATAAAAGAAAGTTGCAGAAGATAACAGTCACCTATAATGTGACTTCCCTGAGCTGCCATTTGAAAAATAGACCCCAATCTTTTTTTTAAGCCTGTAACAGCATAATTAGACTCACACAGCTTCTGCTGTTATTAAGTAAAATAATGAGCATGTTTTCTCTTCGCATTAAACGTTCTTTGACTGCCTTCTCGTTAATGGCTGTGTTTAAGATTCTATACTCTATAATTTATTCAGCCTTTTATAAGATTTTAAGTCAATTTTTATTTATTCTTTTTTAAAAACTTTATTGAGAATTTCATACATACATATAAGATGTTTTGATCAAATCCATGCCCACTCCCTTCCCTCTAACACCTCCCATATCTCCCCATCACTTTTTTCTGACAACTTCATGTAGTCTTCCTTCCTTCTTTCCTTCCTTCCTTCCTTCCTTCCTTCCTTCCTTCCTTCCCCTTTCTTTCTTTCCTTTCTTTCTTTCCTTCCTTCCTTCCTTCCTTCCTTCCCCTTTCTTTCTTTCCTTTCTTTCTTTCCTTTCTTTCTTTCTTTCTTTCTTTCTTTCTTTCTTTCTTCTTCCCATTTATTCATTTTAAAGCATAAAAGTTATATAATTGATCTCATAAAAAATAAGGAACTTCTGTTCATGAAAAGACATCTAAAGAAGAATAAAGCTTCAAGCCACATTTTGGGAGGAAATAGCACATAAAGCTGACAAATGCTTGGTGTGCTTACTACATGAAGGATTGAAAACTGGACAAGATCATGAACATACCCTTTGCAGATGAACAAACATAATACCTATTAAACAAATAATAAAAATTGTCAAACTCATGGATAAATCAAAGCATTTCAATTAAAAGCCAGATCTATTATAATTAAAGACTCTGGAGAGGAGCAGCAAAGAGGGTTGATGCACATAGGAATGAGCTATATTCTAATGACAATCAGAATTAAAATGGGAAATGGCATCAAGCAGCATAAAATTTCCAGAAAGCCACAACTGGTCAAAGTGCAGAGAATAAGAGACTGCTGAGTGCTCATCCCTGAATAGGACACCTGTATGACTCACTATTCTGTTGCTGTGATAAGATGCCATGACCAAGGCAACTTATAGAAGGAACAGTTGATTTGAACTTATGATTCCAGAGGGATTAGTGTCCATAATGGCAGGGGAGCATGACAGCAGAGGTGGCCAGAGCAGAAAGCCAAGGGATCACATCTTCAAGGAGGCATAGGAAGCAGAAAGGGGCTGGAAATCTGGCAAGGCTTAAGATCTCTCAAAGCCTGCCCCCAGTGATGTGCTTCCTCCAGCATGGCCACACCGCCGAAGATCTCCAAAAATGGCACCGCCAGCCAGGAACAAAATGTCCAAATACTAAGAGTCTATGGGAGACAGTCTCATTCAAACCACCACAATACCCTTACAAACCTCTGCCTGCCTCCCAAGGCTCAGGGATCATTGTGGAAGAGGGGGCGGAAAGATTGTAAGAACCAGAGGTGGTGGGACAGCACAAGGAAACAGTTTTCCAGACAGTAGGAAGTTTCTCATATGAATTTCCAGCAATAGTAGTAGCATGAACAAGACCCACCCGAGCTCAAGGATAGGTACAGGGAAGAGGAGAAGCCCCAGCTCTAGCCGAGGAACTATTAGCAACCAATAACTGCTTGGAGATGGAGAGTCAATTTTCTTTAAGGGTGTGACAGTAGATGGGTTAGCCAGGCTCCAGTGGATGGACATGCACCAAAGGACATCTGGGGACACAAACTTGACTCCATAGGCCTTAATATATATGACAGAGTACATGAAATCCAGTGGGGGGCATATAAGAGGGGTGCAGATAAGGGAGGGTGTCTAACTGTGATCAAAATATATTGTATGAAATTTTTTTTTTGTTCTTAAAAATATTAGCACACGTTTAATCCCAGCACTCGGAGGCAGAGGCAGGCGGATCTCTGTGAGTTCAAGGCCAGCCTGGTCTACATAGTTCCAGGACAGCTGGGGCTACAGGGAGACCCTGTCTCAAAAAGACCAGAAAAATTAGAATAAATTATATTGAAATGCTATTCATATGTTTTACTTCCGCATACCTACTTTGTGAATGCTGCTTGGTCCTGCATACAAATTGCTTTTCTGGAGTGCTACCCTCCAAACAAGAAACAAAGAAACAAAATAAAACAAAGAGGCAGGCATGGCGACCCATGCCAGTAATCCCTGCTCCTGGAGGCTGAGGCAGGAGGACTGCCAGGCATTGAGGTCAGAATGGGTTAAATAGTGAGTCCTTCACTAGTCTGGGCTACATAGCAAAATCCTGTGTCAAAACAAAACAAAACAAACAAAACAAAACACCAAACAGAAACAGTATGCCAGTTTCTTACTTTCATCCAAGCTGGTTAAGTCATTGTTTAGAATTGGTCCAAGTGCTTCCAGTGACAGGCTGTAGGCAGACGTTGCGTGCACACAGTGTTCTATTTATGTTTGATTATTTTTACCCCTGCCAGACAGTATTTAAAAACTTTTACATAAATATACAGAAAACGGGGTGGGGGGGTAAAAATAAAGTAAGAAATAAAATAAAATGGGACAAAGAGAAATTGAAAACAGAAAAAATAATAGAAATCCAGGAGCGAGGGAGAGTAGAGATAGGCAGGACCCAAACATGGCTCTAAGCTTCGCAGCCTTTTGAGGAAGCACTTGGTCATTTTTCTGAGTCTTGAGTATCTGGCAGTCAGAATTTTCTGACAAGAAAGATTCAACTACTACACAGAGAACTGAACTGCTTCAAGTAATACAGGGTCTCATCAATAATCTCTTTAGGGTAAACACATCAGTCAGCTTCACAAAATTGTTTTTGGAACTTTTCTCTATATTAGCTAACAGGTCAACCTCAAAGGAATTTTAAGAAAGCTCAAAATACTGCGATTGAGGTGTCTGTTGGGCTGGCTTCTAGAAGAATGGATGGATGGACTATTGATTCTTAGGTATGATTGTTTCTGCTATAGTCTGAATGCTTGTGTTTCTACAAAATTCATACGTTGAAATCTCATTTCCAATGCAATTATTTTAAAAGGGGGACTGGATTGAGGAGAAGTCTCAGTAGGTAAGAGTGCTTGTTACACAAATAGGAGGACTCAAGTTTGAATCCCTAGCACCCACATACAAACAAAACAAAACAAAACAAAACAAAACAAAACAAAAACAGAAACAAAAACAAAACCCCAGGCATGACCACCCTTGCCTGTAACCCTACTGCTCTGGCAGGCAAAGACAGGAAGTGTTGAATATTGCCGCTGCCAACCTAGCTCCAGGTTCAGTGAGAGACCCTGTCTCAAGGGAATAAAGTGGAAAGTGGTAGAGCAGGCAGGAGAGACACTCCTCTGGCCTCCACATGCGTGTATATTGACACACATAAACACATGCATGTGTGTATGCATTCCACACATATACACTGCACAAATACATCACATGCAAAAGAAATAAGTAAATAAACAAGATATGATAGAAAGACAGGGAAATTAAGGAGACATGAGAAGGGAAAGGAGCCTCCTACCCTGGGATCCAGACTTCCCTTCCTACTGACTGAGAGGAAATTTCGATACAACTGACAAAGGCAAAGTTGCCTACAGAGGGAATGTATGTTTTCTTAAAGATAACTCAAACAAGGATGTTAAACACCACAAATGAACTATGCTTACTTAGGATAGGACTGCTTGTAACCTTGACTTTTACCATATTATTTTTCATTCTCATCCCTAAGTCAGTGACCCTTATCAACCACCTTACAATTTCACTTACCATATAAAATTATTTAAAGATAAGAAAAAATAAGCAAACTAACTCATATGTATTTTTACTAATTTTTAAACATTACTTAAAATTTAAACTTTTCTCAGTCTTTAAAATTTTTTTGATTGATTTTTATTTTATGTGTATGAGTGTTTTACCTGCATGTTTGTAAGTGTACCATGTATGTGCTGTGGTGGTTTGAATGAAAATGTCCCCTATAGGCTCCAAGTATTTGGACATTTTGTCCCCAGAGGATGGCACTGTTTTTGGGAGGTTTTAGAAGGTGTGGCTATCCTAGGGGAAGCACGTCACAGGGCGCAGGCTTATAGAGTTTAAGCCTTACCGGATCTCCAGTTGCTCTCTTGCTTCCTGTGCCTGTGTGAGGAGGTTTTAGAAGGTGTGGCTATTCTAGGGGAAGCATGTCACAGGGCGCAGGCTTATAGAGTTTAAGCCTTGCCGGATCTCCAGTTGCTCTCTTGCTTCCTGTGCCTGTGTGATGATATGAGAGCTTAGATTCTGCTGCTCTTGCTCCAGCCACCTCCAGCTACCATGCTTCCCTGCCATGATGGACTGTAATTCCCCTGTAAGCTCAAATAAATTCTTCCTTCTATAAATTGCTTTGGTCAGTGTTTCTGTCACAGCAACAGAAAAGTGACTAATACAGTGCAATGCCTGTGAAGACCAGAAAAGGGCATTGGAACCCCTGGAACTGGAGTTGTGGGAAGTTGTTAACCGTCATGTGGGTGTAGGAACTGCACCCAGGTCCCCTGCAAGAGCAGCCAGTGCTCTTAAGCAAGGATCCATCTCTCCAGCCTCTTTGCTTAGTCTTTAATCCTTGTAAATTACATCCTTGGAGTAATGTAATTTGAAAAGTCACAGAATCATATATACATATATGTATGTATAAATATATGTATGGTGTATATAAATGTATATATATATATATATGTGTGTGTGTGTGTGGCCACATGTGTGTGGGTACCCTCAGAGGCCCAAAGAGGCTATCAGATCCCCTGGAGCTGTAGTTACAGGCAGTTGTAAGTCACTTGATATGAGTACTGGGAACAGAACTTGGGTCCTGTGAAAGGCCAAGTCTTCTCTCTCTAGCTCTCTCTCTGTTATAATAAACTCACTAACTTCGCTTCACTCTGACTTACCTTGAAATTCTTTTCTGTGGTATAGTCAAGATCCAACTTCACCTAAGTGGAGGTCCGAGTCTTCTCTCTCTAGCTCTCTCTCTATTATAATAAACTCACTAACTTCGCTTCACTCTGACTTACCCTAAATTCTTTTCTGTGGTATAGTCAAGATCCAACTTCACCTAAGTGGAGGTCCTAGAAGGAAAAGGGGGCTCCTCAGGCAGCAGTGCGGGGCTGTGTCTTCCTTCTGCTGCACTGCCCTTCATTAGGGCAGAGGGGGGAGTCCCCTTGATGGGAATAGCACCTTCATAAAAGAAGCTAAGGGAGCTTCTTTGCTCTTTCATGTTCTCTAAGAACATAGCAACAAGGTTTCACATGTGAACTAGAAGGTAAGCCTTCACTGGAAGCTGAATTTGTTGGTACCTTGATTGTGGACTTTCTACCTTCTGGAACTATTTAAGTACATGTCCGTTGTTTATAAACCAGCTTTTTTTTTTTTTAAGCAATTTGCTGTAGCAGGCCGAATAGACTGACTTCCCTCCAAGGCATCAAATAACTGAGTTTGAGGTTTATTCTCCAGCTGGTGCTCAGAACATAGTGGGCTTGTGTACTTCATGGGAACCAAAAGTAGAACTGGGAATTGGATTGACATTCGTGTTTTATAAAAGTTAAGAGGTCTTAACTTAAGGGGAACCCACCCTCCTAGCCAAGGAAGAGAGCCCAGGAAAACCCAAGGCAGAAGCCAATGAACCATGCTTGTTATAGGATATCAAGTGATCCTATGGCCAGAACTTTTCCTTGTGAGCAAGTATGTCATGGCTATGTGGTCCAGCAACAATCCACTGTAAGAAGGAAGGATCCATCTGGGAACAAGTTGGAGCAAGATCACAGGGCACAGCAAGCCTAACCAAGCATGTCGCTCTCAACTGTTCCACCCACAGTTTGTTCTCAGCTCACACCTGCTGCGTGGGGAATCCATTAGGACATGATGGAGAATGAAGACCTTTGAGGTTGGCTCATGGGCCGCCTATGAGAATAGAGGTAGACATGAGGATGTAAGCTGAGAGTGGATGGTAGCTACACTATAATTCTACTTGGGGGTTACTTGACAAACAGCCTTGACTGAAGGATGTGGCCATCTACTTTGTGAAAGAGAAATGGCCCAAGGCCAGGTTATATATGACTAGTGGGTAGAGTAAAATCACTTGAATTGTGTTCCTATTCCAAGAAAGAGAGAGCGAGGAGACTAGAAGAATTCAATTAAAGTGCTGTGTTGTGGGAGTGGGCATACAGTGTGGAGATCTTTGCATTGCATTTTAATACTCAGTGAAGACCACCCACCATGAGATGGACCAAACCACCAATAGAAAATGATTTCTCCATTTAAAAATATATTTTTATTTCTTATTTTATTTTATGTGTATGAGTGTATTGCCTGCATGTGTGTGAGTGCGCCCGTGTCGTGCAATGCCCACGGAGGTCAGAAGAGGGTGTTGGATTCCCCTGGAACTGGAGTTACAGTTGATTGTTAGCGCTATGTGGGCACTGGGACTCAATCTCAGGTCCTCTGAAAGAGCAGGCAAGTGCTCTTCCATCTCTCCACCTTGATTTAGCCATTTGACATCAAACAGCTTCCATCATTGACCTTTCCAGTGCTGGGAAAATGGACATGAGTAATGTAGCCACTGCAACATGAATGAAATTCATGAGCTGGTCTAATAACATGGTCCCACTAACAAGTTTGATGTAGCTACTCTGGACACGAAGTGTCAGACCTGCACTACAAGCTCTTGTACCATCTCTATCGTGCCACCTCTACTCACTTGCTGCTGAGTTGACTATTCTAATTACTTTCCTGGGAAAAAATGCCAGCTATTAATTTTGACAGCAACAGACACATCCCCGTATGGCTTTGCCATTCCTGCCTGTGGGGCCTCAGACAGTGCTGTTATCCAGGGACTAGTGGAGAGTTTGCTCCACTAGCATGGAAACCAGAGATTATATCAGACCAAGATAGAGGTTTTAGGGGTGGAGAGATGGTTAGTTGGTTAAGTGCTCACTGTACAAGCATGAAGACCTGAGTTTAATCCCCAGAACTCATGTAAAAAAACTGGGAGTGGTGCCCATGCTTGTAATAACTAGTGCTAAGGATGCAGGAACAGGAGGAGCCCCCTGGCTCACTTACCAGCCACCTAGCTGAATTATCAAGCTCTAGGCCAAGGAGAGACCCTGTCTCAAAGTAAACAGAAACAACAAAACCAAGGTCAATGGTACCCGAGGAATGACACCTGAGCCTGACCTCTGGTATCCAGTCAACCAGTCAACCATGGGCTCTCCTTGGCCTAGAGCTTGATAATTCAGCTAGGTGGCTGGTCAGTGAGCCAGGGGGCTCCTCCTGTTCCTGCATCCTTAGCACTAGTTATTACAAGCATGGGCACAACTCCCAGTTTTTTTACATGAGTTCTGGGGATTAAACTCAGGTCTTCACGCACACACATATGTGCATGCAAAACACACATGAACACACATGTGCCCCCTGAAAGAGATCCAATTTATGACAGAGGAGGTTCAGTGTGGTCATGACTATGCCATCCATTGGTTATATGTCGTATCACATCACCCAAAGCTGATAATCCCTGAAGTGTTGGAGCAGCCAGTTAGAGTTTTTGCTAAAAATATCAGTGTGTTGATGATAACTTTACAAATGTGGGACACCATTGTCCAGAGCCCAATATACACTTTAAGTGAAAGAAATTTCTAGGTCACTATGCCAACAGAAGGATACATGGGTCTGAAAACCAAAGACAGGGAGCAGGAGTGCCTGCAGCTGTTGCTTCCAATGACCCACTTGTGTTTTCTGTCTTTACTATTGTACACTCTGCAAGTTTAGAAGTTCCAGGTCCCAAAGGAGGAACATGTCCACCTATTGCTATAAAAATAGCCCCACTGAGATATAAATTACTGCTGCTACTTATTACTTTGGACTCTTTGTGATCAGGTGTAGCAGGTGGAAAGGTGTTGTGGTTTGAATGTGATTTGCCCCTCCCACCTCCAAAACTATGCTGGACTTTAAATTCCTTAGTGAGGCATTAAAAGGGTGGAATTATCAGACTATAGTGCTTAGAAGTGAGGCCTTTGGGATATGATTAGAATTACATAAAATCATGATGGTAAAGCCTCTGTGATTGAATCTTGGTGGCTTACTAAGAAGAGGAAGAGAGACCAGAAGAAAGATAGGTACACACTCATGTAATTGATCCACCATGAGGTAATGTAGCTGAGTATCCCTTGCAGGATGCCCTGTAATGTGTCCAAACAACTTTCCTCTTCTTAGCTCATCACAGAAGAGGGGCCTATGAGAGTCCTGGAGGAATTGCTCCTGGCTCTTGTATAAAGTGGTTATGTGCAGAGAGCATGCCATGGAGTCACTGTGTGTATGTGAGTCAGTGACTTTGCTATTGTGACAAATACTCAAACAATTTAAAAGGAGGAAAGATTTATCTTGGCTCATAGTTTCACTTAAGCCCATGGCTAACTGGCTCCATTGCTTCTGGGCCAAAGTAGGGAAGAGCATTATGGTAGAAGGGCATGGTGGAGCAAAGTTGCTCACCTCATGGTCACCAGAAAGCAGAGAAAGCTAATGAGTAAGGGCCAGGGCCAAAATATATCCTTCGAAGGTATGCCCCAGTTACACATTTCTTTCAATTCAGCCCCTTTCCACAGTTTCACCACCTCCTGATAATCTGTTCAAACTTTGAACCTGTTACTGGACGAAACCACTGATTAGGCTTCATTAGCTGTCTCTGGAAACACTTTCACAGACACACCCAGATGTCTGCTTTACTCATCCTTTAGGCAGCTCTCAATCCAGGCAGGCAAGCTCAACCATCATACTGTGCACCTTGACCACATCTCCTTCAGAAGGACTTACCACTTAGCCTCATGAGTGCTGTTGGCAGAGAACTGTCAGCTGTCAGCCCCTTCTGGGATTTTCTGAGCTGAAAAGAATCATCTTGCCCTAGGCCATGCTGTCTTCCCAGGGCCTACATCTGAGGACTGACCGACACAGGAGGATAGGGACATAGTCTTTGTGTCCTTATTTAACCTACTCTGAAGGGTCTTTCCAGCTCCAGATATCCCTCTGGGGCCATCTGAGGTTGTCATTGAATTTTTATTGCTTTTCAACTTCCCCCTGTGTCCAGTCCTCCCTTCACATCCTTTCTGCAGCATGAAGCACAAAAACAAGTCCTAAGAAATGACTTCCATGCTAAACTATGCATCAGAGTCTATTTGCCAGGGAATCTGACCTAAGTAATTTCTTTCTAGAAACTTGACACATATCTCAAGTATAGGTCTGTGTACTAGACCACATGCTTTAATTTTTCTTTCAAATAGAAATGATTGTTAGATTCTAGATGTTCCAGTAAAATAACTTTTATTTATTATTCCAGAGTATGACTTGAATCTTAATGAAATACTTTAAAACTATTTAGACATTTTAATTTCTTTCAATAATAGAAATATATGACATTTAAGAGATGTCACAGGGGCTGGAGAGATGGCTCAGCGGTTAAGAACACTGGTTGTTCTTGCAGAAGACCCGGGTTCGAATCCCAGCACCCACATGGCAGCTAACAACTGTCTATAACTCCAGTCCCAGGGGACCTGACAGCCTCTTCTGACCTCCTCGGGCATTGCACGACACAGATGCACTTACCTACATACAGGCAATACACGCATACACATAAAATAAAAATAATAAATAAAAGGTTTTAAAAAAGATGTCACAAAACTAAGCAAGCTCACAGTTATATACCATGCACCCCTAAGACTTTGGTGCAATGCCTTTGAATTTCATCTGCTGTAAATGCAAAGTTTGATAAGGCAGTTATAGGAAACACCAAATCTGGATTCATAACCTGTGGTGGTTGATTTTGTGTCAGCTTGGCTTGCAATGATAACCAGGTATTTGATCAGATACCATTCTGGGTGTTTCTATGATGGTCTATGTTAGGTCTGATTAACATCAAAATTAGTGGACTGAGTAATACTGACTACTCTCCTTAATGGGGTGGGGGTCTTCATCCAATCCATAAATACTTATGTAGAAAAAGATTGGCCTCCCTTGCAGAGCAGGAGTTCTTCCTGAGGAAGTTTTTGGACTTGAACTGAGACATTGACCCTTCCCACTTGCCATCCTGAATAAAAAACAAAAACATGCTACTGTCTACAATGGTGGGAGCCAATTCCTTAAAACAAATCTTTAAAAAAAATTATCATTTTTATTTTATGTGTGTGAGTGTATTGTCTGCGTATATGTAAGTGCACTGGTGTCATGAATGCCCTCAGAGATCAGAAGAGGGAATCAGATTCCTGGAACTGGAGTTACGAACAGTCAGCCACTGTGTGGGTGCTGGGAACCGAACCCAGATCCTCTGCAAGAGCCAGTGCTCTTAATCGCTGCTCTTGCAGAGGACCTGGGTTCGATTCCCAGCACCTACATGGTGGCTGACAACTGTCTGTAACTGTGTGGGTTACATTGGCTCCAGGGGAGCCAATGCCCTCTTCTGATCTCCATGGGCATTGCACAACATAAGTGCATGTACATACATGCAGACAATACACTTATACACATAAAATAAAAATAATAAATAAAAAATAAAGTAGAGATAGTGATATTCCATATTGGACTGGAATGATTAATATAATGAATATGAAGTATGTTATGCTGTGTCTGATGTTGTAATTGTTATTGCTGTTATTTTCATTATACCAACATTGCCAATCAAGTAAATAAACGTATGCATGAATAGGCAATAATTTAGTATTAATGCTATTCTTATTCTGATTAAAATAGTTATTAAAATTTGGAATGTGATATTAAAGGATGACATGGAGACTATTGATGAGACTGTATCTACTTTGTAGAGTCTTTTAATTGTAATTTTGTGCATTGTAATTACTGCTACTGACTCAGCTATTTTGCCTTTGATAACTAAATCCATCTCTTAATAGATTTTTTTTCTTTATAAGTCTTTTCTTCTTTATCATATCATTGATGTGTGTGTGTGTGTGTGTGCATACACATGTGTGGAGGCTGGGGTCAACACTGGATGACTTCCTCAATCACTCTCTGCCTTCTTATTTATTTATTTTTATTTTATGTGTACTAGTGTTTTGCCTGTTTGTATGTAAGTACACCCGTGTCATGCAATGCCCACAGAGGCCAGAAAAAGGCTTCAAATCCCCTGGAACTGGAGTTACAGGCGGTTGTTGCTTCATGTGGGTGCTGGGAACTGAACCTGGGTCCTCTGCAAGAGTATCCAGTGCTCTTAACAACTGAGTCATCTCTCCAGCCCCTCCACCTTATTCTTGAGCCAGGATTGCTCACAGAACTTGGATCTCATTGATTCATCTAGGTTAGCTAGCCAAAGAGCTCCAGAGATCTAGCCAATCCACACCCCTTCTTGCTCCCATTGTTGGGACTACAGATTCATGACACCATGCCCAGCTCTTATGTGGGTGCTGGGAATCCAAACTTAGTTCCTCATGCTTCTGTGGCTGGCGCTTTACCAACTGCCATATCACCAGCCTTTTCATCAGAAAAGTAATATGCCTTTGTTAGAAATTTTCTATTTGCTTAGATTAATTGATAACAGTCATATAAACTCTCTGCTCTATACAGTGGGATTTCTGAGAGCATCATCTGTGAACCAGTGGACTCAACACTGGTACAGAGACACCAGCCTGAGAAACCTCGGGCCCCTGTCAGATGTCTAGATTTTGTCTGAAGTATTTGATTTTCATTTGGACACTAAGCATCGCTGTGTAACTGTCAGCTCACTTGGCTTCCTACCACTGTTTAATCAGAGTCTGGGTTAAGAGTTGGAAAGTACCCTATCACTAATCTGGCTCTTGGGAATGAAAGCATCCATTATGGATTGGCCCGAGGTGCTGCCTAAGCGAAGCTGCCTTCAGCATTCTACTGAGGGCTCAAAGTTTCTGCAGAGCACTATTATTCTTTCATGTGCTGAATGCTCTGCAGTTGAAATCTCAGACCTTTGATTTTACCAACTTGCTAAACCCATAAAGGGGCAAATTTAGCAGACACGTGCATACCGACTTAGTTTCAGGTTATTTGTGGTCAGTACTTTATTTAATCTTGAGTTGAACAAAAACTATTTAAGAGAAACTAAGCAAGCTGAAGTCTATCCTTAGGGAGTAGGCACAGGAAGACTCCCATGCGACAGAGCTTCTCTCACAGCTTTATGTGGGAGCAAGAGCAGAACTTAAATTTAATTTTGTCAGTGTTTAAAAACCAACAGGGGGCTAGAGAGATGGCTCAGTGGTTAAGAGCACTGGCTGTCCTTCCAGAGGACCCGGTTTGATTCCCAGCACCCACATGGTAGCTGACAACCATTCATAACTCCAGTTCTAGGAAATCCAGCGCCCTTTTCTGTCCTCCTTGGGATTTGTACAACATAGATGCACTTACATACATGCAGGAAATATGTTCATACATACAAAATAAAACTAAATAATAAAAAACAAACCAACAGCAACAAAAAACCAAACAGCTCCCATCCTCTGGTAGAAAAGCAGAATGTGGTATTGTTAGTGACATTTGGCTTTGGAGCCCTTGTTTGGTAATTATACCTCAATATACGGAACTGTGTCTTAAATAGTGTAAATATGAAGTATGGAGAAGCTTCATTCTGTCAGCAAGGGTTCCTCCATGGCTTTTCTACAGCTAGACACATCTAACCTAGCACTTGTGGGCTGTGTGCAGCTACACGTGACTGAGGAGAACTATAATGGGGCCCAACACAAAATCGTAAACTTACTTAACACATGAGATATTTTTTGCACAGTTCTCAAGCATTAACTTTACTCAAATTTTTTACGTTTTATTTATTGTGTCTCTGTGTGTTTGTAAGTATGTATATGGACACTTGTGTGCCATGACATGCATGTGTGTAGTGGTCAGAGGAAAACTTTCAGGAATCAGTTCTCTCATTCCACCATGTAGGTCCCAGGGATCAAACTCAGGCTTGGCTGCAAGTACCTTAGTCCACTGAGCCATCTCTCTGGCTTTTGAACAAGAACTTTATAGACAACAACATTGTGCCACATTGTCAAGAGGTTGTACATGCCTGGCAGAGACAAGGTGGCAGCTCAGGGCTATAGGTGCCTCAGTGATTCTGAATATTAGATCCCGATCCACATGGAGCCAGAAGCTGTGTGCTTCATTTTCTTTGCAGCTCCAATGCCAAGTCCAGCACCTAGTACATAGCAGATGCTTGCTCATTGAGTATTTTTTAAAATTAAAAAAATTATTTGTATTTTATGTGTATGAATGTTTTATCTGCATGTATGTAAGTGCACTATGTGTGTGTGTGTGTGTGTGTGTGTGTGTGAGGGCAAGAGGCCAGAAGAGGGCATTGGATCCCTTGGAACTAGAGTTACAGACTGTTGTTAGCTGCTATGTGGATGCTGGGACCTGCACTTGAGTCCGCTGCAAGAACAGCCAGTGCTCTTAACCTCTGAGCCACCTCTCTAGCCCCCACTGAGTATTTTTGAATGAATATGGAAATACAGATTATCTGAGACTCCATGAGCTCTAAGAACCAAAGCTCTTGAAGCTCTTTTCTTTAATACGATTTACAGTCTCTATTTTTCAGGTTCTTTCCTTCAGAAATCTAAGTTATGTGATCACTAGCTTGTGAAACCATTGAGTAAATGACAATGAAGAATTTCACCCCATTTCCACGTGTCAGCTACTGCTTGGAAGCAACTCTGCTGGGATCACAGAAACCAGAAGATTTTCCCCCTCACCTCTCACTAAAGTCCACATCATGGGGATATAAGGTGCCCAAGGGATATGAAAGTTACTGCTAAGGGGCCACGACTCTGTGTGTGTGTGTGTGTGTGTGTGTGTGTGTGTGTGTGTCTGTAATGCCCTCAGAGGCCAGAAGAGGGCATTGGATCCCTTGGAACTAGAGTTACAGACTGTTGTTAGCTGCTATGTGGATGCTGGGACCTGCACTTGAGTCCGCTGCAAGAACAGCCAGTGCTCTTAACCTCTGAGCCACCTCTCTAGCCCCCACTGAGTATTTTTGAATGAATATGGAAATACAGATTATCTGAGACTCCATGAGCTCTAAGAACCAAAGCTCTTGAAGCTCTTTTCTTTAATACGATTTACAGTCTCTATTTTTCAGGTTCTTTCCTTCAGAAATCTAAGTTATGTGATCACTAGCTTGTGAAACCATTGAGTAAATGACAATGAAGAATTTCACCCCATTTCCACGTGTCAGCTACTGCTTGGAAGCAACTCTGCTGGGATCACAGAAACCAGAAGATTTTCCCCCTCACCTCTCACTAAAGTCCACATCATGGGGATATAAGGTGCCCGAGGGATATGAAAGTTACTGCTAAGGGGCCATGACTCTGTGTGTGTGTGTGTGTGTGTGTGTGTGTGTGTGTACCTTACAACTTTGATACAAGTAAGCCATTTCAGAGTCAGTTTTGTTTGTCTTTTAAGACAAGACCTTGCTGTGTAGCTCAGGCTGGTTTTAAACTCATGGTCTTCCTAGCCCAGCCTCCTGAGTGCTAAGATTATAGACATGTGGCATGTCTGTCCTCAGATGTATACATGCATTGTGCCATGGTCACAACAGTGAAATTAATTAATACACCCATCACCACCCATGCTGTACATTAGAACCCCGGAACTTGATCTATTTTATAAAGAGAAGTTTATACCCTTTGACCAACATCTTCCCATATGCCCCTCTCCCAGACCCTGACAACCACCACTCTCTTCTGATTCTATGGATTTGGCATTGTAAAGATTCCACTTATAAAAGAGAAGTCCTGCAGCATTTGTCCCTCTGTGTCTGATTTACTTCACTTAGCACACTGTTTTCCAGGTTCATGTATGTTGTTACAATTCTTTTTTGTCAAATAATATTCAGTCATGTGCATATACATATGCATTTATCACCTTTTCATTCATCCATCAACATGCACTTAGGTTGAAGATACTGAAATTAAGAGGTTACCTAATTTCCCTAAGTCAGAAGGTAATGATGTTAGCAGATGGGGAAGCTAGGACTATAACTCACACTTGCAACTCTTCAGCCTTTTGGGCTTAATTATTACCCTGCATGGTGGAAACTTGGTCAAGGGCGCAAGGGCGAGGTGAAGGGAAAGTAGTGTGATCGGCTGGAGGCTGGCCCATTCCTGCAGCAGATCTTTCACATACACTCGGTCATTTAACCTGCACAACACCCTTGACCTCATTTTTTATTTCAGATGAGACATCTGAAGCACATAGAGCCTCAATGACTGCCTGATATCACACAAAAATGAGGCAAATGCTGGAGAGATGGCTCAGCGGTTAGGAGCACTGGCTGTTCTTCCAGAGGACCTGGTTCGATTCCCAGCATCCACATGGCAGCTAACAACCATCCATAACTTAAGCTCCAGGGGAATCCAACATCCTCTTCTGATCTCTGTGGGCATTGCACGAAACATGGTGCACTTACATAAATGCAAGCAAAACACTCATATAAATAAAATAAAAAAATAAATTAAAAAAAAAGAATGAGGCTATAAGCCAATTTATAGACTAGGGCACAGGATAGAACAAAATCAGTGGCATGACTGTCCTGAGACTGCTGTATACAGGCGGCAAAAGAATTCAGGCTATATTACTTGCTATACAATGAGGTCTCCTCATTGTATAACTGAGTTGTAAACATTTTCTAAGTCAAACAGCATTTTTTTTTCAGGGCTGAGGTTGAGCCCAGTGCCTTGCTCACGCTGGGTGGGGTTTCTTCCGTTGAGATACATTTCCAGCCTTTTAGAAGGTAACTTTGAAGATACACAGCTTCAAGGACTCTGACTTGCTGTACTCAGTGTGGGGTGTGGATGTCACCTGAGATAACCCAATGATTCATTACACACAGCTTCGAGGACTCTGACTTGCTGTACTCAGTGTGGGGTATGGATGTCGCCTGAGATAACCCATGATTCATTTGTTCTTCATACTGAATGAGTTCATGGGGTTAGTCCTGGCAAATCCATATTATTAAAACAACCTCCTCATATCATGTCTCTGTACAGAGACAGCTAAATTGGTAGGCAGTATGATGGAGTAGGTGAAGCAAAGTTTAACCTCAGCAAATGTGTCATTTCTTCTGAGTTGTCGAACTTGGGTACAATTACTCATCACCAGCCAAGAGAATTAGACAGGTTGTTTCATGCCTTTTAAAAAAGAGTTACAAAACTCCAATTTTAAAGTATTTATACCTATAGATGATTGAATGGGAAAGATTTAAATTAGATACTATTTACCACATAATATCCGATCACCTACAAATGTTTTGTTGAGTGCTGGTGATCCCACATTGCCTTTGTCCTGATGCTAGAAGGTCATTTAGATTACTGTGCCTTTAAATATCCAAGAAGAAAGACCAATAAGTTCCATCTCATTGTTGGCTAGTATGTTGTAACATAGGATATATAACTGGTTTATGAGAAAAGTAACCACATAGTTGGATGTCACAGCAATTATCAAATTGCTGAAAATGGTTACAAATAGGAGCTGGAGAGATGCCTTAGTGGTTAAGAGCACTGACTGTTCCTGCAGAGGACCTGGGTTTGATTCCCAGCACCCACATGGTAGATAATAGCCATCCAGTAAGAGGGGAAACACAGGTGTACTTACATACATGCAGGCAATACACTCATAGACATAAAATAAAAATAAGTAAAATTTAAAAAATGGTTATAAGGAGTTGATGGGGGAGTCAGTGACCCTTCTTGTGTGGCTGCCACAGGATCTATATTTGAGTGTGGACTTTCCAGCACAGCCGTAAATGGGGGGAGTGCCTACTATTCTATAAATAGCCCTCCACTCTATGCCCCGTCAGTAACTCCAATAAACTTGTTAGGATTTTCCAAAAAAAGAAAAAAAGAGCAGAGCTAATGGAAACCTTCATTATTCCACCAAAGTTGGCCCCGTGTTGGCAAATCCTGTGGTCT